>NC_135307.1:26777625-27077625 GCF_048772815.1 Callospermophilus lateralis | reverse complement strand
AAGTGCTATGCAAATGCGTCTTCACAACCAACCCCCAGCCTCCCCTTCCAAGATTGTGCCAAGGAATTCTTCCATATACAGAAGTTGTGGATCTGCTACTGCTACAGACTGTAACATAAATACAACATACAGTATATAGAGCACAGTGTGGGTCGCTCAGGAAGCTGCCAGCAAGGGTATTGGTACTGTTGCTGGCTAACAGGTAAAAAGTACTTTGTAAAAGTGCTTAAAACATAAGGGTCATTATTCTTATCACTACCGTTACTACTACTGTAATAAAGTTCAGTTGAATCAAGAAATATTTATTTTTATTTTGACACCCAATTTCCAGAACCTTCCCCTGTCTGCCACTCCCAGCACCGAGATCTTGCACTTATTCTGGGGCCCCAGGTGCAAATGAACGGGGAGTTTCTAAGGATAGGGAGAAAGGGGGAAGCAAGAGCCCTAAGGGAGCCCCCCCTTTCATCTTAGAGCAGCCAGATTTCTGTTTTTGCAAAACAGTGTGCTCACTATGCACTCCAGAGCAATAGTAAACTTTGCTTGGCCGACTGGCTCAGAGCAATGATTCCTTTGCAGAGAGAGCTGCTCCAGGAGCATTGCCTCATCTCCCAGACTTCTGCCCTCCCCACACCACACTCAATATCCTGGAGTGAGTCAAAACTTAGGGCTAGGAAATGGCTTGACATTCCCTGCCAGCCTGAGGTTCCTTAGCTTTGGCTTAACTGGTTGACCCATTTCTTTACATTATTTATTCAGCCCTTCCCTTCATTGAACCAAAAATACTGGAGAAACAGCAACTTAGCCACAACCCTCCAGCCAGGCAGCTAGAGAAAGGAAGTTGGATCCTATGTCATAGTGTTATGTTTGGTATGCACACACATATGTCTCCATCTCCCTGTCTCAGTCTTCACTGTTACTAAAGGATACACACACACACACACACACACAAACACACCATAACTCAGACATACCAAGTTAGAAATCCGTGCATTTAAATAAACTTCCAATATGGTCTCTTAATCCTTTTATTTAAAGAGCACATCTCTCACCTGGTTTGGTCACCTGGGCCTATAATCCCAGCCAGCAATTTGGGAGATTGACACAGGAAGATCCTAAGTTTGAACTCTGGGCTCCACTCAGCAATTCGGGGAAGCCCCAAGCAACTTAGGGAGACCGTGTCTCAAACAATAAAAAGGTCTGGGGATGTGGCTCAGTTTTTAAGAGACCCTGGGTTCCATACCTAGCACAAAGACAAAACAATCAACAACAACAACAAAAACTAGCTTTTTCCATGCCTGCCACTCCCCGCCCCCCCCAAAAAAAAGAACCACTATCTTTTATGGTGATAAATTACTTGCTAATTGCTTGAATGAAAGGGTCCTTTTTGGAAATGTGTCAGATTGTGAAAGGCAAGAACTCCAATGTTTTGGAGATGTATTTCCCCCCTTCGCTTTGCACGTGGCAGGTAAGAAGGAAACGAACTGGGGAGGTGGCAAGTAGGGGTGGGCTCAACCTAAGATATGCAGAGATGCTCTGCACTCGGGTGTCTGGGTCTGGGAGGGTGAAAAGACTAGCGTAGCTTGGCACGAAACGCCAGCACTGGCTCCCCAAAGTTCCTTCCCGCTGTAGCTGTCTCTGCTAGCTTGCCTTTTGAGCTAGCAGTCTCAGAGAACCCCGCTCTAAACTGGAGCAAAAGGTCAGCTTTCCACTTGGCCTTTCCAGAGCGCCACCGCCCCACATTAGCGGTGAGAGGATCGCCAGGAGCCTGCGCACTTCGAACTCCCTATAATCTCCTCCCTGCCCTTCCCTGCTTCCATCGTTTTGTGGCAGAGATGGAGAAGGGATGGGGTGCTCTTGGACTGGCATCTCTACAGCCAGCTGGCTCCGGAGGCCAGGGTTGAACCTCGCGTCACCCGGCTGCAACGCGCGCCGCCAAGCGCTCTAGCGAGAGAAAGGCCTTTTTTGGTAACAGCCCCGCAATAAGCAGGACCTGATTCCTTGGCCTGCGAGAGCTGCCTCAGAGTAGATGAAAATAAACGCCTGGGTTGGGCCCGCCTCTGGCCTTCCCAAGTCCCCCATTTCCCGCGCAACAGGAACCCCTGGGTGGTGATTGGAGCCCAGGGCCTTGCAAAGACGCGCAAAAGGGCCGTGGAGGGTGGGGGAATGAGATTGCAGGGTGATTTACACATTTACTCCCGGGCCGGATCCGTTGCGGAAGTATTTTCCTTTCCCTAAAGGATTAATCCTGGTGTTTAAAAAAAAAATGTATTAACTTAGGCCAGGGCATAGGGTTACGCAAGAGCCACTCGAGCGTGAAATCCCAGGAACAACGTGATTCGCTGAGAAGTCCCGGGGAGCCGAGCCTGCACCGCCCGCCAGGACCTGCCCAGCCTGGGGCGCGCGGGCAGGCTGGAGCTCTGTGCAAAATCGGGTAGAAGGAAAGGGAGGGCTGGCGTAAGGTCGTGCTGGCACAGTGGCCGCAGTGAATGATCTGATCTCTGCCTTCTTCCTGGAGGGGCGGGGAACCGCGAGGGGAAGAAAGGCGGGGCAGGGTGGGGGGAGTCGCGTCTGGCTTCTGCCTCCTCCCAGCTTCCTCTCCTTGCCCGTGTGCCAGGGCACTGGGGAGCCCAGCGCTGTCCTCAGCAAAAGATCGTGGATTTTTTTTTTTTTTTAGTTCCAAAAATAAAGGAACCCTGGATCGAGCTGCCCAGGGAGGAGGCCTAGAGGAAAAAAAGGGGGAAGAGCCAGACAAGGGTGCCTATTCTCGGACCCGGTGGGTTAAAACAAGTACTCAATCCCAAGAGGTGGGGGGCGAGGAAGGAAGCCTTGGACGAAGAAAGTAAGCGGGAAGCTAGTGGGGTGGCGGTCAAGGCCACAGGTGCGTGTACCCTCGAACCCTCGGCTCTACTCAGAGGTTCGAACTTGCCCGCACAGAGCAGGGGATTTCCACCTCCGGGCTTCGGAGACCCGTTGCCGCCAGCACTTTCCTGCTGAGGCCGCCGGAAGGCGGGGCCTCAGAGCGGGAAGCCCCTCCCGGCGGCCTTGCCACCCCTGGGTCACGTCTGGTACACGCGCTCCGCCATCGCTGCTGCCCCTCGCTTGGGTGGAATGGGCTGGACTTACAAAATATTTTGACTTCCTGAACTGGGTAGTTCAACCCCAAACTAGGGAGAATGAGAAAAGGGGCGGGTATTCGGTACACTTTTACATTATGTTGTTCAACTTGGACTTTGGTGACCTTAAGTAGCTGTGTGACCTTGAGCAAATCACTTGCACTTTGGTTTCTTCATCAGTAAAACGAAAGTAATTACTCTGCTTCCTTTGCCTGTTCATTGGTACATGTGGAAGACAATAAAATGTAATAGATTTTTAACAATATAGTGACCAACATTTGTCTATGACTCTGAAGTACATTCCCAGACATTATCTCACCAATCCCCACACCAACCTGTGAGGTAGGTGTTACTTTCATCAGCCTCCTCTACAGGTGAGGAAATCAGGGACAGAGGTGGTCCAGAATTACTGAAAACCAGCTTCCATGACTGTAAGCCTGGCGTTCCTTCTTCTACCTTGCCAGCTGCTAGCCTTTTGGGGGTCCCAGATGCTTTTAAGAAACTGCAAGAAATGAAGCCCCTTCCCCGACAGGAGTTTACAGGTTAATGCCTTTACTGTCCTAGTAGGTGCAAGGTTATGCATAAATTAGCACTGGTGATTGTGGAGTTAAAATCAGCCAGGCTGTCACCTGTAGTCCCAGTGGTTTGGGAGGCTGAGCAGGAGGATCAGAAGTTCAAAGCCAGCCTCAGCAACTGAGTGGGATCCTGTATCAAAAAAAAAAAAAAAAAAAAAAGGATGTGTTTCAGTGATTAAGCACCACTGAATTCAATCCCCAGTACAATAATAATGATAACAATAATCACCATCCAACTTCAAGAAAACTTGGGCACTCATGTTTCTCTGACATCCCCTAAAAAATTTCTCTCCCTTCTTGTTTTTTGTTTGTTTTTATCTTTGTTTGTTTGTTGCACTGGGGATTGAACCAGGGGACACTTTACTACTGAACTATAGCCCTAGTCCTCCTGCCTCAACCTCTGATGTTGCTGGTATTACAGGTTTGCACCACCACAGAGGGCTTCTTCCTGGGTTTTCTATGCCCCAGCCCCAGTCAGAGGTAATGGAGGAAAATCTGAAGCTCTGGAATGAACTGAAGTATTTAGGAACCTCCCCAGTTGCCCTTATTCAAGGAAGAAAGACCCCAGGCTGAACTATGAAGGGAAAGGAGGACAACAAAGTGCAAGCATTTCCTAGTGGAAAGGAGCCTCTTTCCGGATTGGGAGCACTTACCTAATATAGACCGTCCTGCACTTGGAATGGGGGCCCCTTGACAAGCATGACAGGCTGCTGACTTTAAAGCACATACAGCCTAGAAAAGGTCAGTAACCCTGACCATCAAACCTGACCTAGGCATCCCTGGTGCCCTCAAGGCAGGGCACAGTGTGGCCCTCAACCCTGACCCATCTAAAGGACCATCATACTACTTTCACCTGAAGGTCCCTCTCTGGCCAGTCCCAGAGGATCTAAGCTAGATGGGTCCCTGATGGGTGTGAAACTGTTCTTATATGTTGTTTTAAAGGTGAAACTTAAAAATGCAAGAAGGCCTGGTGGGTTTCCATTCCCGACTCCTTGACTTGTGCCCTTCCATTTGCCATTCATCCAGTTATTCATCGATTTATCTAGAGAGCCCTTTCTCTCTTGGTGCTGGGATCTAAGGATGAACCAAGCCAGACAGCTCCAGCACAGAATCCAGAAGCTTCCATTTCCTCCTAAGTGTCCTAGTTTCCTGATGCAGTAGTCCAAAAGCCATGAGAGGCAGTGCTTTTTCAACACTCCCACCAGCCACATGACTGACTTAGAGCAATCTATTTATTCTCCCTGGGCCTCACCTGTCAAATGCAGATCTTAAAGCCTGCTTTCACTACTTCAGGGGCTCCCTGTGAAATCCCATATGTTAATGCCCAGGGCTGTAGAAGGGCCAGCACTGTCACAGATCTTTTCCAGCACTGAGCCCTTGCAGGTAAGATGGGTGGAAAGCCAGTCCTGCTGTTCAGCCCTGTCCATTCTCTTCACCTTGCCCTTGGAGGGTTGCCAGCCTAGCCATCTCTTCCCTTCAGGGCTGACCAGCAAGTAAGCAGTGACTGCCTCTCCCCCTTAGAACAGGAGCAAGACAATGGCACCCAGAAGGCCTCTCACTTCTCATCTCTCCTAGAGAGATAAGGACTTCCCCTCCCAAGTCCCTGGCGGATAGAGAAGCTCAGAGCTGTTGGATTTATTTGGGGCTTTTACTTTTTTGTTTTGGCCAATTTGGAAAGAAAGAGGCAATGACCTCCTCTTTAAAAAAAAAACAAAACTCGGCAGGAAGTGTGCTGGGCCTGAGTGGCAGGGACTAAGGGTGTAATTACAGGTTTTTTGTTCAGCATTTTCGTGTAATTAAATCCAAAGGAAAGTGAGCCTGGCTCGGGCTTCTTGGATGCAGGGCAGACCAGAGCTGTATGTGTGATGGGGAGGGAGGAAAGGCAGGAGGTGAGGAATGGATTTGCTTTTTAACTGAGAAGAAGAGGGTTTCTTGCCTTTATTAATATTTTTTACATTTCTTTTCCAAAAGGTGGCCGATCATTCATCTTTTATTCGGTGCCACTGCGCTCTCCTTGGTGACATTTCGCAGCCATGCGCAGCCTTCTAGGCACTGATTTCCTTTTACCGCCGACTTCCTCTCCCCCTCCCCACTTTTACATATTGCCGCTTTCTGCCTGGTTGCCCACACAATAAACCCACTGCAGAATCCACAGCCAGCCTTCTTGCCTCCGTAGTTTCGATCCCAGAGACCCCCGACGCCGCGAAAGAGTCTCTCCTTTTGTTTTGTACGGCCTCTGGCTTTCCCTGGTCGGCTTTACCATACTTGCTACCACCACCGACCCTTCCAGTCCTCCCCGCCGCTGCCTCGATTTCCCAACGCCCGCAATGAGGCTCTGTGCACGCGCAGCCCTAGGGTGTACCCCTGCGCATTAGAGAAGTGTCCCAAGACGCTGGACATGCGTGCTCCTCTCCAGGCTCCTCCCCTTCCCAGGCCCTCAGTGGCACTCTGACGTTCCCTGGACGTTCCCTGGACGTCCTGAACTGGCAGAAAGAAAGGATCCACTGTCTGTCCCACATTCTTAAGGGCAGGAAACCTGACCCACCCCCAAACCACGCGCCCAGAGAAGGGACACTCATATTTTAGGGGAGGGCGGGCCTCTGCTAGGGTTAACCGGGGCTGCCCTCACATTCGTCCCCTCTTCCCCTCTTCTACCCCCACCACTGGCCCGCAGATCACCCGCCTCAGCCCCCTTCACCTACTCTTCCCAAGAACAGATTGTTTATCAGGACGGGCAGCCAAGAAACCTACTCCTGTTTCTGGTCTCTGCCAGAGATTAATCACACTTGGGAAAGGCACAAAACTTGACTGTGTTGGGCGGGGGGGGGGGGGGGGGGGGGGGTTAGTTAAAAGGAAAGACCGATAAATTTGACATTTGACAAGCTGACCAAATCGGAGCTACTGCTACCTCTCCCCTCCTTTATTTTAGTAAGTCAGCGCAAAGGACCGAATTATATTTCATTCCCATTCCCTGGATTCCACCCCCATAGTCCACCTCCTTCTCTAAGTCCCCCTCCTTCTCCAGGTCTTCCTGTTTGATGCTTTAATAGTACTGACTGGCTTTTAATTCTGATTAACATTCTCAGCTGGTTGTGTGTGTGTGTGTGTGTGTATTTGGGGCCTGGCAAGACACACTCACAAACTGGACTGCCTGACAAATCCCCTTTTCATCCTTCTCTTTGAAATGACATCAAGATGGACTGGGGGGCTGGGGGCTGAAGAGAGAAGGCATGGAAAAAAGGGAGGGAGGGGGAAGTAATTTATGTGCTTTTCTAAGGCAGCTAGTAAAATTCCTAAGGGAGAACAAATGCCAAAATTGACTGTCTTGGTGTGTTTTAGACCCGATCATCAGGGTGAATTGTGTCAGGGCTTTGCCCTGGACTTTGGGCCTGGAAGCCTGGGGATAGACACACAAAACATCCCTGTGGCTGGGAGGTGCCCTTTCTGAAGGAGGTAGGGGATGGGTATTTGCTCTCAACAGATTCCTCTCTATCAGGATTTTTATCTAATTCATTGCAAGACAGATTTAAAAAAAAAAAAAATGGCACTGATAAAGAAAAGCCATGGATAGAAAACTCCCCATAAAACATGACCCCCAAAGGGAAGGTGCAAAACCCATTTGATCCAAGATATAGATATCTCCTCCCTGGATTTTTTTTTCCCCTTTGCTTTACAACTCTGCAGACATCAGGTTAGCAAAAGGTAATAAATAGTCCTTGCACAGCAGGGTCTGGACTAGTGAAAACAGTTTACTGAAATTAATGGGCCTCGCTTGAACCAAAACCTCCACTTTGGAATTAATGCCAGACATAGTTTTCCTGAACTCTATCCAACCGCCTAAGCGGCAGACAATTTTCGTTCTATTTGTGCTGGAAAATAAAGCCCAAGCCCTTGATCTCAGTGTAGATTTTCATTAAAAAAAAAAAAAAAAAAAATCAGCACAGTGAACACTATGCCAATTTCCACTTTCTGCCAGTAGAAGCCCTTGTGCTCTGGGCTGTGCATGACATGACGGTCAGAAGTTATCTGGTAAACTTTCCATTGAAAACCATCTCTGAACTCCCTCCCTATCGGTGGCCTCAGAGCTTTCATCATGACGTCTGAGAGATCCAAGGAAAGTTCCAGAAACAGCTCAGCTCTCAATAACAACCCTCTTCCCCACAGCTCGCAGAAAAGCTGGAGCTGAACAACATTTTGCATTTGCCTGCAGAACTTACCATTCCCAACCCTACATGCAGCTCAAAAACCATCCAGCCAAAACCCACCTCCCCACCCTCCGCCCCTCCCCATCCAGGGCTCAGGGTATCTTGGTTCTGAAGCTGCTTTTATTTTTATTTATTAATGTATTTTAAGGCCGAAAGGCACACATACCACAGGCGTTCCCACCCAGTGGTTATGGGGTTATGGCAGGTACAGGGGACCCAGCTTGCCTGTCAGTCTCTGATTGCAACCTATCCCCCCCCACCCCCCATTATTACGAAAAGCCCGATGGTGGGCGGCCAGCGTTCTGGTTTTCATTGTACAGTCTGCACTGGTGACACAGGACATGTGGAAAATTTTGGGAGCACTGCGGTGAATGGTGTGGAGGGGGAGCTGAGCAGGGGGAGGGAGGGGAGGGAAGGGAGCGAGTTACTTTTTAGCTTCCGCTAAGTACTTGGCAGCTTGCCAGGCCCGGAGGATTCTGGGAAGCGAAAACCTCCCCAGTATAAACTGCCAGCTTTAAGCAGCCCTGACAGTTCTGCTCCTTCCAAACTTGGCAGCCGTTCAAAGTGCTCTTTCATTTGAAATGCTGGAAGCCTGCCATGTGCAATGCAGATTTGCCGTGCCTGTGCGCAGAAGGAACTGATAAATGCCGTTGCAGTTGCCATGGGGACAGGAGGCTATCAGAATGGCCTTGTGATCCGCAGCCTCTCAGCGCGGCAGGCTCTCGCTCCCTCCCTCCCGCCCCTCCTCCCTCTAGTCAGTGAGATGGTGAAATAAATGTTCTGGAAAAAGGTTAACCCTCCCCTCGCTGGTCCCCAGGCCGAGAGGAGGTTAACCCCTAAGCGCGTCCCTGGCGCTAAGTGCTAGCCCGGAGCCCAGACCTGAACCCCGTCCTCGGTCGATCACCGGCCCCCTCCCTCCGCCCCCTGCCCCCCCCCCCAGCCCTTCTTCCTGCTCCCTGGAGGCTGTCACAAAGCTGTGTTTTTAATAGAGCTTTTCAGCAAGCCCAAGTGTAAGTCTTTGAGTCATCAAAACCCGGATGTAAACACAGCAGCCCTACATTCTGCACAGTTTGCGTGTATTTTATCTTTTTAATAATATTTAGCTGGCAACTTAAAACTGCAAGCCTGCCAGATATTTTAGCCAGCCACTTACATCACACAGCATCCATCTTAGAAGAGAGTGGCTGCCTGTCCTTTCCTGTTCCTTCCTCCCCACCCTGAGACTGCAGGAAACCTGGGTCTTTCCGAAACCATCTTATTGCAACACAGGAAACCGAGTCCCTTGGAACCACGGGCTTTAGAATGACAATGACATCACCTTGGGCAACCACGACAGAGGGTACGTTCCTGTGGGAGACAAGACAGTGGGTGAGCCAAGGTGAAACAGATCTGTCATTTACACCTCGATTTCAGGTGACTGTGAGCTGTTCACTAGCTGCATGACTGCAGCACCCCCCCCCCCCCCACCATCACAATTTGGTATAAGCTGCCATTTGAAACACAGTCTGATTCAATGCACGGAAACAAAATAGCACGTTCAGATTTGGGATATTTTCAGGTCTGTAATGCCAGCTCTCCGGGTGGCCCGTTTAATGGGGGGAAAAATGAAATACTTCACTCCAGCCAAGGTCTATGGAGACCAAAGAGGTTTAGTGATTTGTTTACATTGGGGGAAGAAAAGGTGAGCCCTATTCCTTCTTCTCTCACTCTTTCCTAAATGTTTCCTGAACCTAAACCTTTGTTAACATCCCAGGAAGGGAATGCATTTTTCCTGTGGCTTTCAATATTTTCTGCTAAATATATTCAGTGCACTATTTACCTAGGGTTTCAGCTTTCAGACCTTTATGTACTTTTAACACCTTGAGGCTGTTCCATTGAAAAATGGTGTATGTTAATTAAAGAGGACTTTATGTGTGGGGACATAAGGCGTTGGAGCTTTCTGTTTGGGTCTGTCTGAATAATGAGGGTTTCAAGTTGAGGTACAAGTCACAGGCCTGTTTGGCTTGTGAAGCCTTTTGACAAAGAGGACCCTCCAGTGCTCACACAAATCCTTGAATACCACGGAATGGGAAACCAAAGGAGGTATTTCTACCAAGTGCAGGGCTAATGCAGAGCCTGGACAGGAGGAAGACTGACAAGCCCCCCCCCCCTCCCTTCCTGGGGCTTAGCTGCAATTTCTTTGAACCTGCCTCTGGGTGCCTGCTCATGATTGTCATGGCAATCATGGTCAAGGCAGTGTACTCTGTCTCGCTGGAATTTCCTGATTCCAAAGTAGCCCCTTCCAAATAAATAAATTAATCAACAAAAGCCATCTGCTTCACCTTGCTGGCAGACACAGAGCTGAAGGTTAGTGTTAAAGCATGATTTTTAGGAGGAGTTGGCCCTGGAGACATTTCGAGATGGGGTTCGACTTGGAATTAAACTGGAGTTGGAAGCAGATCAGGTGATTTAGAAAGTGCACCACCCCCCCTCACACACACCTTCCCCAGACAGCACAGGCAGCTGGGTTTTGGCTCTCGCAGCTGCTAAGCTTTGGCAAGCCAAAAGCATATTTCGTGGTGGTGATTCCTTTCCCAGGTTGACGGACATGTTTCTGTACTGAGCTCAACCATGTTTCCTGACTGTGCGTGAATCAGAGGCTATATTTTTAACCCAGGGCTTCTGGTCACAGTTTTAAACTGGAAGAACAGAGCAGAGCAGATCATGATGCGCCCCTATCATCATCAGGGTCCAGAGATAAAGAATCTGTCCTAAGCGCTCACCACCTTTAGGTCAGATGTATTCTTTTATGTTCTAACCCTGCCTGCAGCAGCCAACTGCTCCCCAAAGCAACATGCCCAGGTTCACGTTTCAGATGTTACCCTTCCTCTCTGTGTCCTGTGACGCTTGCTTATTTGTCAGCAGCAACGAGAAAGAGAAAGACTTGCAAAAGCCATTTGGGGTCCTTGAGTGCCTTCCCAGAGGAGTGGAGCCCTAAGGTTCTCAACAGCCTTGTCCTCGTGCTGCCCTGCCCTGCTACGGCAGGGGCATTGCAGAGGGGAGTCCATGATGTGGCCCCTCTACAACAGTGCCTGAAGGGCCGGCTTCCCAGAAATCCATGGATTAGGAAGGCCTGTCCTGGGCCAGTTCAGGAGCGGCAGGGAACAATTCCCTTTTGTTTTGTTGTCTAGCATGTGACCAGAATGCTGCCAGCTAATTTTAACCTGAAAAAATGATGAGTTTCACCAAATTCCTGGATGTTGTGCAAGAGGACAATGAGTCTATTTCAGGCGCTGTGAGTGTGTCTGGCGCAGCCCCTGGAAGGCATTGTTTTCAGCAGGAGAACATTTGGGGGCTTCCTGGTGCTTTCCTTCTAGGGTCCAGAAGCCCCAAGGAGTACTCTGGCAGCGGGGAGGCACTCTCCAAGGCAAAGGCTGCCATGTGGGCTGCACTAGAAAAGACCTGTATAGGAAGTGGGTGGTGAGGCCATTGGGGTGGGGGAGGCAGCAGTGGCCCTGGAGGAATTCTTTTTTTTTTTTCTTTCCTTTTGGTACTAGTGATTGAACCCAGGGGCACTTAATCATTGACCCACATGCCAGCCCTTTTTATGTTTTATTTTGAGACAGAGTCTTGCTAAGTTGTTTAGGGCCTTACTAAATTGCTGAGGTTGGCTTTGAACTTGCAATCCTCCTGCCTCCAGTCTCCTGAGCTGCTGGGATTATAGGCTTTTGCCTTGGGGCCTGGCCCTGGAGGCATTCGAAGATGAGCTGCTGGTGTTGGAAGTGGGAGAGTAGGAGCTGGAAGAAGTGAGGGGCAGGTGCTTTCCCTACAGCTGGTGGCCTGCTGGGACACAGGCCACCGCTTCTCCATATCTGCTTTCAGCACCAGGAATTGATGGAGGACTTCATGGAATTCCTCATGCCCCCAGATACTGGATCTCAAAGCATGCCTATGGCAGTTAATTGTTGCTGGCTGGCTGTGCCAGGGAAAAAGCAGAGAAGTTCAAGGGCCAAGATAAGACAGCAACCCAGATCTAGGCAGCCATTGCCTGCTGCTTAAAGCCAGGTAGTGAGGTGGACTGTCATTAACCTGAGCGTCCACAATACAGTCCCAAGAGGTAACCTGATGCTCCCACATCCCAGGGACCTCAACCAGGAGAACTTGGTGGCAATTGTGCTGACAACTGCTGAGAGCTTCAGCTGTCTAAAGAGCCATTTGCTCAGCCCTGCCCCAAGTCTGTGCATTTAAAGGACTGCTGGTTAGTCTCATCCCAGGCCCCTTCAATCTGAATTCTCAGGCAAAGTCACCATCCTTGGAAGGACAGGGAAACTTCTAGGAGACTGTCACCCCTCTTCTGCCTCTAACCAGCTACTGTAACCTGCCAGTCGGAGTTAGGATCCATTGGCAAATTGCTAACTTAAAGTCCTTTCCCCTGTTGTTCCAAAGCTTTGTTTTGAGCAAAGTGTTGTGCCATCATTAAAAAGACAGAGCCTGGGCTGCAGTTATGGTTCAGTGGTAGAGCACTTCTCTAGCACGTGTGAGACACTGGGTTTGAACTCAGCACCACATAAAAAAATAAATAAGATAGTGTGTCCATCTCAAAATATTTTTTTTTAAAGAGAGAGAGAGAGAGAGAATTTTTTAATATTTATTTTTTAGTTTTCGGTGGACACAACATCTTTATTTTATTTGTATGTGGTGCTGAGGATCGAACCCAGCACTGCGCATATGCCAGGCGAGCGCACTACCGCTTGAGCCACATCCCCAGCCCTCAAAATATTTTTTTTTTAAAAAGAGCACTTATAAGCAAGTGAACATATTTTTGAAACTTCACAAATATGTTTGAGCCAGGCATGGTGGCCCGTGCCTGTAATCCCAGTGGCTCAGGAGGCTGAGGCAGGAGGATCATGAGTTCAAGGCTAGCTTCAACTACTTAGCTAGGTCCTAAGCAACTTAGCGAGACCCTGTCTCTAAATAAAAAATTAAAAGGGCTGGAGATGTGGTTCGATGGTTAAATGTCCCTAGGTTCAATCCCTGGTACAAAAACAAAAACAAAAAAAACCCAAATATGTTTGAATTTCATTTCTTGTATTTCACAGTAGGGGGCTTTAGTCTGGTCGGCACTTGTATCTGTAAGACCTCTTAACATGCATTTTCTGTACATGATTAGCTGTCTATTCTGCCATGGAATTGTAAGGGACACCCTAAGTCTGAGCCTCAGGCTTCTCTGTTTACAGGTCTTAGCCAGCCTTCAGCTGTCACTAGAACACATTCTTCATTTACCTTTCCAGCCAGAGGATTCCTGAATATTTCCTAATAGCTCCACAGCTGGAATGCAGCTGTTTGGGGTGGAGCAAACAGGACTCCTTATAGGTCAGCAGGGTGAGGGAGGGCAGGGAATGGGGGAAGATTGGGAAAGTCCTTCTTTCTGGAGCCAGAGCTCAGGAATGCATTGGGGCCTCTGGTGTAAAACTTTGCAGATGGGGGGAGGAAGGGTAAGTTTTTGACCTCTGGGTAAATTAAAAAAAAAAAAAAAATCCGCTTTGGAGAAGCTAGCAACTCTGAAATTGCCTTTCAAGAAAACAGCACAAATGTTTAAATTGACCTGGAAACCCCTTCCTTTTTCCTCTCCCTACAATCCAAGTCTGTTCCCTTGAACATTCATCAACAAAACACTTGCTGGAGCTTCACTCTTCCCTCACCTCCCTCCCTCTCTCTTCTTCTTCTTCTTCTCTTCTCTCCTCTTCTTCTTCTTCTTCTTCTTCTTCTTCTTCTTCTTCTTCTCTCTCTCTCTCTCTCTCTCTCTCTCTCTCTCTCTCTCTCTCTCTCTCTGATTATTATTGTTATCATTGGTTTGGGGAGACTTTTGGAAGCTTTCCCAGGCTGCAGCTATAGAACGTTTCCAGGAAAATGTGTAAGGATTTGTCTGTGTTCTGGGTTCTCTGGAGGGGGCTGGACATGTTTTCCAGAGGCTGAGAGCAGGGGCAGCCAGGTCTTATGCAAGAATCCAGCCAAGCCAAAAGGGCAGACAGCGCCACCGCCGCCGCCGGAAAGATCTGTGAGCATCCAAAAGTGCTGAAACAAAGGTGTGGCTTAGCTGGCTAGCCTGTTCCGACCCCTTAATTGTCAAAGTGATGTCAGTCTGTGAACTAAAACCCCCATCTCCTGTCTCCAGGAGATCTGCTAAGAACAGCTGGGTGCCAGGGTTGGAACTTTGCTTTCCTTTCTGGTTAGCAGCACTTGCAATTTGCCTGCCCAACACTCCAAGATCCGGGTGGAGAAGTGTAGGGAGTCTGAAGGGCTAGCAGGCAGGGCCCGGCCCAGCCCAGGAACCAAATGAGATGGATAAAAAGCATCTTGGGCTGTCCATCCCCAGCCCCTTCCAGTGCAGATGCATCTGGGCCCCCAGACACCCACAAAGCCTCATGCATGCATATGTGGGAGACATCTATACCCCAAACCAGAAAGCTTTAGGAGGTGTGTATGCATGAGGCCTGAGGACAATAAGGACCCTTTGGGGCTGATAGACAGCTCCTGCCTCCTGAAAATACACTCTATTCAGCCTGGTTCAAGGGCAAAGAATGCAGAGACAGTTCCATAACCCCTACTCCCCAGGGCAGAGCTGCCTGCCACTCTCCAATAGGAGGGCAGCTTCTTCCTGGTTCCAGCCAGAGTCTCAGAAGGAGGAAACAGTTAGAGACTCCCAGACCTAGAGGACAAAGCTCTGTGTTCCTGGTTAGTTTAAAGACTTAACCAATAACACTGTTGCAGTTCCTGCAGAAAAATCTCTCCACTTCCCATTCAGGGACAGTCTGACTCCAGAAAGCACACCCCCCAGAAACCCCCACTACACAGCAGATTGGAAAGGTACTTAATAGCCCAGACTTTGGAATATTAATAGCAACAGTGACAAGTACCACTAACACTCATGGAGCACCTCTTAGGTGCTGGGCATAGTGCTAAGTGTTTAATACATTATCTCATCTGATCAAGTAATAAAGTGGGTTCAGTATTATCCCCACTTTATAGATTAAGAAATGGAAACTCAGAGAGGTTAAGTCATTTGTCTCAGGATAAATAGCTGGCAAGTGGTAGCTAAAGTTTGAATTCAGCAAGATATCTTACGTCCTTATCAAAAAGACCTGGGTTGGGATTCTGACTTTTGAGACTGGGTGACCTGTACCAAGTTTCTACACCTTCAGGTATCCTCAGCTGTCGTCACATATTCAAAACATTGAATACTGGCCATTTCACATAATGTAACTTAAAGTTGTTGTTCTTTGTTGTTGTTGTTGTTGTTTTGTTTTTTAATAGTATATACGGGGTACTAGGAAAGCTCTGCCATTTATCTACACCTTCAGTCCTATTTTAATTTTTATGTTGAGACAGGGTCTTTCTAAATTACCAAGGCTGGCCTCCAACTGATGATCCTCCTGCCTGAGCCTCCCAAGTAGCTGGGATTGGATGCTAGTTTTCAGTAGCAATCTCTGGAGTCATTTTTCAGTGTGGACATAGTAATTGCTTTACTTGCCATCTTCATGGATCTTTGCAAGCTCTTAGAAGGTCCCACAGGTCCCTGGAGGGGTGTGTTGGCACCAAGTACAGTGGGACATGGTGCTGGTGCCGGTGGCTAGCACCTCATGGTCTCTGTGACTTCTCTGAACTCATGCCGGACTCCATGGGAGTGGAGTCCCCACATTCACATCTAAGCCAACAACTCCCCTTTTCTGTTACCCCTTGCTGGCGTTCACTTGACTTTATTAGGATATTTCCGGTTTTCAAAGTCATCCAAATACAATCCCTTTACTTCCCTGCTCACAAATTTCCCAGATGCTCTACAGGATTGCCACAAACTCCATAGTTGAAAACACAAATCTAGAAAATTGCCTCCAATTTCTCTTTCTGCCTTTTCCTCCTCCTTAATTACTTTCTGACCGCATTAATTCTTCTTTGTCCCTTGAACCCAATATACTTTCAAGCCCCATGCCTCGGGAAGGCTCTTTTTCTCTGTCTGCAAAGAATGTTTTCCCTCCCTTCTTATTTGGACAAACTTCTATGCATCCTTCAAAACCCAGCTGTTTTAACCTTTCCCATGAAACGGGTCTTCAGCATTTCCCAGCTGTATGTTTTAGGGGCAATCTGCATATATCACAACTCCATTGTTTGGGACTCACTGAAGTTCAAGGCTAGGATTATCATTTTATACCCAAAGTCACTGAGAAGACCCTCAATAAGATGCCAGTCAAATAAATGTATCTGAAGGTAAATTTTTATTATGTAATTTTGTTGTCAGTAAAGTGATATGTGAATGGACATACACATTTTATACATCCTTCTCTGTCTTAGCAAGAATTTGGAACATCTTATTCACAAGTAGATATGGAATAGTGCTTGGTACACCCTGTAATAGAAAGAGCCTGGGCTTTGAAATCAACTAGCTCTGGGTTCACATTCTAACTTGGCCCTTTATTGTGTCTTTAAATTATGACCTCATTACCCTTAGCATTAGTTTCCCCATCTGTAAAATGGAGATAACAATAGATAACAATAATTACTCATGCGGCAGGCATTGTTGATTGCAATCTAATATCATTTCTGCTTTCTTCCTTGGTGCCCTGGATCCCCTCCACCCCACCCTACCCCCCAGGAATTCATTCCTTCACCGACATGCCTTGGGAGGAAATCCTAATCAGTCCAAACTCATCTTATATTTCATTCAAGAGGGAGGGGGCTGTTCCAGGAAATATTTCCTTGATCTTAAAACTTAAGAAGAGGGCTTAGATTATAACTCAGTGGTAGAGCAATTGCCTAGCATGGGTGAGACCCTGGATTGGATCCCCAGAACTGGGTGGAAAAATGTAAGAGGAACAATTGTTGTTCTGCAGTTGGATGCTATATCTGAACTGATGGCTGGGGCCACAGCAGCCGTCTTGCTGTGATTAAGGCAGCTACTTGGAGAAACCCAGCCAACATTGAAAAGAAGAAAGAATGGAAAGAAACATGAAACGAACCTTAGTCCTGTGTCACACACAGTTTAGCAGCTGGATGACCCTGCCCTGTAGCCACCCACCTCTGGACTATTTCCCCGGATCATCATTGTTCAATGGTGGACTCCTGTCACAATTCAGTAGAACCAAGATGGCTGGGACTTGCTGCCCAAAGCGTCTCCGTCTCCACAGGTTTGTTGGGATGACGGAATGAAATACAGTTCATAGAATACCCAACAGTGCCTGGCACGCAGTAGGTTCATAAAGATTAGACTTTCCTGCTGAGATATGGTGAGGTGGATGCACTGGTGACCATGGAGAGTGACCGAAGAACACGGGTAACAAAGGGTTGTTGGAGCAGCTCAGAGGATGTGGGTGCTGAACTGGGGACAGAGAGGATCATGACAATGAAATTCAAACATGACGTTAGGGAGCGCCCATGGAACTTCTGGGGCTGTAACAATGGTCTTCCTGTAGCAATGGTCTCCTCCTACCCTGGTCAGAGTGCCTCATTGCCGCACAGGCTTGCCTCATTGTGGCCGGCCACACTTGTGCAATCGGGGTGGTCCCTGAGGCCCTGGGGCGTGGAAGGCCTGGTCCAGGATGAAGGCTGGAGTGTGATTTGTAGCCCCTGGAGGAGCCAGGGTTTGGAAGCAGAACTCACATACCCAGAGGATGTGGAGACCGAGCTTGGGACTCACAACAGCACACAAAGGCCATCCCCTTCCAAGGGCGCCGGGCAGCCCACAGACCTCTGCAGCCTTGGGGCCCCTGGGCCGGCAGCCTGCCTGACTTTTTGCTGGCTGACCAGGCCACCGATTTTTGCTCCATGCCAACTCCACAGCCCTTCTGAATCTCATTCCAAGAGAGCTCAGCCTCACCGGTGTCTGCCAGACTCAAGCCTGCCCAGCCTGTGGGCGGCCCTGGCAGCAGGGGACAGGGCAGGGTTTGTGCAAGGACATTGTGGCATCTGCAGTACCACATGGGACAGGCAGTGGCTCACTGCAGCAGCAAGCCAGGTGGACACCTGGAGGAGGTGGGCATTAGAGGTTGTGGACAGGGGCGATCAAGGCCGTCTTTCCAATAGTCGGCTTCACCATTTTGTGGGGAGGGGCATTTGAGATTGAACCCACAGCTGCTCTACCACTGCGCTACATCCTCAGACCTTTGTATTTTATTATGAGACAGAGCCTTGCAAAGTTGCCTAGACTGGCCTCAAATGTGATCCTCCTGCCTCAGCCTCACACATTGCTGGGATTACCTGTGCATCATCCTGCCCTGCTCACCTTCTCCTAAAAAGGCTCCTCTGCCCGGCCAAGGTCAGAGTGGATCTGCATCAAGCTACTGACACTAGATTCTGCCCACCAAGAATTAATTGACAGGGGCTTGGATGGGTGGGGGAGAAAGAAGGAGAAAGACAGGATGATTGACAGCTCTTTATACAAGAAGCTATATTCCTGTTAGCTGTTAAGGGAGTGAGAGAGATTCTAAGAGCAAGCTCAGAATAAAAAGGACCCTCAAAATGGGTGAGTTTTTTTTTTTTTTTCCAACCAGGGATTGAACTCAGAGGCACTTAACCACTGAGTCACATCCCCAAGCCCTTTTTTATATTTTATTTAGAGACAAGGGTCTCATAGAGTTGCTTAAGGCCTCACTAAGTTGCTGAGGCTGGCTTTGAACTCGAGATCCTCCTGCCTCAGCCTTCTGCCCGAGCCTCTGGGATTACAGGCGTGCACCCCCTCACTGGGCTCAAAATGGTTTTTAAACTTCTCTCTGAACCTCCTCTCCACTGCCCAAGTGTTTAAGAAAGAGAATGAGAGGGTGACAAGCGCTGACAGGCCCAGAGCTGATCAAGCCTTGTCCATACTGCACTGAGGCAGACACCTTTCATAGAATCTGGAAAACCCTGGTCTAGACCAGAGGGGAAACTGAGGCCCAGAGAGGTAAAGAGACTTCCCTGAGTAGCATTGCTAGTTGGTGACCCATCCAGATTCAAGTGCATCTGGTCCAGTCCCCCATGCATTGCCTGGACCTTCTACTGGAGAGCTGAGGTGAGTTCAGGAAGAGAACACATGGGCCCTGGGCTAATTAAAGAGAGTCAGGGGCTCTAACCGCAGGGAGGGAAAGGCTCTGAGAAGAGAGGCCTGGGTAGGATTTGCCCTGGAGCATGGCAGGGGTGTAGTGGAACTGAGGGGTGGGCAGGAGGCAATTCCAGGCCCTAGAGAACATGATCTGCTGAGGCCTGAAGAAAGACTGGCCTTCCAAAGAGCCCACTTCCAGCCCTGGATCTGCCAGCACAGCTTGGTGACCTTAGGCCAGTGACCTCCTCTCTCTGAGCTTCTTTGCATGTAAAATGGCAGCAGAGGTAGGCAAGCTGGCACCACAGTGACACGCAGTGAAGCCTTTCCTACCCCCTCTGGGTTGGCCCAGGACACTCCCCCAAGTGTGTGCCAGCTGGCTGGAACTGACACCAGGAAGAAGTGCCCCTGGGAGCCCCATGGGCACAGCAAGGAGCTGGCAGGCCTGCTCAAGGTGCCTGCCCAGAGCCTGGGGAACAGTGACAAACCGTGCGGGGCAAGCACCAGGGCAGAACTGGGGCAAGAGCCATTTCCCTTCTGAGAAGGGTTCCTTCCGCTCCAGCCCTCCCCGGAAGTCCAGGGTCCTCCCTGCCAAGACCCCTGCCCAGGCCCACCCCCTGGGAGAAGAAGGCTGGGGGTGACAGTCCCTTGACAGCTCCAGGCCTCAGTATTCTCACTTGAAAAATGGGTAAAAATAGTAGGATAGTAATCTCACTTGGAAAACTGATAGCATGGGTACTTCCGATGATTCATGAGATAATGGGTGTCAGGTGCTTAGCATGGTGATTGGGGTTGCTCAGTAAATCTTAGGTCCCACACACCCAGAAGGCCGCCTGCCGGGGAAGGCTGCACAATTTGAAGCTTCCTGACATTAAACAGGCTGGTTCAAGGGGGGCCCTTTCTGTCTCACACGCCACTCCATCAAGAGGGGAGGGTTGTGGAGGGGGCTGGGGAGGTTGGTGAAGAGCCTGCTGGAAAACGATGTGTGTGCGCCCCCTGCTGGCCGGGAGCAAAGGTCCCGCCCGTCGACTCAGGAGGCTGGGTTGATATCCACAGAGCACCTACTTGGCTCTGGAGGGGATGCGACATGAATGGCAGGTACACTTAGTGTGTGGGGTCAGCTCGTTTAGGAGTCAGTCAGGCTTGGTTTAATCCAAGAGTCCACCAATGTCCTTTGAACGTGGATTTATTTATTCAACGGGTATGATTCTGGGTAGGGATATAGCAGGGAACACAGGTGGCATCTTGGATTTGTAGTGACCTTGGACAGAGTACATAATCCCTCTGAGATTCGGGTTTCTCATCGGTAACATGGAAATCTTCTCTACTCCTCCCTGTAAAACCAGGTCGTGGAGACCCTGGAAGTAGATCTCCAAGATCACTTAGAGTTGAAAGTCACTATCAATAATTATGCCTTCTCAAGGAGAACCTCTCCCTTGTGCCCCTGGATGTCACTCCCTTGGCCACGTCATGCCAGTCTCCTCAAGTCCTCCCATCTCCCAGGTACTCGGCAGATGACAGGCCCATGCCTTTCTGCTCCAGGGCAGTGACGGAGGCCTAACCTCACGACAGGCCACGGGAGTAGACAGGAGAAGATCACGCAGACAGGAAGAGCTCCTCGGATGGCTCCAGGCGGCCCTCTGCAAGGTCCACTCCAGTGGACCTCTGCACATTGCTCCTCGACTTGATTGACCTGGGTGGTCTCGCGGTGTCAGCCTCGTGGGAACCACTTGTCTTCCTGAATCTCTGGATCCTCCTCACTGCACAGAGCTCTGGGGGCTTGCAGAGGAGAGGGAATGTGCTCTCTCTCTTTTTCTGGGGATTGAACCCGGGGCATTTTACCACTAAGCTACATCCCTAGCCCTTCTTTTATTTTTTATTTTGGGACAGGGTGTTGCTAAGTTGCCCAAGCTGGCCTCAAGCTTTCGATCCTCCTGCCCCCATCTCCTGGGTCTCTGGGGATGACATGTGTGTGCCCGGCTCCAGTTTATTTTTTGCAGATGTCGGTAGTGTCATCTCACTCCCTGTGTGTATGGATTTTTGTATTCATTCATGCAACAAAGCTTTGTTGAGCTACTGCCAGATACCAGGGCCACAGACACAAATTTCTGCCCCACTGGAGCGTATGTTCCGGTGTGTGTTCCAGGAAAAGTGCAGGACAGAAAAATAACCAAGCAAGTAACAAAATCATGATGTTTGATCGTAATCTCTGCTATGGATAAAGCAAAGCAGAAAGGGGGGTCTAGGTGCCCCATGACAAGAGTATAGGTTTTAAATGGACTGTCACGTAAGGTCTCACTAAGAAGGTGGCATATAAATAAAGATGGAAGGAGGTAAGAGACGGAGCCATGTAGCCATTTCTAGAGGAGGGTTCTAGTACAAAGACCCTGGTGGTCAGAGACGCTGTCCAGGCAAGAATGCCAGAGAGGGATGGAGATTGTGGTGGGAGAGGGGAAGGGCCCTGTGTGCGTGGGGAACATGGGTGTCCACAGAGTGAGGTGAGAGCCCTGCAGGTTTTGAGCAGATGGTGGCATTGCCCATCTAGCATTTGAGTAGGTGCACTCTGCAGATGGCAAGAAAAGGGTCTCAGGGTATGATTGGGGTTCAGGCAAGGGGATGGTGGCTGGGACCTAAGCGATGGTGGAACAATTGTGACAATCACAGTACTCCCCTCATTGCACGGTGTGGGGGTAGGCTATGGGAAGCACTCAGCACACTGCTTGGACTTGATCAAGAGGAGCTAATAGAGTGTGACCAAGTGTCTCTCAAAGCTCTTCAAACCAACAGGGTTAAGTCCAGCCCTTTTCTTTTTCTTTTTTTCCTTCAGTACTGGGGAATGAATCCAGGGCCTAGACAAACACTCTACCACTGAGCTACATCTCCAGCCCTTTTATTTTATTTTATTTGTTCCACTTAGTTATACATGGCAGCAGAATGCATTTCAACTCATTGTACACAAATGGAGCACAACATTTCAATTCCCTGGTTGTACACGGTGTCTTTTTTTTTTTTTTTTCAGATAGTCTCATTAAATTTTCCCAGGTTGGCCCTGAACTTTCGATCCTCTCACCTCAGCTTCCCCAGTAGCTGGGATTACAGGTGCGCACCATCACACCCAGCTCCAGCCCTTTTCTGGATGACACATTACTATAGAGTGAAAGCTGATGGGAGAGACCTCTCCAGGAGACCACAGGACTAGAAACCACAGACAAGGGCTCACATTCATGTTCATCTGCCTCAGAAGCCACTGTCCTTAACCAGAGTATTTCCACGGTGTCTAGCCAATTACCCAAGAACCTGGGACAATGTGATCTGAACGGCCATCCCGGAGGCAGGGCAGAGCACAGGTGTGAGAACCTTAGCCACCCTGGCTGATCATCACGAGTCCTCGGCATGAGCACTAGCAGGGTGCCAGGCTAGCGCACAGGGTCACTGGGTGTTTGATCTCATTTAACTCTCAGACTGCAGGTCAGGAACCCAAGGCCTGACAAGATTATCCATCTCACCTGTGACGATCAAATCTGAGATGAGAATCCAAGTGTTTCAGTTTTCTCTTACTGCATAATAGTTGACTTCAAACATCAGTGGCTTCAAACAGCCACTTATTATGTCTCCTGATTTTGAGTTAGGAGTCTGGGCAGGGCTCAGCTGGGGGACTCTTCTGCTCCACGTGGCATTAGCTAGGGTTACTCGCTCGGCTGCGTTCAGCTGGCAGTTGGACTGGGGGAAATGCCTAGAAGGCTTCACTTACAGGACTAGCACTCCAGTGCCCCTCTGCATGGCCACTCCAGGGTGACAGCATGGTGTCTGCAGGGTAGACAGTGTTCTAACATGGCAGCTGGCTTCCAAGGGAATAAAAGCAGAAGCTGCCAGGCTTGGGGCTAGCCCTGGGTTCTGGCACAGTGTCACCTGCACCAATTCTATGAGCCAAAGCAAATCAGGGGTTCAGTCCAGATTTAGCTGGAGGGGAAATGGCTTTTGCCTCTTGAAGGGTGGAACCTCACATGCACACCTGAATGGAAGGAGATGCTTGTGCCCACATGGGGACTAACTAACCATCCAGGCCCCTCACTGCCAGCCTTTTTCAGATGCCCTTGAACTAATTCCAGGAAGTTCTTATTTTGAGACTTGTCGATGGCTGCTAGGTCCCTGCCACAAAGCACATGTCGGTGTTTTGTCTTGACTGGTTCTCCTTCCCTGCCCCCGACTCAGTGACTCCCAATGCTCTGGGTCTGACTTCACGGTGGCTTCATAAATACTTTCCTTGTCCCCTTGAAGGCAAACCCTGCTTTTTTCTACTTCCTAAGGCCCCACCACGTGAGTGAACCTAAGCAGATCTTAGTCTCAGGAAATCTATGGGAACATAACATAGAACTTGAACTTGCAGGCACTCAAGCGTGGGGGTCTCGTCCACATTGTCAGCTCCTCAAGACTCAGTCTGCGTCCACTTCCATCTGCTTTGCAGACTCAGCACCTGCATGGGTCTGTCCTGGAAGAGGAGCTGTGGAAACATGATTTTCTGGCAACACAGTCTATAAGCACAGGGGCCTGGGACAATGGAGGAGTGTTACTTCTGTAGGACCAGGGCCAGTGGCAACAGCTAAGAAGTGATTTAGGAATGCAGACTTCCATCCCACCTCCCAAATCAGAACTTATATTTTAAGAAATGCCCAAGTGACTTATATGCATGTCAAAAGTATGAGACAACTAAAGTTAGGGGCTCCTGAAATAAAGAGAAAGGAACAAGTTGGAAGGACAGATGCCAGTTGATCCCACCTGATATGTGTGCTTGGAAAAAAAAAATCCTGATGCTCAGCATGTAGCTCAGATCAATCAAGCCCAAATCTCTAGGGGCCTCACCCATTAGAATTTTCTAAAAGATCCTAGGTGATTTCATTGTGTGGCCAGGGTTGAGAACCACTGGATGAAGGTGGTTATTTATTTATTTATTTTACTTTTGGCACTGGGAATCAAACCCAGGGGCGCTTTGCCACTGAGCTACAACCCCAGTCAGTTTTATTTTTCATTTTGAGACAAGAGTCTCACTTAAGTTGTTGAGGGTCTTAGCTAAGGTTGCTGAGGCTGGCCTTGAACTTGGGATCTTTCTGCTTCATCCTCCCAAGTAGCTGAGGTTACAGGACTACACCACCATGCCAGGTGAAGATATGAGATCTTTTTTTTTTGTACTGGGGATTGAACTCAGAGGCAGTTGACCACTGAGCCACATTCCCAGCCTAATTTTTTTGTATTTTATTTAGAGACAGGGTCGCATTGAGTTGCTTAGCGCCTTATTTTTGCTGAGGCTGGCTTTGAACTCGTGATCCTCCTACCTCTCCCTCCCAAAAGATATTAGTCCTAAAAGGGTGGTTTCTGAACCCTCTACATCCACATTACTTGGGGTGCTCATTAGAAAATGCAGATTCTTGGGCCCCCTACCAGGTTTCTTAAGTCTAAATCTTAGGTGGGGCCCAGGAATCCACATTTTAAAACATCCTCCTAGTTGGTTTGCATGTGGGGCTGGAGGCAGTTGGTTTAGCATCATGAATCAGCAGTGACAACAACAACGTTGCTTTAAATGCTACAAATAATGATGTGCAAAAATTAGAAAATATAGATAAGTAATAACAGGAAACCAAAAAAAAAAAAACAATCACCACACTCCTACTGCCTCGAGACAATTGGAGGTACCCACTCAAGGAGGGAAGGAGACTTCCTCCCCGACAGAAACTGCTACTCGTTGCAGGGGTCGCCTGTCATTTGGGCTCTGTTCTGCTGGCAGGGTGGAGCCTGTCATTTGGCCTGGACAGAATTATTGCCTCCAATTACATGGTTGATTATCAATTACTTGTGTCCATGGGAGAGCATGTGTGCGTGTGTGCATAAGTGTCTTTGCAAATCATTAAGGGTCGTAATTCTGGATTATCGTTGATTAACGAGAGGGAGGCCTGGTACCTCCAGCAGCCGGGATGGCAGCCCCGCAATTATGTCCCAGCTGATCAGTAATTGGTGCATCACAAGATGATTTCTCTCTCAGCTGCCTCCTCCCAGCCTCTCCTGCCGGCTCCGCAATTAGCACCATTGCTCATTCCCTTCCAGCCCAAGAGGAATTCAGAGAGTAGCTTTCTGGCTGGGAGATGCTGTGGGGTTGGATGAAGACCACCACCCAAACGGGGGACTGATGGCCGGCCCTGTGGGGAGCTGGCAGAGGCTTCATGGTCTGGGGTATAGAGCCTGCTTGAGCTCCAGTATCCTAAGATGGGTGCTGCTTGCCATTCTTCCCAGCAAGCCCAGCGGCCATTGTCCTACTTCTCACCCAGCCCAGTCCACCCCTAATGCACGGATTCAGGAAACTTGAGATCTGGAGAAAGAAAGAGGGGAATTGGGAAGGGGGTCACAAACAATAATCCAGAACAGTGTGGCCATGAGTCCAACCCCACAGAGCTCCGGAAAAAAGCAAAGTGACAGAAGGGACCCCTCCCACCATGGCTCGGATCCTCAGTTTCCCCGGCAACACCAGCTTTTGTCCTCCTGAGACTGCAAATGAATCCCCAGGCTCCCCTGGGTGGGGAGGGAGTGCACTGGGGGGGCATGCAGTGATACTCCAAGGTAGCAGCCTCTGCCCTGGGTGTGGCACCGCATCCTGTTCTCCCCACTTCCAAGATACCCTCCCCAATGGGTTTCCCTCTTTTCCCGCCCTGTGGGCCCCATCTGACCCTTCCACGCAGCGCCTGTTCCCTCCTCCCTCGCCCACGGGGGGTGGCATGGATACAAGGGCTCCTGCCTGAGCTTCATTCCCGAGGAGGGGGCTCTGGGCTCCCTGGAGAGCAACAGATTCCCCAGCCAAACTCTAAGGAGGGCTTTCGAGGGCTGGGAGAGGATGGGGAGGGCGGGGCTGTTCCGGAAACCTACATAAAGAGGCCTGCGGCTGCAAGGCCACCAGGTAGTTTGTCTTCTGAGCCTTGCAGCTGTCTCGGCCATTTTCATTTTTATCTACTTAGGGTGGTCAGCGGGTCACAGCAAGCCAGAGTCCCGATGCTAATGACTCCGGCTCCACGTGGCGACCATTCAGGGAAAAGCTGCAGTGTTCTCTCTGCCACATTAATCAGAGGAACACATCAAGGGCTGTTGCATGGAGACAGCTTTCCTCCCGGCACCTGCCCTGCATGCTAATCACCACCCCTCCTGGCGGTGAGTCAGCTCCAAGCCAGGCCGGCAGGGAGGGAAGGACAGAAGCGCCCGCGCTACCCACGTGGGGACCCAGAGGAGCTGCAGCCATGCCCCCACCCCCGACACCCTGGGTGCCACCATCATTGAGGCCCCAAATTATGGGCCTCATTCCTCTGTTTCTGAGAAAGTCGATCTAAACCCAAAGTCTGGGCTACTTCTTTGTGTCTAGGTCCTGCCCTAACCTACCAGTGGGAACTTTCTAGAAGCTGTTTCCTGGATATTGTGTGATTAAATGCAAAGACCTCACTGCCAGGCCCTTTGGTTGCAATAAGACATCACCTTAGTGCTTCACCTGTGGTAGGCACCCTAGACAGATTAACGCATTCCATCCTCATCGGACCCCGGGAACTATTAGTGCATACTACCTCTATTCCTATATTGTAGGTGAAAAAGGTGATGCACAGAGAGGTTGAGCAGCCAACCCCTGGTAACACAGCTGGGCTGACTTTGAACCTCGGGAATGTGGCTCTGGGGGACATGCTCTGCTGCCTCTCATTTTTCTCCTAGTGCTCACAGAGCCCCCTGAGCTGGTGGTGACCATAGAAAAGCCTGGGAATTCTTTCACACGCATTATTCATCTGTTCGCTCATTCCTTCATACAGCAGCTCTATGTTGAGCACCCGCCATGTACAAGGCACTGTATTAGGCACCAGGGAGATGCTGTAACAAAACAGACATAGGTTGAAGAGGGAGACCAACATCAATTTGCTAATAAACGCAAAATGTGGTAAGTGCACGAAAAAGAACTAGATCCCCGTGAAAACATGCAGTAGGGGCACCGAATCTCTTTTGGGAGGTCAAGGAGGCTTCAATAGCAAAAGAAGCAATGGCTTATACTGGTGGTTCTCCAAGTGTGATCCCTGGACCAGCAGCATCAAGAAACTTGTTAGAAATGCAAATCCACAGGCCCCCTCCTCGACCTACCAAATCTGGGTTTGAGACCAAGGTTTGAACCCTTCCCTCCTGGGATTCTGATGCTTGCTCAAGTCTGAGACCACTGGCTTATGCAAAGGCCCAGCAGGCTGTGCAGAGGCAGGCACATTAAGGGGCCAGAGGGAGGCCTGCAGGGGGTGGTGGGCAGGGTGGCCTGAGAAGACATGGGCGGGAGCTGGGTGACACTGGCCTTGCAGGCACCCAAGACCATTTAGCTCAGCATCCTGTCCCACCCCCAGGAAGCCTGGCTAGAGGGTCCGCTGCCATGGTGTCCCTCCAGGAGTATCAGGTCACCCAAATAGGCAGACTGGCCCAGGTGAGAAGCCGAGAGTGGCCGCCGAAGGCTTCTAGAGGCTCTTTGTTGTCTGACCTTGGTAATGTTTTGAGTTCCAGGAAGCCCTGGTCAGATGATGAAGTCGGTTGCTGGGGAAGAGCCTCAATCCTCAGTGCCTAGAAAGGAATCTGGGAGGAAATCTCCCTGTCCTCATTGGTGTCGCCCATGGTCCGAGGAGCCAGTGTTCCCTTGAATCCTGCTGGTCAGGGGCATTATGAGCTTAGCAAGGGTCTCTAGAGGTGGAGGCAGTCCTGATACAGATGTACACCTGCAAGGCCCTGGCCTGCAGGGGCAGGTGCCACCCCACAAGGAGCCCTGGGGGGCCGTGACTGCAGGAGCTACCAGGACAGGCTGGGTGCGGTCCCCTCTGCTTGCTGGAGGTGTTAGCCCAGAAGTGAATCAGAGGTGGCAGCCAAACAGCCTCTAGACGTGGAGTGGCATTTACGGGGCACCTACTATGTGCGAGACACTGCAGGAGGCCCCGTCACACGTCAGCTGGCTGTGGAAGCGCCTGCTTTGCGGATCCCTCCTGTCATTCTGCCTATGAGCCAGGATGCAAGGATGCGTTGTTTGTTCAGGCTCCAAGTTTCAGGACCCAGCAGGGAGCAGGGAAGGTGCAGCTTCCTTCTGCAGGGCAAGCTGGTGGGGAAGACAAAAATACAAATGTCCAGGAGAAGGAGCGATTGGTGATTTTAGGGCCAAGCGTGAGAGTTCTAAGTGTTGATTTTTAATCAAGAATGATTCCTGCCGGGTGCAGTGGTGCCAGCCTGTGATCTCAGGGGTTCGGGAGGCTGAAGCAGGAGGATCTCAAGTTCAAAGCCAGCCTCAGCAACAGTGAGGCGCTAAGCAACTCAGTGAGACCCTGTCTCTAAATAAAATACAAAATAGGGCTGGGGTGTGGCTCAGTGGTTAAGCGCCCCATGGTTCAATACCTGATACCCTCCCACACACACAAAAAAAGAATGACTCCTTTTAAGGGTGACTTGCAGGTGAAAATAAACCAGGAGAAGCCTCACTGGCTTTGCTATGGTTACTATTAAACATCCCGTAGAACCTGCCAGGGGTTGAGCATGTTCAGTGCACAGACCACTGTGGCATGTTCTCCAGCTGTCCCCTGGTCTTCACAGGGCATTTCTTTGTCTTTTCTTTCTTTCTTTCTTTCTTTTTTTTTTTTGTATGTGTGTGTGTTGGGGATGGAACCCAGGGGTGCTCTACCACGGAGACACATCCCCAGCCCTTTTTATTTTAACACAGGGTCTCACAACATAGCCCCAGCTGGTCTTGAACTTGTGATCCTCCCTGCCTCAGCCTCCTGAGTAGCTGGGATGACAGACCTGTACTCCCCTGTCCTGCTGGGGGTTTCACAGAATGAATGCAGCCCTGAAAACCTAAAGGAAAAGGTGCAATGAATATTGGAGGACTCAGACTTGGGAAATAGTAAGGAACAAACCCTAGAGGACTTTCAAAGCCCCGTGCTGTTCCTCCCGCTCCTGGTCCCTGCCACCACCCCGCTGGCAGATGAATTTGCTCTTCCTTATCCAGCTCTGAGAAAAGCACCACATGGCAGTTTCCTCCGGCCTGCAGCCTCGTTTCCATCCAGCCCACTCTGATTTCCTCCCAGCTGTGGGTCTGCAGAGTAACCATCCTTCACCGAGGAACTTGGAGGAAGAAAAAGACTCACAGAGCGCTCCAGGTAAACCGCTGCTCGTGTGTGAGGAGGTTTGCAGCAGCCGTGGGGGGAGATCCCACCCACCCGTCTTCGGTGAAGAAACTCGCCTCTGCGGTACAGGGAGGCTCGGAGACACTCTCACGGTCACGTGGGTGGTGATGGCAGAGCTGGGATTTGAGCCATACTAACCATCAGACTTTGCTGGTTTGCTGTCAGAGAAAACCTGATCTTGGCTAAATGCTGTTGGCAGGAAGGGCTGAGAGCTTAGAAGGAACCTGCCGCTCTGGCTGGAAGAGTTGAGGCTGGTGAATCCAAGGGGAGAGGCCAGGGCCTGGCTGACCCCCATTCTAATAAGCAGGGTCTGAGCTCACCTGGGGGGTGGGGATGAGGACTCACAGGGAGGAGGGAGAGCAGGAAGAGGCGGGAGGCAGCCCTGATAAAGAGCAGGCCAGGGAGGGGCCGGCACCCCTCTGGAGACTCTGAAAGCTGGGTTCCCCTTGGGCTCCCCTTTCCCTATTAGGGGTCTGGCCACTGCCCCTTCCATTCCAGGTTTCTATGTTCCTGGAGTGAAGGGTGGTGTCTCTCTGAAGCCTGCCTTCGAGGGATGAGCCATCTTTAGGAGGGTGAGGGCCTGGACCTCGTATGGAGCTCAGCCCTTACTTGTGGCCAAGTTACCCCGTCCCCATGTCTGTGAGGCTCATCTATAGCGTGGCGTGGGGAAGGGGTGTAAACGAGCTGGTGTGTCAAATACCCAGCTGCACTCCTGGCACAGAATGGGTGGGGGATCCATGTGTCCCGCCCCCAGACCCCTGCTTCCTTCTAGAACAAGGAAGGAAGAAGAAAGACTGCCAGGTGATTGCGGCTGGGTCCTCCATAGGCCTGGCAGCCACACAGGTCTCCAGGGCAGAAGGGCTCCTCCCTTGAGCAGGACCATGGAGGGCCACAGCCCCTGAGCCAGGTCCGTCAGGATACGGTGGGCAGTGCCCTGCTAGAGTATGAGAGGCCCTAGCCTGGCGCTGGAGACTGTTGTGACTTGACTCCTTTAAGGACAGGGTCACTTCCAGGCAGAGGTCAGAGTGCTGGCTGTAGCTTGGTCCTTGTTGGCCAGCATTGCTGTGGCCCTCAGCGGACACAGAGGTGGGAAGAAGCTCTTCTGTCCCCTTTCTGTCAAATGCCGGGTTTCTGTTCTTGCGACTAAAAGGCTCAGGGGTCACTCCAGTTGAACCGGGCTAACCGGGCTGCACAAAATAACCACACGAGAGACACAAATACCTTTTTCTTTGGGGTTGCTGTGACGGCTCCTCTGACCTTAAGGGTCCGCAGGAAGAGAGAGAGCGAGAGCACAGGCTGACCCCTTTTATTGAGGAGAAGCTATTCAAATGAGGCAAGGGGTCAGGTTTCAGGGGGCTGAGTATCTTCATGATGTCCACTGTCAGCAGGTTGACTGACACCTGGGTAGGCCACACCCAAGGGCACAGTAAGAGAAGGGGACACACACACAAGGCACTTCCATGGAAGATTCCATCCTAAACAGGGCAAGGGGTTATAGTACAAAGGAACAGGTGAGTGTAGCTTCACCCATGGGGCTGTAGCAAGACACACCCAGGCACGAGACACTGACCCTCAAACCCAAGAAGGGTGCCACAATTCTGTGACTGAGAGCCTCCGCACCCAGCCGGGTAGTGTAACTCAGTCCCGTGTAAGGTTGGCCTCCCACACCAAAGATGGAGGCTTGAGTGGGGGGGCGGGGCTAGTGCCGCAGTCTGGCTGGACATAAATCACGAGCCACTCAAGAGGAACAAACTTTATTTCTGAACTCCACCAGCACACTCCACACACGCTTCCCAGGAACTCTCCCGAACGCCAGGCGGCTCCTCCAGGAACCACCAACCAGAAATCCCCCCTCTGGCCCCTCCCCAACCAATGCGAATTCTTCAGGAATCCCCGAGAGAGCTCAACTGGAACTCAACGGGAACTCCGCAAGAACTCAAAAGTCATCATCTTAATGGCTCGCTGGCGTCACCTCTCAACCACTACTTCTGGCAAAAATGCCATGCGTCATCCCGACTCGGCTGTGGCCCTCAACAGGCTAGAAAGGAGCTGATTGGACATCACTGCCCCCTCCTGCCCGCTCAGGCTTGTTGGACTCCTTCCCACGTATTTCCCCTGCTGCAGCCCCCCCACCCCCCATGAAAATCTTCTCACACCCATAAGCTGCTTATACGGTGTCTGCTGGACTCAGATCAGAAGTCTGGAATGGCTGTGAGAATGTCACTGTCCCCTCAAGCATGGCAGGTAATGTCTAGCTCCCCAACCAGGGTTTCTTCTTGCAGAGCAAAAACTAAGGGAGCAACTTGAAGGAGCTGATCCTCTTTTTTTTTCTTTTCTTTTTGTATTGGGGATTAAACTCACAGGTGCTTTACCTCTGAGCTGCATCCCCATCCCTTTTTCCTTTTTTACTTTGAGACAGAGTCTCCCTAAGTTGCTTCGGGCCTCACTAAGTTACTAAGTCTGGCTTTGAACTTGTGATCCTCCTGCCTCAGCCTCCCCAGTCTCTGGGATTACAGGCATGAGACTCCACTCTCTGCTCTTTCTTTTCCTTTTTAACCTAAGTCAGTTTTTTTTTGTTTTGTTTTGTTTTTCCTCCATGGGAAAAAAAAATTGTGAACACAGAGGAAAAGAGAAAAAAGTGAAAAGTTCCTTTTATTCCTATTTCTAATCAATATCATCACTTTTCCCAGCAATAACCTATATGAGCAATTTTCTGTGTATTATCCAAGACTTTTGTTTTTAATTTCAATTTCATGTAGTACTGGGGGTTGAATCCAGGGGCACTTAACCACTAAGCTATATACCCAGCCCTTTTTATGTTTTATTATTTTGAGACAAGGTCTTGCTAAATTACCCAATAGCCTTGAACTTGTAATCTTCCTGCCTCAGCCACCTAAGTCTCTGGGATTGCAGGCGTCTGCCACCATGGCTGGCCTACCCCAGACTTTTCCAGGGTGTTCACACACCTAACACATCTACCGGGGTGCATGCAAGGGCAAATGTCAGGATCTTTGTTTTGCTTTGATTTAGCATAAATCGTTCTGCAATTTTTTCCCTATGACGGTATACCCTGGATATTTTCTCATGTGAACATGTATGGAGCCTCTTTGTTTTGTTTTGTTTTGATTTTCTGCTTTCTAGTCATGGGTAGATGTAACACGGTTGATTCAACATTCTGCTTCCTCTCCCGCCTTCACATGGGGGTTCCCTTGCCCTCCTCTAGGGAGCATGGATCAGAAGTCTGGTTTCATGGTGAATGGTACCTCTGCACATTTCCGGGGGATGTAATCCACATTTCGAACGCAAATAACTGATGGAAGGATTGATGGACAGGGTGCCTATTACCCAGGCCTCTGTGCATACGCGTGTGTGGACCTATCAGCACTGAGACTTCGGGTGGAACCCGCAGGCAGAAGTGCAGAGTCCCACACTTGGCGGACCCTGCCACGGTGTGGGAGGGCGGCTGAGGGCTTCTGTGCCTGCACAGCCCCCACCAAACCAGTCCCCCAGCCCACATCAGTCACGTGGCTGCTGGCTGGGCTGCTGTTTCCAGGAAATCGATTGCAAAAACCAGCGATCGTCAGTGGCTAGCACACAGGAGGCCATCCAGGGAGTAGATTAAATTGTAGGAGAAAATCATACTGAGCTCAGGACGGCTCATAATGGAGACCCTCCATGACCTTTCTGGAGGAGTTAAAAGAACACAGGCAGATACACTTTCACCCTTGCTTACCACCCCCAGCCCTCCTGCCAGGAGAGCAGGCTCCTGCCCTTGGAGTAGATGCTCCTCACGCAGGGCAAGAGGGCTGCCTGCCCGTGCATGCCCAGGGAGGCCAGCAGGGGCACTTGCTTCCCTGCAGGGGGGACCCAGGTTGATCATCAGGCCCTGAGTTTCCCAAGGTCACTGACCCTCCTTCTTCCTCCTGACCCCCTTTTGCCTTCCCCTGGAGAAGCTCCCTGGCAGCCGAGGGTGGCCGTGACCCTTCTCCATTTGTTCCCAGACAAGGGCTTCTCTCAGCTGCGTCCAGCCTGCTCTCCACCCCTGCACAAACCCAGGTGCTGGCACAGTGGCCTCAGATCTGATTACCCACCTCGGGACCCCTGCCCTGCACCCCCAGGAGGAGCAGGGGCCTCGTGGAGGGCAGCGTGGGCGAGGGCGGCACTGCGTGGACAAAGACAGCATGCTCCTAAACAGAGAGGGACCCGAGCCTGGTTTCGAGACAGCCAGGCCAAGACCCCACCCGCGTCCCTCATCAGGATTGCCCTCCAGTCCCGGACCCACCCCTTTGTCTCTAGGTCCCCAGCCACACACACCCACACCTGGCCCTGCAAAGAAGACCCAGCCTTAGCTATGAACTTCGGGAACACGTTTGTCTTCTGCATGCCGCTGTCTCCCCAGCTCGCCAGGCCGGCCTACCTGGGGTGCCACCACTGGTGGGGCAGAGGACTCTGTGTGTGTCATCTCCGCTTTCACAAGCTCCATGCAGGGCCAGGCCCAGCATGATTTACTAGTGGGGAGATGGAGGCTCAGAGTGGGTAAGTGACTTAATCCAGGTCACTCTGCTGAAGACAGCTAGCCAGGCACAGCCAGACTCCAGAGCTCTCACCAGCGCTGTCCCAGCTCCCGCTGGATTTCACTCCCTCTCAGCAAAGACAACCAGGTGGAGCTGCAACTCATGGTACCCAGATCCACGTGGGGTCCTGATGAAAGACCGCCCCTCCCATCTCCCCCCATCTTTGAATTCTGCTCCCTCTTTAGCAGATGCAGCCCCAGCAAGGCCGGAATGGCCACCCTGTTTTCCCAGGGCTGTCGTAATGATGACCTCACTTGGCTAGCAGGGCCTGACCAGCTCAGCCGGGGGATGTGGGACCTCTCTGGGCGGCGTCTCCTATCTGGGCCCAGGTTCGGGTTTATTTCTTTTCTTTGGGGTGGAGAGGACGGCCACATTCCAGAGGGACTTGCTGCCCTCCCGTGGCACAAGCCTGCCTGGCTGCCACCTCCTGCTGCAGCTGGAGGCCTAGTGGCCAGCAGTGGAGGGGGGAAAGCAGGAAAGGCTGGGGGCAGGACAGTGGGAGAAATCTGGAGAGGAAGAGGACTGGGCCGTGGGACCTGGACAGGAACAGCCAGGATCCTAACAAAGCCAAGAGCCAGAATCCTGAAGTCAGCTGCCAGGAAACGCTCTCGAGGTTCCCACACCCGTCCATCACGGGGATTAGTAAACCTTATTAGTTTTACAGGTGATGACCCTAGGCTCAGTCACTTATTCAGTTTTCCCAGCTGGTGGGTGACAAAGTCAGGATCCTAAGTGACCCCAGAACCCTAATCATCATGCTCCACTGACCAGAAGGAGCAGATTCTCTTCTGTGACCAGCCCCTGCCCCCAGGACGATAGGCCACTACCCATTTCCACCCTCCCTTCTGTGTGACTTTGCCCTCTGTTCCTCTCCCCTCCCCTCCTCTGGCGCAGTATCCTGCCTCCGAGGTCCATGTGGTCAAGGGCATCCCAAGGGTCTGTTGGAACACTGTGTTCTCATTCTGAACAGCTCTGGGCCTTACTGGCCTTCGATCTTGCCCAAGGCCTGACATCCAGCCCCCAGACTGGGTGCAGGTGCCCAGGTCACTTGCTGCTAAGTGGAGAGGCTGAGTGCCGGGGTGGCTCATCAACTACCAGACGAGGGCCCACGGAGCCCGTGACACCAGTGGAGGTGGCCTGGAAAGATGTCCTACTAGATCATTCAATTTTTTTTTTTTTAAAGCAGGTTATAAAGCAGTTCTATATTAGTGAAACAAAAGTATTCTCTGTTTTTAAGCAAAGAAAAAAAAGGTATTTACCAAGATGCTAACAGATGATTGTTGTCTTCTCTTGAATTATCTGTGCTTTCTAGTTTTTCAAGGAACATTGATTATTTGCATGATTTTAAAAAGCAATAAAATAAACCAATCCCAGGCTGGTTGTACTTCTTTCTGTCTTTGTCCTCACCCCGACAGCTCTCCAAAACATCGTCATCTCCTCCCCTCCCCCTCCTCCCCTATCCCTCCTCCCCTCCGCCCCCCTTCCTTCTTCTTTATCCTCCTCCTCATCACATTACAGCACTCCTGAACCTTTCTTTCTCCCTCCAATCTTTCCAACCCCTCAGGGGTGGGGAGGGGCCTCTACCTGCTCTTGGAAGCCCCCACTGACTGACTAACAGAAGAGCAAAAGGTACAGTGGTGGTGGCTGGGGGCTTCTGCTCTCACCCTAAGCCATCAGTACTCAGGAGCCGGAGCTGGAGCTGTGCACTGCATTGTTTGCTTCTGCAGGTGGCGCTGACTTCCAAGGGCAAGGAGCCCCCAGGCCAGGCAGCCCTGCTCCTGTGGGTTTGGGGCCAGGGCTAATGGCACAGTGTGGGATCCTCTCTCCACTGTTGAGGTTAGGATGGGCAACATCTTGGAAAATGAAGAGCGAGGAAAAGGAAAGCACAGAAGTCCCTCGTCCTTCATGAAAGAAAAAGCGATACCTTAAGACAGAGCTATGCTGGCCCCTTCCAGAAATTTCTGAGAAGGCCGGGAAGGAGGTGGAAACAGATGCTTCCTGAGCACCTACTATGTGTGTGCCTGTCCCAGACTCACTCTTGCCCCTCATTACGCCCTGCCCGTCTGGTACAGGAGAGACAGCCGGGGCATAGAAGACACAGGTTTGCAGGGGGTAGGCTCCTGAATGCGTTCCTGGAGAGAGAAATAAGTGTTAGCTAGCAGAGTCTTCTTTCCCTGGTGTGTACACTGCTTAGGCTCTGGAAACAGGCTCCCTTCAATCCGGAGCACCCCTTCTCGGCTCAGGAGCAGAGCAGCGGCACTCTTGGAAGAGGGCTGGCTTTCCTGAACTCTTGCTAGTTTAATGATGAGGCTCCCTGTGTTAGCCAGCTTTTCATCATTGTGACAAAATACCTAAGAAAGTTAACTTAAAGGAGGAAAGACTTATTTTGGTTCAGAGCTTCAGTCCATGATCAGCCAACTCCATGGCTCTGGGCCTGTGGTGAACATCATGGTGGACAGTGTGGTAAGGAGACCTGCTCAGCTCACAGCAGCTGGGAAGAACGGGTGGGGGCTGGGGGATATGGAGGAAGACACTAGGGCACATCCCCAAGGATGGGTAAGGATGTGCAAGTAGGTCCCACTTCCTGCAGTTTCCATCACCGTCCATTCCGCTATGAATCCACAAGGAATTAATCCATGGATGAGATCACAGCCCTGAAGATTCAATCACCTCTCCAAAGCCCCACTTGCCCTGGGACCAAGCCTTCAACACAGGGACCTCTAGGGGACATTCCAGATTCAACCGTAACATCTGACAAATCCATAGTCCCCACCATTAAAACAACAACCATCAGAAGGTCAGTCCGGGGAGCCCAGAGACCTGGCCTGCAATCCAGCAAAGTAAGGATTCCAGGGAAAGGAGCAGAGGGTCCTTTGTTTCACCCTGGCCCCATCTTCAAATCAAATTCCAGGTGACCATGCCTACTACTTAGAAAGGAGAGCTCCCATCCTCACCAAACTTCTTACATGCTGAACAGAGAGGTATTGGCACACTCAATTGGGGAGGTAGGAGTCCCAAACACCTGGGTCACCTTGGTCAAATCACTTCTTTCCACCCCAGCCCTTCTGCTCACACAGTGTGTTGGCATAGAGACAGGTTTTCAAAGGGCGTTGCTAAAGAATGCTCAGCCTCCTGGCAACATCTCTGCCCTAGATGGGAGTCTGATAGTAAGTTCCCTAGTCCTGTGTGTCCTGCTTTGACTGTAGGTAGTTGAAGTGTGATTCATAGTGACATCCTGTGGACACAATGGGTAACTGCATGGACTTAGGGTGACATACAACTTCCCTCATTAGGTGGAGAGGAGCTGATTGCAATTAATCACACTCATCATCTTACACAGGGAGCTGTCTTTGAGCTGGAAAAGACCGCCCCCCAATCAGAATGCAACCTTCCAGCCATATTTCCCTGTCATTAACCTCCAGCTATACAACAATTTGCTTAGACTTGTCCCTTTTCAAATATTGGTCTGATACAAGAGTCGAGTGTAACAGAGGGAGAGTAATATCAATCCTAATGCAGTAGCAAAAAGGTTCAATGGGATGTTTACTCTTGCCATGAAGTTCGCATGCATTATCCCACTTAATCTTCCCAACACGTTCCTGTCTCCAATTTTCACATGAGGGTTGGTCTATAAGGGGAAGTTTTGTACCCAGGCAATCTGGCATCGGACCCTGTTTTATTTAAACACCACTCTTGTTATTTCCACTACTGGGGAGTCCACCTAGACCCTTGCACACGCCAGGCAAACACGACCACTGAGCCACCTCCCCAGTCCTTAGGCACCTTTCATGCAATCTCACTGTCCTCACTGCCTGCCCATCCACCCCATATCTCTCCTAGTTGGAAAAAAAAATCCCACATCCTGGGGGCACTGGTGTCAGTTCCTCAAGTGGACAGTCTGAGTTACAGTCTTTGGCAGTGAGGGTCAGGTGCACAAAAGAGGCTTTCCCTTTCAACAGGCTTGAGTCGCAGTCCCAGCTCTGTCCCTTACTATCACTAGCTGTGTGACCTGGGGCTCATTCCTGAACTCCACTTTCCTGGACGGCCAAGTGTGGATCACAGACAGTCCCTTGCCTGGAGGGGGTGTGGTGAGGGTTAGAGAAAGTACTTGTTGCTGGGTGGACGGAAAAGAAATCGCAGCTTGCTAATCTGCCAGCCCTGCAATTTGACCTTGGAAGGAGGCAGCCTGGTAGTTTTCAGTAGGTGGCAAATTCTGATCTAACCTCTTTGGAAAGCACCACCACTAAGAAGGGCTAGGATCTGGACAGGAGTGAGGACCAATGACTCACCCCGAGGCTTGTGAGTCTCGAAAGGAACTGCTGAAGGTGTCTTGGTTCAAAGACTCTCCAAAGGGAGTTAGGTTGCCAAGGTGGCAGAGCAGAAACAAGATCTCTGTACTTTGAGTCCCACATTTTATTTATATATTTATTTATTTTGTGGTGCTGGGGATTGAACCCAGGGCCTTGCGCATGGAAGGCAAGCCCTCTACCCACTGAGCTATGTCCTCAGCAAGTCCCACATTTTCAAAGAAACACTATTACCCCCAAACCACTGTCCCACCAGGCTTCAAGTCCATGTCTGTATGTATCTGCAGAGACTCTGGTACCACAAATTCAAGACCAGAAGGGGTGTCTGGATCTTAGTTCCAGCTCTACTTTCCTTTGTTCTTGTGGAACCATGAATTTGGTCTTCAGGGTCACACAGCATAGGTTTCTCCTTTTAGTGCCTCTATTTTCCCCACTTTTGCAAAAAAAAAAAAAAAAGTGAAGTCCTTCTTGTCCATGTCTATCTCTAGCAGAGGTGTGGCCATATGGGTCACTGACCATATCTATATCCCCATCCTCTAAGACAGCATCTGGTACATGGAAGGTGCTCATTGGTAAGCGAATAATTAGGACATCTCACTACAGTGGTGATGGAGCCCACTGATAGAAAATGTAGTCAGAGAATGGCACCAGGGCCCCTAGGCATTCAAAGTGCTGGGCAAGGATCATTAAACAGATTGAGGCCCAATATGAGAGACATCAGTATTAGCTATCTATGTAACAGATTAGTTATTCATTAACTGATTACTTCAAGACTAGTGGCTTAAAACAATAATTAACACTTCTTATCTCACAGCTGTTGGTCAGGACCTGGGCAACAGCCTACCTCTGTCTGCCCCGTGAGCTGCAGTCATCTGAAGGCTTGAGTGGGGCGGGAGGATCTGTTTCCAAGATGGTAACTCACCTGGCTGGCAAACTGGGAATGGCTGCTTGAGGTCCCAGTTCCTTCCCATGTGGACTTCTCCATGGGTCTTCTTGAAGAGCCCTGGCACATGGCAGCTGGCTTCCCCAGAATGAGTGACTCAGGAAAGATCTGGAATGAAATCCAAAGTCTCTTATGACTATATTAGATTATCAGGACTGCTGGGCAAAGGAACCAAACAAGGTGATTTGAAACAGCTTAAATTTGCTTTCTCTCACAGTTCTAGAGACCACAGGGTCTGAAATCAAGTTTTCAGCGAGGCCATACTCCCCCTGAAAACTCTACATGAGACTCCTTCCTTCCTTCCCTTGTTCTACTTCTAGTAACCGCAGATGGTCTTTGGCTGGTGGTGGCACCATTCCCATCTTGGTGTCCATTTTCCTATGCCTTCTCCCCGACGTCTGTCTGCTCTGTACCTCTCTCCTTATAAGAACTCAAGTCATTGGCCAGAGAGCCCACTCAAGTTACGTGTGACCCTTAATTACATCTGCAAAATCTCTACTTTTAAACAAGGTCATGTTCCGAGGTACGAGGGGTTAGGGCTTCAGCATATCTTTTTGGAGGACACAATTTAACCCACCATGATGACTACCCTTGGAAACTGCATGTCACCATTTTTGCAAGTAGGGTCAGCCTACTTCAGGGTAGGAGGACACCTCACAGTTCTGCGATTCCCAGTAGGGTGTGATAATCGGGGCCACCTTTGGGGGCAAGCTGCACAATATCAGATATCAAATTGAGCACGAGACAGGCCCCATATGAGGTATTTACAAAGGGAAGGACTGAGAACCAGTTGCACAGTTTTCTTTTGCTGTTGTTGTTCTAGGGATTGAACCCGAGGGGCGTTTAACCACTGAGCCACATCTCTAGCCCTTTTTATATTTCCTTTAGAGGCAAGGTCTCCCTGACTTGCTTAGGGCCTCTATAAGTTACTGAGGCTAGCTTTGAACTTGCTATCCTGCCTCAGCCCCCCAAGCAGCTGAGATTACAGATGTGTGCTACTGTGCCCGACATTACACAGTATTTGGGGCTCTCAGAATATAGAAAGGGGTCTGGGGTTGTGGCTCACTGGTAAAGTGCTCATCTAGCATGAAGGAGGCACTGGGTTCAAACCTCAGCACCACATAAAAATGAAATAAAGATACTGGGTTCACCTACAACTAAAAAATAAATATATAAATAAAGAATATAGAAAGGCTCAAAGTGAGGGTCTGGGGGTGAATCTCAGTGGTACAGCACTGTCCTTGGATTCAATTCCTGGTGCCAAAAAAAAGGTCAGAGTGCAGAGAATGAGCTGGGGATGGATGGCCATCCATCCCACCACTTGCATCCCAAGCTCCCAAGCTTCCAAGCTTCCAAGCCCAGGAATTGGGGCTTCGACGGGGCCATCAGCACAGTGGCCCCCATGTTCAGTGCCTGGAGAAGAGGCTGCTCTGGGAAGGGGACCAGGACCTTCCCATGGGCCAGCTGTGGTCAGATATGGGCATGAGGAGAGACAGGGTTCTTTTAAGTCTATAAGGGCTTCCTGGAAGGACCAAGGGGTCTCAGGATGAAACTGGAGGGAGAGTTAGATTCTAGGGGACTGAAGAAGGAGTCACAAATCCTTAACCTGGAGTGGAGTGCAGATCGAGAACTTCAGGGGAATCCCAGAGACCAGGAATCTCTTAAGAGCACAGGGAATCTTCTAGGGAAAAGATTTCACCATCGGCCAGGCCCAGAGAGCTGGCACCCCTGTGATCAACTCAGAATTGCCTGACCTCCCTATTCCTTACTTTTCCTCCTCCTCCTCCACCACCACTCAGCCCCCCAAAGCAACGAGCAAGTAGGGCGGAGGGGGGTGTTCAGGTGGGAAAACAGCAAAAGCCTACCACACCCACACCCCTGGAGACCAGCAGCCCTCAACTACAGACCTAAAGTAGGGCAGAGGGAAGAAGACTTGTCTTTGAAGAAAGATGAAAGTGTCATTTAATGTCTTTGGAAAGTGGTGTGTGTGTGTGTGTGTGTGTTTGCGCGCAGTCCTAGGGACTGAATCCAGGGCTGTGCGCATGCTTAGGCAAGCACTCTTGACAGGTGCTTTAAATCTCTAAATTGGTAGCCGGCTTCCAGATCTGGAATGAACAAACCCAGGCACGACCAGAAGCACAAAAGGGCTTCAGGGTTCTGTGCAAGGGACGGGGGAAGGCTCCCCTTGAAGAGTTCAAAGGGACAGCGGGGGCCAAACAGTGGGGTTGCATTCTGATTACATCCCACGCCCCACAGACTGGTTCCACTGAACTCAGGCCTTGCCAGGGCAGCAGGCGAGCCTCAGCCCAGGGAAGTTTCTGATTCTTTTACAGCTTTGGTCCAAGAATTGAAGAATGTTTACTATTTTTTCCTTCCTATCTGTCTGGAAATGACACAAAGAACAACAACCAAAAAGAACTTTTTGTCCCAGCACTAAACACCCACACCCTGCGAACTCCTCACCCTGCCCTGGCCTGACTTCCCCCAGGAGGAGGCTGGCCAGGAGGCTGAGGAGGGAGCTCTGCCTGGGAACACAAGCTGTGGGTTGGAAAGCTTCCAACAAAATCGGCCGAGGCGGGAGGGAGGGAGGACCAGCGAGCGAGAGCTGGGGGGACATTCCCCAGGGATGATGGAGGTGTGATCTGACCGTCCTTTAAATGTCTCGTCAGTTACGGGGAAAATAACGGGTGTCTCTGAGTCTCCCCTCTCTCGCTGGCCTCGCACCAAGCTTAGGACGAGCTCTGTCCTTTTATTAAGGGTTAGGCTTTGTCAAGAAGGAAGCCCCTGGAGAAAAGGCCCTGGGATCAGTCAGGAACTGGGGCTGGGAAGGGTCCGGGCCTCCAGAGCATTCACTGGTTCAGCTCCTCTCAAGGACCTTGCTGGGCAGAGGGGCCTCGCTGGGCAGAGGCGAGGACGGGAATGCAAACAAGGAGATAAACCTGGAAAGCATACCCTGGAGGCCACGGGAGTCCAACAGACAGCGCTTCAAGAAAGCCCCCCCTCCAGGAGTTCAGGAAGCAGAGACCCTGATTCTCTGTCATGGCACCAAGTGTCCGTCACTGCCAGGGGCGTTTCACGACCTACACAGTCTTCATTCGTCACAGCCTGCAGGAGAGAGGACTCCTAACCTTCCAACCCCTCTCCTTAAGTGCTAGGTCCCAAATAAAGTCTCTTTGTCATCAGGCCACCCTTCCTCCCACTCTCCTTGATGCTGGTGGCCAGAAACAGTCATAGTCCCTCACCAGCCAACAGCAGCTCCCCAAACAGTGTCATAATTGTGAACTGTCACTTGGCCTGGAGCTGACAATCCCGGGGTAGTCTTGGGTGTGGTCTCTGCAGGGAGTCTCAGTCTCCTGTGTCCTGTTGGCTCTGGGGAGGAGCTCTGAAGGCGGGGTTCCCTGTGAAGTTGGCAGGGAGCTGTGGTCTGAATGCTGAGTCTCCGCCCCCCCCCCCCCCCCCCCCCCCCCCCCCGTGCACTGGGCCCACTGACAGTGATTGGGTCATGAAGACTCTGACCTCATGAGTGGGATGAAGGCTCTTTTTTCTTTTCTTTTTTGGTCCCGGGGATTGAACTCAGGGGCACTCCACCACTGAGCCACAACCCCAGCCCTGTTTTGTATTTTACTTAGAGACAGGGTCTCACTGAGTTGCTTAGGGCCTTGCTGTTGCTGAGGCTGGCTTTGAACCCGTGATCCTCCTGCCTCAGCCTCCTGGGCTGCTGGGTTACAGGCGTGCATCATTGTGCCTGGCTGGGATGAAGAGTTTTATCAAAGAGGCCTAAGGGAGCTTGGTGGCCCCTTCTGCCTTGGGAGCATATGTAGAAGGTATCATCTAGGAGGAACCGGTCCTCACCAGACCTGGAATCTGCTGGTGCCTTGATCCTGGATCTCCCACCCTCCAGAGTCACGAGCAATAAATTTTTGTTGCCTATAAATTGCCCAGTCTAAGGAATTTTGTTGACAGTGGCCCAAAAGGATTGGAACACAGAACGCTAATGACATTTTGGATTGGACAATTCTGTCGAGGGTTGGGGGGAGACTACACTGTGTATTGTAGGATGCTTAGGACCATCCCTGGCCTTTTTTTTTTTTTTTAAGAGAGAGTGGGGGGCAGAGAGAGAGAGAATTTTTTAATATTTATTTTTTAGTTCTCGGTGGACACAACATCTTTGTTTGTATGTGGTGCTGAGGATCGAACCCGGGGCCGCACGCATGCCAGGCGAGCGCACTACCGCTTGAGCCACATCCCCAGCCCCTATCCCTGGCCTTTATCCACAAAATGCCAGCAGCACTTCCCTAACTCCTCCCACGACACTCGAAACTGTCTCCTGACATTGCCAAATGCCACTAGGGGGTGGTGGTGGTGGTGATGGAGAATCAGCCCGGTAGAGAACCAGGGCAAGTAGTGATCCCTATTCAGCGATCAGATAGCTAAGGCGCTCCAGGGTGGAGCCAGGCTACATCCCGAGGAATGTCGCCTTCATGCAAAAAAAAAAAAAGAGTGAAGTCTACATGGGCTTTGTATCAGTGCCCTCTTGAGTACAACGAGTAACAGATAATTCATCTGTAAATAATGAGGGGAAGTTAGATGTCGTCTCATGGAACTGAACCCTGAGGATAAGGCGACAAGGTGGTGAAGGCTAAGCTTGATCCTAGGGCTCAAGCAGTGTCACCAGGACTTGTTCTTGCCTTCACCTCCTGATTCTGCTCTTCTCCATACTGTCCTCATGTAGGGACAAGATGGCTGCACACAGTGCCCTGGCTCTGCCTGGGTTTGACACTAGGGGAGGAAAACACAGCAAGTGCTTTCTTCCTGCAGTTCTAGGAGAAGTCTCATGCACTTTATTGGCTGATCTGATCATGGGTCCATCACCTGCAAGACACCCAGGCCAGGCAAAGCAGTGGTCTAATTGGCAAGGCTGTAGTCACATGACCTCCTTTGCACCTCGATGTGGAGTCAACTTTGCCTGCAGGACACGGAGGATGGAAAAAATGGGGGCTTGAAGAGGAAGGCAGGGCACAACTTCTAGAAGTCAGGTGAAAAAGGATTGCTAAGGACAAAAGGCAATAGATAGCAACTATAGCCTTCATATCAAAAAGCAGCTCACTCTTAAATGGATCAAGGTAAGAGCTAATAATGTAAGCAAGACTTTACTGAGTGAGTTGTAAAGCTGTTCCAGGAGTGTTCAAAAGAACCTCCAGGTGACAGGGAAAAAAAAAAAAAAAGACTCTAATAGGTAACTCTAAGACAAACTAACTGAGAAGGTTCAATTAAAAGGGGTCCCTGAAATGGAGAATACCTAATTTTCCCCCAAAAATTTCCTCCCCTTGTTCCATATTTGTTGTTGGGTCCATAGCTGCCCAGCTAAGAATAGCCGTTCCCATCTACCTTTGCAGCTAGATATGACCATGTGACAGAATTTGTACTCTATGAGCAGAAAAAATGACAACACTTAGGACATATCCTAGTGGGTGTGGTTGGGTATCATGGCACAAACTTATAATTCCAGCTACATAGAGGCTGAGGCAGGAGGATTGCTGGCCCAGGCAATGAGTGAGATTCTGTTTCAAAATTTAAGGGCTGGGGATATAGCTCAGTGGTAGAATGCCGGTCAACCAAGCACAAATCCCTGGTTCAATCACCAGTACTCCCCTCTCCAAAAAAAAAAGATAGTGGGTGTACCTCATCCAGACTCTTTCCCCTCCTCCTTGAATCAGAGCAAGAACCAGAACATGACTTTGCAGCTTTGTGCAAGTAAAAATGATGCCCTAAGAACTGACAGAAGATGCAAAGAACTTGGGTCCCCGAACAATCGTGCAGAATACAGTCTCCTGCCAACCAGGAATAAGTGTCTCAAGTGGAAAACAAAAAAATGTTTCTTTTCTAAGTTACTGGGTTATCGCCATTCATCCATTCTAAGGTTCATTTTTTTTTCCATATTCTAATAGCTCTGAAGTCCATGGGCCAACCAGTGGTCATCAGAGGCCATCCTTCAGAGTGGGCCAGGCCTCAGGAAAATGTTGTGACTATTGTCTAAATAAACAAATTAATTTAAAATCAAAACATTATAAAAGTCACTGATCCTTGTGAGGTTTAGTGATTTATCAATGAAAATTTCTAAGTAGTAATAATAATAGGCCTAGAAGTGGTACTTATTGATTGATTGATTGATTGATTGTGTAATTGATGTGGGAAGATTCTTCTGAGTGGCCAGGCACCATTTCTTCCTGCTTCAATCTAGAAACCACCTCTTGATCATTTCCTATCTCCCACTGTGAGAAGACAATAGAAACACGTTGTTATTGGCTAAATACTGTGCACATAATGTTATTTCTTTAAGAATACTATGCCACTCAGCACCTGGCGAGGCAGGAGGACTGCAAGTTTGAGGCCAGCTTCAGCAACTTAGCAAGGCCCTAAGCAACTTAGTGAGACCCTGTATCAAAAATAAAAAACAAGTATTTATTTATTGGGGGCGTGGCTCAGTGGTTAAGCATCCCTGGGTTTAATCCCTAGTACCAAAAAAAAAGAGAATACTGTGCCAATGTTCCATTTTAGCTTTTCCACACCTTTGTTGCATACTATTGTCTGATGTTTACAGAGGCTTTGTCTGCATTCTAGAAATTGCATTTTGTGTGGACGTCATGTTTTGTGTTCTTTTAAAAGCAATCTGTGTGTTTCCATCCCCAGATAACTGTCTTTGACCAAAGGCAATGTTGAAAGAGGGATTTTAAACAAGTTAAAATGGTAACAAAGCACTTCAGTTTTGAACTTAAAGCCAGTTTCTATAGCGTCTTTCACCATTTCAAAAAGGGTAGTGAAGTGTTGACTCCTTCTCCGGACAAGTCCCCTGTGTGGGTGGGTCGCGTTGCTTTCAGGGATGGTTCTGTGCTCCTGCATTGCTGAGGAGTCCCGTTTCCCAGGCTATGGAGAGCCTGGCCTTCTACCTGCAGGTCATTTAGGTGCACAGTGGCAAACCATTGCCAGTCCCACTCTTTATCCTGGCAGTGGCCTGGCGGGCCCCAGTGTCAGTTGTCAGGGAGGAAGAGGGTAAGAGGCACGGGGGTGGGGGGGATGAGGTGGGTGGTGGGCAGAAAAGCCGGAGCTCCTTCCTGGCCAGTGTGGGAGAAATGGGAGGTGGTGGGACTCTCTCTCTCCCCTGGACCCAGATCTTCACCTTAGGGGCTGCCACAAAACCACAAATGGGTCCAGCCAAGGATTTGTGAGTGAGTGAGCATCGGTCGCCAGATGTGCAGGGACACAGGTTATACAGGAATAGTAAAAGGTACAGTGTTCCAAGTGCGCAATGGCAGATGAGGGGGCCAGAGCCTACATCAACAGAACCTTTTTAACCAAATCAATCTAAGAGCCATCCTGGGCTGGAGCAGGAGAAGCACCAATCCAGCTACTATGTCACTAACCCTCATCTGACAGGAGAGCTTCACACGCTCCCTCCCCACCCAGGAAGCTGGCCAGAGACTGGGAGGCAGGTGAGATGTCTACACTTGGACATGCTTGGCTGCTGGATTGGCGTTGGGCTGGGTTTTTGGTATGGGCCAGTTATGCCACAAAACATTTTTAAATATCAAAATCATAATCATTTAGTCCACAGGCTGGCCTTCCAAAGATGGGTATGAAAATAAATGTGTGTGATAATGGTGAATGGGCTTTGTGAGTTTTGTGTGTGTGTGTGTGTGTGTGTGTGTGTGTGTGCGTGTGTGGTTGTATTAGGGATTTATGGATGGAACCCGGGGTGCCCTATAATGGAACAACATCCCCAGCCCTTTTTAAATAACTCTTATTTTGAAACAGGGTCTTGCTAAGTTGCCCAGGCTGGCTTTGAACCTGTGATCCTCCACATTCCCAGCAGTGGAATGTGGAATCCTCCACATTCCCAGCAGTAAGTGGGCTTTGGCGCAGACAGGGGCTCTGCCTGTCTAGGTTAAGTGGTTCTGGTGTTTGTCACTTCCTGAACAGGCAGGATCCTTCCAGTAAGATCAAAAAGGTGCCAGCATCAAAACTTGAAGAAAAAAAAGTGTTTGTAGCTTGGGGAAAAAAAAAGTCCCAGGAGAAAGAGGGAAACATTCCTTTTAAGACTCGTGGCCACTGCTCTCCATATGACAGCCGTGGTTCTGAGATGAAAGGGGTTTGGGAAGAGCTGGGCTCTGAACGTGGAGGGGGATCGTGATGTGTGATGTCGGTGGAGGAGCACGCACATGTTTATGACAGTGACTCCCATTCCCTCTGCATCTGGCCGGACCACACCCCAGTGGATGGTCCCACTGCCCCTGAGACAAGGCAGTCCATCAGGAAGGGTTCTGTCAGCCCTCCACCTCACATTTGTGGTGGAGACAGCAGGTGGCTTGAGAGGTGGGCACCGAGCCACCTTGGGAAAGACTCCATCAGCCGAGAGAAAACCATGGGCATGCGACTGAGCTGCTGGGGTTGCTCCCCATCTTGCCTGCAGAGAACAGCAAACACTTTGCAGTTTCCAAAGGGCTTTTTTTTACCTCTTTGTTTGCATATGGTGCTGAGGATCGAACCAGGACCGCATGCATGCCAGGCGAGTGCTACCGCTTGAGCCACATCCCCAGCCCTCTCCTTGTCTTTTGAGTCATCTGGACCTAAATAGTTTGGTATGTGTTGGCTCCCGACTCTGGGGGTGGGGTTTTTTAGCACCCACAGAGGAGATTTTTCTAGCACGATAACTTTTCTTCGAAGCAGTGCTAAATGCTGGGCCCCTCCCTTGCTAATCTCTGGTCAGATGGCCACCTCACCAGTGCGCCCAGGAGACGGAGCTTTCGTGCATTATGTCCGTTATGAGGACAAGAGGCACCTGTAAAGGCGGGGCGGGTAGTCCTGACCTCATTTTCAAGTTACAAGAGAAATCCCCAAGGCCCCTGGGTTTTATGAGTTTATAGAACACCACAAACCCTCACATATATGGAACTATTGGTACCAATGGACTTACTTTTGCTATCATTTATTGGGGAGGAATACATGTTTTTGTTCACTGTTGCTGTTTGGTTGGTTGGTTTTGTTTGTTTGAGAGTCAGTCGTTTTTTGGGCACAGGACTCCCTGAGAAGAAAGATCAGGGTAAAAGCTAATGGTTTGCCACCCTCCATCCTGGCTTGAGCAACTAACTCACTTCCAACCCCAGTGAGGGAAGAGGTTGGGGACAAACAGAAGGAGGCGAGCTCCCTGAGACCTTGAGTAACTACAATAGAAGTGGTGTTGTTTTAGGATGCAAGTGACCAAGCACAGCCAATCAGCAAGAGGGTCCCATCTCCCCACCAGACCTGCCTGCAGGAGAGGGGGAGGGAAGGAGAGAATGTTGTTCCCAGCAGGGTGACAGGAGTGACCATTATAAGAACAATGTTCTTATAGAGGGACCACCTATAAAAGGACTTGAAATATCAGGCCCCCAACAGGGAGGCTGAAGTAGTGGCCACAGTGGATCTGCCCATGGGTTTGTGAGCCTCCAGATTAAGTCACTGAAGTCTTCTTGTGGGGCGTGGGGCGGAGATGGGAGTATAGACATTTACAAACCTTCCTTAGGGGCTCAGAGCTGGTGACATTCAGGTCTGAATGTGAACCCAGTGGCTACAGGCTGATGAAGTCCGCTAGGATAATACTGTACTTAATTTTCTTTTTTTTTTTTTTGGTACCAGGAATTGAACCCAGAGGCGCCTAACCACTGAGCCACATCCCCAGGCCCTTTATATATTTTCTTTAGAGACAGGGTCTCACTGAGTTGCTCAAGGCCTCACACTAAGTTGCTGAGGCTGGCTTTGAACACAATCCTCCTGCCTCGGCCTCCCAAACCGCTGGGATTACAGGTGTGTGCTACAGCAGCCCACTTGTACTTTATCCTCCTACACGTCATTCAACTTCAAAATTCTGTCTTTAGTGAAGATATCACAAAAAATACTATGAGTGTAGCTTGATGGTAGAGTATACTTGGCGTGAACGTGGCCCTGGGTTTGAGTCCCAGAACCTCCGCTCCCCCCCACATTCTTACAGGATACCCTCTTTCCAAGTACAGATTCCAGCTGACTGTCCTGCCCAGCCCCTTCTCAGGGAGATTCCTAGTAGGAGGATCAGGATCTATTTCTAGGGCAGCAGCTGGAGAAGCCCAACCACAGGGATTTGGGGTGGGGGGTGCTTGGAGAAATAGTTTTTTTTGTTGTGATAGGGTAGTGAACCAGATATGACCTGCTAAAGTGACTAGGAAATGAGGCAAAGATTTTTTACTATTTCAGCTGAAGTTGGAGTAAGGCCACTGAGCCACAACCCCAGCCATATCTATTTATTCATTTTTTGAGACAGGGTCTCACTAAGTTTCTTAGGACCTTACTAAGTTGGTGAGGCTGGCCTTGAACTTGCAACCCTCCTGCCTCAAGCCTCCAGAGTCGCTGGGGTTACAGACATGTGCCACTGTGCCTGGCTCCAGGCTCATTCTGAAAGGTGGACAGAGAGGCCTCCCTTGTTGGCCAGCCAACCAAGCCTAGATCAAATAGCTCTCTACACACTTTTTTCTGTGATCTCATCCTTTACCTAAACCAAGTGATCTTCAGTTTGGAGTCCCACATTTTTATTACAGTATTTATAAAACTGATCTATGAACTTCTTGAGGGGAAGAGCCCGCCCGCTTTCCGGCATTTTCCTAACCCCATAGGGAGGCAGTAGTACCCAGGGAGTGTCGGCTGACTGATGGGAAGTGGGGAACACACTGGAGATGGCAGCAGTAGTGTTAGCCCTGTTGAGCCTCCTGTGTGGATGGGGCTGTGAGGAGCTCTGCAGCCACTGTCGGAGGATGAGATGGGGAAGCTTGTAGGAAACCTCCAGCGTCTGGTCTCCTACAATCCCCTACTCTTTGGCTCCCACTATGGCTGACTGATTTGAGGAACAAAGGTCCGAGGCTCCATGTAAAGACAAGAGGTCTGAAGGAGTCCTCGAGGGACCCAAAGGTACTGGATGACAGATAAAATGATCAAGCAGCAAGTCCAGCACAGGGGTTCGGAAGACCAGCGGAGACAGCCAAGTGTGCTCGTTCTGGCACTGTGGTGCAGCTAGCCACAAGAGCTCTGTTTTCTTCGCCAAGTCCCAGTGTCCTCCAGGCAGGAGGAGCATCTGAGGATGGTGCACTAAGGTGTCAGGGAACAGTTACTTCCCGCATGCCCTGAGGATGAGAGACACACGCCAAACCAATTCTCAGACTGGTCAACTCCTAGGAAAGGGGCTAGCCACACCCGGGCTCTGCCTAGCGACTGTCTCCCCAGTGGGAAAGAAGTCAGCTCAAGTGATCAAAGGATTCCCTAATGCAAGATTTGGAACATGCAGAAGTCCTGTTAGTGGAGAGAGACAGTCACATTGCTGCAAAGTAGACAAAGAAAGGCAAAGGGCTTATGTGTGAGATAGATAGGGGTGGGAGGCTGTGAACACCACGGCAGCCATTATGCAGAAAGACGGCTGCGAGCAGCCCCTTCCCATCCGACTCCATCGCAGTGCCACGATCCAAGAAGCGTTTAAGAGCTGCTAATTATTTAGGTTCCAAAAGGAGCTACATCTTAAAAGTGATTTTGAACTGATTACCGCGTTTTGAACTGATTGCAGCTGTAAGCTATAAAGGCAGGAATCTAACCTTTGATCAAACACAAAGGAATTCTTCTAAATAAAAATACTTTCATTTTACATACATATAAACAACTAATAATTTCTCCTCAGCCATTAAAGACCTAACTGTCTACAGTCAATTTTATGTTTGCTGAGACTAGGGCCCACACTGGTTCCTATTTCCAATTCCTTGTAATGTCTGGGATGGTAAGATGCTCACTGAATTAATTTAATTGAAGCAATTGTTGTATTAATGATCTGATCAGATCATTGTAATTTGTTACCATAATGAACTCCGATAGGATGAATACTGGGGAAAAGCATTACAAAAGAGCATTTTAATCGCCTCAGATCCAGGAAAACATACCTACTTCCCCAGAAACCCCAAAGAAATATGCAAATAGTCATTCTTGAAAGGAAAACCAACCACTCTACATTCCACAACAGAGACCCTGTCGATTGCTGGCGAAGGTTGCTAGGCAACCACTTGGTAATTCCCCATGTAATAGAGATGAACCTGTCATCTGCTTTCTTGGCTATATGTGACATGGGGAGACAACAGGTAAAGGACAACCAAGAACACCTGCACCTGGATGACACAATCACTGCCGCCGCAGTGTGATGGCACTGGAGAAAATCCTCACGCCCTGTCAGAAATGGCTGCAGGGAGAATTTCATTAAACTATGAACACAAGACATGGAAATGAATTTTCTTGGGTTTACCCTGTGGGTTACCCTGTTAGCCCTGTCCACAAAGCAGGAGGTGGAAAGCGCCTGACTTCCACCGTGGAGGGCTGTCAGATCCACAAAGGCTCCCATGGCTGCCGCTGGGGTGAGGCTTTGCCAGATGAAAGCAGGCTTTTGAGTCTTAAAGGACACTCAACATTTCAAAGTCCCAAGTTTGGGATGAGCAAATCACACGTTTTTATACCTGAAGAAAATGCCCTGAATAATTTCTTTGTTTGCACATGATTTCTAAGATGTTTCAGACAAATAAATGAGCTGTCTTGTAAAGAATCCACTCTACTATAGGTCTTGACATCGCTGTGCTTAAAATTGGCTCAAAACATGATAAAGCAATGGAGAATGAGTAAGCAATGTCTCACACCTTCTTTAACATTAGGAAAAAGAGAACTTAAATTTAAATTGCTCTTCAAATTTGGAAGGCTAGAGGGTCTCAATCAAATTTTCAAAAGGAAACCTTTTAGATGTGAAAAACCAAAACTGTGCCCACTCTTTCAGAATATATTTAAGACCTAGGAGACTGACTGCTTGTGTGTCAGTCCCCTGTCTGAAATTTAACTTTGAGGTCATAGGCAACCAGCTAAAGAGAAAACAGAATTAAGATAAAATCAACAAGGTATTTTTTTTTTCATTTTGTTTTGTTTTGGTTGAAACTAGGGGTACTCAACCATTGAGCTGCATCCCCAGCCCTTTTTATTTTTAAATTTTGAAAGAGGGCCTCACTAAGTCACTGAACCTGGCCTCGAGTTTCCAATCCTCCTGTCTCAGCCTCCAGAGTTGCTGAGAACACAGGTTTGCATCCCTGCACCTGGTCAACCAGGTAGTCTTGATGAACACTGGGTGAGGCTTCAATCCAACATCTGGTGCCTGTCTACCCACCCTGCTGTGATGCTGACTTAAATAAGACAAGCACGGCTGGCCAACGCCTCAGCTAAACCTTGTCAAAAGGCCCAACCTTAACTCCCCAGGAACGGAAGGAGAGACACTGGTGTTCTTAGGCACGTCTCTGCAAAGTGCAACCACTGTATTTGTCATCTCTACTGACTACCAGGTTTTAGAAGACTCTTCATGGAATTCCAAAGTGTCAGCCAGGGGCCAAATCCAATGTTAGGGAGGATTCTAGAGCATTCTTGAACAAATGCTCAGAATGAAAAAGGCCCGATGACTTAAAGGGGCAGAAGGTTCTAGAGCATCATTGCTAGAACGACAACCATGGAGTAAGCCCCAGGTAAGTCAGGGGCTACCTCTCCCCCACCACTTACAACACTGGCCTCAGGAGGTAGGGGAGAGCAGAACACATCAGGGAGTTGACAAAAGAGCAGGAGGGCCCCAGACTTCTCTTGCCCCAGAGGCTGAGGAAGCCACACCCTGCCCTGCTCAGGAACATCTTCTCTCTGGTACTGTCAGTGATGTGGGAGCCCATTGTTCAGGGAGTTGGGTCCTATTGACAACAGATTGGTTGGATACCTACTATATAGAATTTGCTTTGTGAGAGAAAACCATGAAATTCAAACCCATCCCTTAAGGAACTCAGACTATAGTGGGAGAAAAATAGGACCAGACACAGTGAAAACCCTCTAGATGAAGCTACGAGATCCAAAGTGCTCAATACTGTGAATAATTAATTTCCATGTGGAGGACACTCCTCATGTTGGGCTTTGTAGCCAGCTTCCTGTTGCTCAAGTGTCAATTTCCACTGAAGAGCTCCAGGTCCATCAGGTTTTCCTGGGGGGTAGCCTGTGTTCCCTGCCTTTCGTGAACCCAGTCTGGTAAACTCAACTGGGACCCAGAGGTTGTTTATAGAAGGGAGGCCAGCTACGAGGCCAGAGATCTACAAGCCAGAAGCCAAATGGCTCCACCTAAAGGGGCCAAGGAATGGATTTCTGGATCACCCAAAGGAAAGGACAAGTTGCAAGTTGAAATCAAAGACTTCATGTTCAGCAGGCAGATGATACTTTAAAACCTTTCTACTAAAAAGATTCTAGGTAGAGGGGACATGAGGCCCAAGGCAGCTTCTGAGCGTCTGGGAACATGTGGGGCTGAAATCAGCATCCCACCCCCAGCAACCCCTCCACCATGTTCAGAGGGAGGGAGACCAGCTGAGGCGTCTTCTGTGAAGCCTGCCTGCCCAGTGCCCCACCTCGGACCCTGGCGATCCTCCCACACAAGCGCCTGTCCCTAGTGCTTCTGGCTTGCCACTGGCCTCAGTGCAGCAGGAAAGGGTGTGGCATTACTCATTTCCACTCTAGCACATTTCGTCTGGAATTCAAATCCTGGCTCCATCAAGTACCACTGGTGACCTTGGCAAGTGACAGGGCCTATTTCCTCCTGTCAAAGGAGACTAAGGACACTATACCCACCTCCCAGGACTGAGGGAAGGTCAAATGAGTACATGCAGGCAAATCACTTAGGACAGTACCTGGCACGTCCTAAGCACTGTGTTACTGTTATGAAAGAATTTTCCTTGGGTTGCAGAGTGTTTGGGTGTCAAGCAGTTACACTTAAAGGAATTTCAGTATTGGCAAGGGAGAAAGTGAGTGATTTGGGAGGAGTTTCCATTGCTCCTGGAATCAAGCCTGTGTATATGTATTAACATCCTGACTGTAACCTCAGCATTAGGTTTTTCGTGTTCCTGTTTTTGCAGATACTCCCCTAAGAAATGAGCCAAGAACTAACCCTGATGGTGGGAAACCACCAGCTGAATGCTAAGAGAAAAAAGGTCAGGTCTCCTGTTGTCATGACCTCTGCCTCTGCCAGTACAGGACTGTGGATCCCTCTACCTGCACCCAGGTTGGAGGTCCTGACCTTCTCTCTCACTGACCCATGACTCTGGGACTCTAAAGTTCTAGAGTGTACCACACTGACACCACCATTGAGTCCTTTTTTTTTTTGGTACTAGAGATTGAATCCAGGTGTGCTTAACCACTGAGCCACAACCCCAGTCCTATTTTGTATTTTATTTAGAGAGAGGGTCTCACTGAGTTGCTGAGGCTGGCTTTGAACTCTCCATCTTCCTGCCTCAGCCTCCTGAGCCACTGAGATTACAAGTGAATGCCACCAGGCCCAGACCATTGAGTCCTCTTTAAAGGCTTTACAAACATGTCAGCACAATGTAATGCCAGGTGCTGATTTGAACTAGAGGACAACTATTTTACAGATGGTTAAATGAAGTTCCGAAAAATGAAATCAATGGTTCTCAAATGCTGGTCCAAGAACTGGCACCAGTCCTGTGGCATTTTCACTGCTCTTCAGTAAAACTGGAAAAATATGAATAATGTCATGAGTTTTTATAAAGCCAAAATTATCAAATTTTTAAATTACGTGCTATCTTCCTGTCTATATCAGGAGAATGTCAAATGCCCCTTCTTTTATAAAATGATACTGATAGGAGCTGGGATTTTAAACTGTATCTTTTGAATACTTTTTCTTTCCACTATACTATTTTAATTACTTTTAAATAACTTTAAAACAATTTTAATTTTAAATTTGATTTTAAATATAAGAATAATTAATTAACAAAAAATTTTTTTTGAACTTTGCTGTTTTGCCCAGGCTGGCCTTGAACTCCTGGGCTCCATTGATCCTCCTGCTCAGTCTCCTAAGTAGCTGGGATTATAACACATACTATTGTTTCCAGCCCCCAAAATTATTGAAGAATTATTTAGAAATATTTTAAGTTAGATGCCATGTAGTATGTATACTTAGAAATATCTTCGAATGGAACTCAATACAAGATTAACTCTTCAGAGTATTTTATGCAGGATTAAAAACTCGAAATGTCACATGGATAGGGCAGGTAACAACTGAATGCAGAAGGTGGGTGCATTCGCAGTTTCTGACCTGGGTCTCCTTCACAGGAGAAAGGAAAAGGGAATCTGTTGGCAAACCCCTAAGTGCAGCATTTGAGGGCGCATGTCTCCCTCTGCTGGCAACGGTGGTGGCAAAATGAGTCTTGAACTACAAATGGCAGTGGTGAGGTCTGGGATTGCATGAAGCCCCATAAGAATGGTGCCCCCAAATCTGCTCTCCCTCACAGGGACCTTGGCCTAATCAAAATGAGAGAACGAAGACTAAAGAATTTGTGTCACCAGGAAATGATCAATAGAGATGCTGATTTACAAACCTTGGTAAATGAACAAAGAAATAAAGATAAACTTACAGCAATTTGGCTACATGAAAATAATTCATTATTCATGTTCATGAACTGCTTATTCTATACAGTTATACAGAATCATATGGTAAAATAACCATGAAGGTTATGCCTACCAGCAAATAGTCTGATTTATTTGGTTCCAACGCCAAAATTGTCTTTAAAATTGAAATTGTTGATACAACATAGCTGCCTGCTCATATGGAAGTAGAATCAGGTAGTCTGACTTATTTTGCCCCTCTGGAAGACCAAGATGAGGCTGCCCTTATGCTTTCGCTTGTTTCATGTATTCCTTTTTGCCTGTGTGCATTTATTTTGGGGAGACTGAACTCAGGGGCACTTAACCACTGAGCCACATCCCCACCCGTTTTGTATTTTATTTAGAGACGGGGTCTCCCTGAGTCACTTAGCACCTTGCTGTTGTTGAGGCTGGCTTTGAACTCCTGTCAGCTTTCCAAATCACTCACCAGGCCATCTCACCCGGCCCCCATCCACTTCTACTACTGTGAATCCAACTTCTGCCTTTCCTTAAAGCTTTATCTGCTGGTCTCTTCCAACAACAGGCTAAAAAATCAAGACAAATGTTTTTTTCTCCATTTATTGTTTTGATCAGAATCTTCTAGCATTCATATATTCTCTCTCATATTGCTTATAGAGCATGTCTTATTTCCCATGTCAGATTTTAAGTTATTTGATGGCAAAGATCCTTTTAGTCTGTTTCAAAAAGATGCTATTAATATGGCTTCACGGTTTAATATATATTTTTTTTTCTTTTTTTTTTAAAGAGAGAGAGAATTTTTAAAAAATATTTATTTTTTAGTTTTCAGTGGACACAGCATCTTTATTTTATTTTTATGTGGTGCTGAGGATCGAACCTAGCACCCTGCACATGCCAGGGGAGCGCACTACCGCTTGAGCCACTTCCCCAGCCCAGGTTCGGCTTTAATAGCTATGTTATCATGTGCATAAGCTTCAGTTCCCTCACAAACTGGTCATAAATAGCACCTTGGTTACCAGCAGTCACAACAGGGAATCTGCCTGGATCCTGGCTGGTGGGATTCAGCTGCCTGCCCACCTTGCACCAGAAATAAGTGAATGAGCTAGGTGTGGTAGCCCATAATCCCACAGATTCCAGAGGATGAAGGGAGAGGATTGCAAGGTCAAATCAGCCTCAGCAATTTAGGAGGCCCTTGGCATTTAGTGAGACCTTGCCTTAAAACAAAAAAGGGCTGGGGATGTGGCTCAGTGGTTAAGCGGCCCTAGGTTCATTCAATCCCTGGTTCAGGAAAAAAAGAAGTGAATGAAATGAAAAGGAAAACTAAATTTTATGGAGTTTGATCTAACTTGGGTGAAGCAGCTAAATTGCTTCTCCTGCAGTCCCACAGAAACATCTGCAATTCATAGAAACAAATGCCAGGTGATATACATATGTAGATTTAGCTAGGTTGTCCTAATCAGAAACTCTGTCAGTGTCAAGTCTCAGGTTTTTGGTCAACTTGCAGGTCAGAGGGTAGATTTTATTCTCAGCACCAGTAACTTCAGGAGCTCTTGTGTTTCAACTTCTCCCTGCTTTGCCTCAGTTTGATCAAACTACATGAAATTCATTTTTTTTTTTTACATTTGCTGATTTTAAAAAAATATTTATTTTTTTAGTTTTCGGGGACACAAATCTATATTTTATTATTTTTTTGTGGTGCCCAGGATCGAACCCAGCGCCCCGCGCATGCCAAGCGAGCGCGCGATCGCTTGAGCCACATCCCCAGCCCCTTGCTGATTTTTTTTTTTTTTTTTTTTTTTGCAGCCAAATCCTTGTTTTCATTCCGTCCTCAAAACAAACCTTATGTAGGCATTCAACTGTTATTTGTTGACAGAGCTTATGTTAATAAGTACACTCATACCAAATAATACATTAGCATTATCCGTATCTCGAGGACTAAAGAGATTAACTATGACCTGGTGGCGCTTTAAAAAGCTTGGATTACCAATGCAGGACAACTCCCTGTCACCAACATCAGTGCTGTCCAATACAACTTCCTGAAATGCTGGGAATGCAAACAGTCACTGACCAATAAAGTAGGCATTAGCTCTATGTGGCTAGTGAGTTCTTTAAATGCTGCTGGCGCGACTGAAATTGAATTTTCTCATTTAATTTTACTTATTTTGGGGGCGGAACTGGGGAATGAAACTCAGGGCCTAGCGCGGGCTAGGCAAAAAGCTCGGCTCACTTAATTATATAGCTCTTCGCGGTGACTAGTTTTGGACAGCGCCGTTCCAGGACCGGCCCTGACCTTCAGCAATCTTTTTCTTCTCTTTTTTTGCGAAGAAATTCTTTCTTGACGGAGTGACCCTGACTGATCTGAACACATCTTCGATGCCGACGCCCTTTTCTTCTTCAGCGGCTCCCGGGGAAACTTCGCCAAAGGCTGGCAGGAGGATCTGCAGCCATAGAAAACCCACCCTCTTGGGCAGTGGCACATCAAAGGACGTGAAATCATCCAACTAAAATATTCACTGCAGCACGGTCTCGGGGCTGTCGGGAAGGCCAGCAAACCAAGCGACAGGGCAAAAAAATGGGACCCGAGCCCGTCCTCCTTTGCTCCCTCCCACGCCGCCCGCGCGGCAGGGCCTATCCTGGTCCCCACCCCCAAAGGCGTCGGCACCGCATACACGAGACAAATGACACCTCGTGCCACACAGGTTTCAGGCCGGCCAACCCCTGCCCCTCGAAACCCCGCCCCGAGGCCGCCCACACAGCCCAGAGCGCCAGGCCCCCTACAAAATGGCGGCGGGACCTCAGCAACCAACCATAGAAACGCCCGCCCGCCGTAGAGAGCACGGGCCTCTAAGCGATGTCCCTTCCGGCGGAGGCAGGGAAAGTGCGTCTCCAAGAGCCCCTCTAGGAGAACAGCGCGCTATCTCTATGGTGCCGAGTCCTCCGAGCCGGGTCACGTGGCTGGCGACAGCCGTCGCGGAGGCGGGGGGAGGAGAAATGGGCGGGAGGCTGGGGGAATAGCTGGAGACCCGGAGAAGACGGGGTTGTCATGGAGCCGTGGGGCCGGGCTCGCGCATGCGCCACCTGACGCGCCGGGCCGGTCGTGGAGCAACGACCCTGGCCCTAGGTGAGAAAGGGAGGGCTCGGCCCGGGGGAGGGGTCAGGGATGGCGGGCCCCGCGAGGGTTTGGGCGCGGAGCGCCGGGAAAGCAGGTGGAAGTAGGGGAATGAGGAAGAAAAGCGGGTAGTCACAGGAGGGAGAACCGGGACCTTCGTGGGACGGAGGCCCGAATGTCGGGAGCAGAGGGACGCACTATCCTTGCCCCCATTAAGTTGGTTTTCCCGGGAGCGGCAGGCCCGCGTGGGAAAGAGACTCGCGGGCTAGGAGGGGGCCGTTCGTGGGGAGAGGGCTTGTGCAAGAACAAGTGGGGTGAGTTCGTTAGGGCAGGTGGCCCGGTCTGCCCCTGGGGGCCAGCGCTGGCAGGGAGCCTAGCGGACCTGGGTTGTGAGCAGAAGGCCGGGAATGGGCAGGTGAGTGGGCGCGAGAGCTGCTAACAGGGTGAGGGTCCTGGACCCCTAGTGAGGAGCAGCGCTCTGGGTCCGGGGCGCAGGTGTGCTGACCTTTCTGACGCCCTCCTGTCCCCCGTTTTGTTGGTTATTTCTCTTGAGTAGCCAGCTTGCTAGGCTTGATGCCAGGGGTAGGGGTGTGGGGACGAAAGCAGCAGTGCCAAGTAAGGAGTTGGTGGTTAGTGAGTGGGCTGAGGGTAATTCTGGTCCCGGCCCAGGCCAAAGCCAGGCTCCTTGTTATTACCCAGGCGCTGGCAGTACGCATTGCCTGGGCGTTTGTCCTGGGAGACTGGTGGTATGCCAGTCACAGCACCGTCCTAGGGTCTGCCCAGTTCTGCCCTGCTGAGCTGGCAGGCTGGTGGATGCCTGGAGGGTGCACATGCTGTCTGGCACAGATGCAGTGTGGGCTGGTGCAAATGGATAGGTGGGCGCTGTTAGTGTGAACTCTTTTTGCAGGAGAGGATTAAAAGGAAGTTCGCTAATCTGATCCGTTTGAAAGGTGAAGATGGAGAATGCCACACCTGGTTTCAAACACAGGAAAATTTTATGGAATAGGATTTCAGGATCTTTGGCATGAATTTGCAGCCAGGTTGGAGAATGGGAATGAATGTAAAGGGGAAGATGAATTTTAGAGATTCAGGAAGATGGAGTTTTCCCCTCATTAAAATATACAGACATTCTCCCAGAATGGTGTATCTGAATATGCAGACTAGAAGAACACGGTTCCAGGGAAAACCTAGTAACATATTTATAATTCTGAGATTACTCATAGTTTTGTGGCTGTAAGTTCTTTATTTTGTATGGCCTTATCACTTTATTGTATTTAAGCTTCTGCTTGGGCTTTCACCTTACACCTCTCTGCACGCATGTTATACACGTGACACATTTTAAAAGCATCGTGAGCTCTCAGGAATGTTGCCAAGTATCTATAAAAGGAGAGAGACAGGGCTGCATGTCAGACCCTTTCTTTGTACCTCTTGGATCTCCTTTGTATCATAAACTCGAATCTCTATAGATATTCTGGATTATACCAACTTTTAATTTGGTTGGTGGGTTTGTCCCTGAGGATTCACCCGAGAATAAAGAGTAGATTAGATATCTGTTTCCTGCATAGGACCAGACATGGAGGTTAGATCTGGAGGTGACCACGGTGTTTGGAAATGCAGAGTATTGCCCTTCCAGGATTTCACTGACAGCAAAGCTGCTCGGCTGTCAGAGACTCAGCAGGGCAGAGACTGGTTGGAATTTATTATTCTCTTGAACACCTCACATGCTCATTGTTGTAGGCTGTGATTGCAAAGATGAAAAAACAACCCTTGGTCGAGGAGACAAATAATTAGACTCTATTGTAAGAAGTACAAAAACAGAAGTCAGTACTTGCTAGAATTTTATATCTATTTATATAAATTCATGTATTTATTGATTAACTTTCCAATGTGAATTTTACCATGTACTGTTGTCTGTGGGAACCTTTTGGACAATGTATTACATATACATCCATAAAATGCCCAATTAGGTCTACTTAAATTAGCTTAAATTAACCCTTCTAATGCAGAGTAAGTACCTGGGGTCTGAGATGTTTGTACAGCGGTTTCTCAGGCTGCACCAGGAAGCAGAGAGAGGAGAGCCAGGGTGAGTTCAGTAATCCAGTTTCAACTCCTCCTCAGCTTGTGAGCATCTAACGTTAAAATAATATGTAGGAGAAAAAAAATCTGGCAACTTACTGAGGTTTTCAGGCTTTGAGATTTTAATGACCCCCAGTTTGAGAAGTGGTGGTAGGAAACCCTGTCACTCTGCTCCCCAGTCCAGGACTTCATGGGGTGCTGTGTACACCTGGGTCTGATGTTCATGGCTCATTGGTGCTTTGAAGTCAATTATACATTCTTTCCAACTGCCCCCAACTCCCCAGGACCTAAAATTTTAATACACTTTAACCTGTTTGTCAGTATTTCAGGATTTTGATTCTACAATCAATATTATCCTGCAAATTCTCAATGAGTCAGAATAAATCCCTGTGTGTTTTCTGTGGCTCCATTAGTCATGCTTTGACAATACGGTGGCAAGACTTCTTCCAGTGTCTTGTCTTGAGAACTGTAGAAGACTAAATTGGGATGCTTTCTCTAAAATACCTGTAAAATAATTCCTGTTTAGTAAGATAATGTGAAATTTTGTCAGGTTCTTAATTAGTTGCCACTAACATGAGCTACCTTCCTAAGCTGGATCAGCGGCCTGGTGAGACCCACGTCAGTCTGAAGACCCATCCGCATGCTACATCTATGTCCGTTTTGAAGAAGGCTTTTATTCATTTTTGGACAGTATTATTTAAGGAAAATTACACTGTGCACACTTGTTAGGTTTTATACAAAAGGATCCTGATTTAATTAGAGATACAATTTTACATTTTAGTCTGCTTTTTACACTGGGTTGTCCATGCTGTCAAACCTCGTAGCTGTCAAATTGACATTGCTTTTGCCTAGTGCTCTGCAAGATGTGACAGGGCCATTGTTCATCTTTTATGCACATAGGATTAAGCGTGTGACCTCTGAAAGAGTCTTGATTTGACATGAATTGAATGAGGAAGCCAGTCCCCTTAAATGAGTTAGGTATGAGGCAAAATAACTTTTACTTGAAATTGTTTTCAAACCAGTTTGTGTTCCCTTCAGCTCACATCAACTGAGTGCAAAAGTATGAGCCAGAGGGTTGCTCTTGTCTTATTTAACTTCACCGTGAGCCCTTCCTCTGGTGTTCCTCACTAGATCTTGTATCAGCAGAAGTGTCCAGGCACAGTGCTGTTTGGGACTCAAGCTTCTCTCCACTAGGCCTATGGGATAGAGTGGTGAATAGACTTCGAATGGAAACATCGCCAGGCCTTGCTCACACCTACCAGATTTTTTTTTTTTTTTTTTTTTTTTTTGAGAGAGAGAGAGAATTTTAATATTTATTTTTTTTTTACTTCTCGGCAGACACAACATCTTTGTTTGTATATGATGCTGAGGATCGAACCCAGGCCGCATGCATGCCAGGCGAGCGCGCTACCGCTTGAGCCACATCCCCAGCCCCCAGATTCATTTTTATCCCAGGTTTTTTCTGTTTTATTCCTGTGGTGTCCTTTGTGCACTTAACATTCCAGCCTTACAGCTTCCATTCTGCCGTAACTCAAATATTTGCTAACTGTTGAACGTTCTCAGTTCGGCTGACCCTTTGTAGGGCTGATTGGTCTCATTCTTGCACTGTTAGCTACTCTGCGGACTAGCTGTATGTCACTGAGGCAAGCTTGGGTTTCTTCCCTGAGCTTTAGTCTTACATGTGACTTCTTCCTACCCACCATCTCTACTCGCTTCAGTCTCTAGATGACCAAAACTGAACTAGCCTCGCCACACCTGCCCACTCCACCCAGCTCCCTGCTGTGCTCTTTTGGGGCTCCCTAGCTTAGAAAATGGTACTCCCCACCTCATATATAACTGAGTCCAGCAGGTCAGCCTGTTTCCCTTCTCATCTCCTCCAGGACCACCTCTGTAATGTTCCTGGACTGTCACGATAGCATCCAAATGATCTCATGCCACTCCGCCTGTCTCTGTCTCTCTGCTTTAGTCTCAGTCCTCATTGAAAATGCTTTTGAAAGCACAGATCTGATCACATTACTCTTCTGGTTGAAATACTTCCGTGATTTTCCACTGCTGTTAAGTTAACATCCAGCCTTTGCAACATGGATTCCCAGGCCTTTCCTTTCTGTCCCCACCACTCCCTAGTGTCAGTCAAATTAGTGAGACCCTGTCTTAAATAAATAAAGGCAGGGGGTGTTGTTCAGTGTAGAGCACTCCTGGGCTCAATCCCAAGTTCAGTCACCTCTCCCTGTGATCTTGCTGCCATTTAGCTCTGAGTAGGCCAAGCTGCTTGCTCCCTTAGGACTTTTCCCACTGCCCACAACACACCAGCACGCCCCACCTGTCCCCTTTTGCCTGGTTAACTCAGCCTTCCATCCCAGCTACCTGGCACTTCCTTAGTCCCCCAGACTACTAGTCCTGACCCTTCATTTCTCTTATCAAAGTAGTCATTACTTGCAGGAGTCCTTGATTAATTTCTTCCTCTCTTTCTAGATCACAAGTCCAAGAAGAATGTAAGCATGTCTGTCCTATTCACTTTGTATCCCCAGTCCTAGTACAGTGCCTGGTTCTACATGAGCACTTGGTATATATTTTTAAATGACTGACTGTAACTTATCTCAGTGTCAGCTTCCTTCTTTGTAAAATGGGATCACAACTGATGTAGACACTATGAAGCTCAAGTAAAATAACATAGCAATACATGTTATGTATCTTTGTATTATATAAGCACTTTATTATGTATGATATTATTTGCATATAAAATGATTTATTTTTGTTGTTTATGGTGCAGGGGATTGTTTATTTTTATTTTTGTGATGCTGGGGGGTTGAACTCAGGGCCTTATTCATGGTAAGTAAGCACTTTACCACTGAGTTATACTACACCCCTAAAAAACACTTTTTTAGCCCCAAAGTAGCATGCATATATAAACTGTTTTTACTCTGTTCAGTTCTTTATCCAAAGAACTGAGAATTATCGGTGAGAAACTACACTCTGGGCCGTGGCAGTAGGTTCGGAGCCTGCAGGTGCACACTAGGACAGCAAGCCCGCTGGCTGATGTTACCTCTCCTCAGGGAGGAGGAGGGTGACTTGATTTGGGTACCCATTCCAAAAGCCTAATCAAATGTGCTTTTGTTAGCAGTCACAAAGCTCCCACAGAATGTTGTTTGTGTGCTTTGAATTTGTAATGTAGTTACACAGCAGCAAGAGGACTGTGGATCTCTTTTTGGGTGGAAACCATTCTGTTTAGTAAACTCGAAGCTTTTGTCCACTGAGAAGATATGGCCAATGTGGGCAAGGACTGTGTTCTTGACTCTCAACTTCATGTACCATTTGGATTACCTATTTCAGCTCTCTGGGCAGTGACTTCTTATGTAACTGTTTTTCATAGGGCAATCCAGATGAAAAGAGTACCAGGAACTCGTTTCCAGCCTAATGAAACATGGAGAGGAAAATCCCATCCAGAGAGAGCCCCAGAAGACTCTCGGCCAAGCTAGGCAGAGGAACAGAGATGAAAAAAGGGACTCGTCAACTTGGCGTGGTGGCTGCAGAGTCAGATAAGGACTCTGGATTTTCAGGTTAAAAATATCTTATCCTTTCTACATGATAATGAATGATGTGCCTGAAAAATTTTCTCCCTAAAACTCATTTGTGTGATAAGAATGAGAAGCTTTAACACAAAGGATAATGACTATCTGTTCTCACAAAATGGTCCTTCTGATTCCATATGGCAGAGTATCAGTCAAAGTCACTGTGGGATTAGTTCTGAAAGAATGATTTGACATCTTTTCTTCAAGTTAGGCTTTCAACTTTATTTATGTTTTGCAGTGCTAAGGAAGGAACCCAGGGCCTCATATACGCTGGGAAGCACTGTGCCTCTGAGCTATATCCCCAGCTAAAGACTCAACTTTAAATCTTACATTTCCAAGTATTGCAAATGATTATGGAAAAAAAATACTTGAATGCTCATAATTCCATGAGGGTTAGCTCCTTTTTCATAGGAACAGATACATTTCAGGGAAAAAAAAATACTAAGGCAAGTTATCACTGTGTAACAAATTTGAAATCTGCCAGTTTAAAAGTTGTACTGTCAGGCATCATGTTACGAGGGGGATATGTCCTGGGAAACCCGTCCTTAGGTGATTTCATCATTGTGTGAATACCACAGAGTATACTTACACAAACCTAGATGGGGTAGCCTACTATACACCCAGGCTGCACCACATATAGGTCTGTAATTGACCAAAGCATCACTATGTGGTGCATGACTACAATTTGTTAAGATAATTTTTTTGCTAAGAAAGTTATTTTACTATGCTTAAAAAGTCCGCTCCTCCCAACAATCTTTCCTTCCTCATATCTGTCATTTGGTATTTGGTCTAGAGCTACCTGCCCAATACTACCTTCAGGCTATTAGACCAGAAAGTGGAACAGTTTTCTTTAATAGCTTACCCGAAAGGGCTAGCTGCGTCCCCTATGAATCTCTTAATTTTTGCTGAGGCTTCTTTTCATTTCCATGCCTGAGGGAGTGGCTTGAACTACCCTCAAATGTTGAATTGATATCAACATTTTTGGCTCAGGGGATGCCAAGGATTGATGCCAGAGTATTGGGGCTGAATCAGCATCCTGAGAGTGAAACCTCCTCTAGGGGAAGATTTATGTCATCCAAGTTCACAGAGACAAATTGATCAGTTTTGTTGATTTACTCATGTATAGTGAGAAATGCAACTGTTAGGAAAACTAGAACTTTCCCATCTTGAGATTGATGTGTTCTCACCTTGTAGTCATGCTGAATGAGAAGCCAAAGTATAAATAGACCATTACTCATAGAGGAGCAGAGACTGACCAAGGGATTAGAGTAAGAGGAATTGGTTGCTGCCCAGGGATAAGGCAGTCCAGGGTTCATAGCACTGTTTCAGAGTCTTGCCTCGTTGTCAGGCTCACCTGCAGCCTTCATTAAAACACTGATCCTCAGACCCTCTTCTGGAGATGCTGATTCCGAGGGACTGGGGAAGGCTTTGGAATGTGGGGTTTTTAAAATAAGTATCTGTCATATAATCAGACAGGTTTGGGAAACTTTCTCCATTTTCTTTTAACATCATGTTTGCTTTTTTGTCTGGTTTTCTTGTCATGAAGGTAATTCATACTCATTGAGAAGCTTAGAAACTTAGAAAAGTCAAAGAATAAACATTATCCACAGTTTTACTATCTGTAATTCCCAGTGCTATTGACTATATGGTACTTTTCCCAAAAACTTCAACTTCATTAAGCCAGTTCTTTAAAGAAGTCCTATATTATTCAGACATAGAGTGGTATTAAAAATACTTGAACTCATGTCCCCCCACATAGCCCCAGTGAATGCCTCCAGCCACTGCTGGGCCACAACCCCAGCCCTAATATCATTATTTCTAATACATTGTCCCATATTTGGTCAGTGGGAGACCCATCTGGGTAGCCCTTGTGTCTTTTTGACATTCCCATTAGTGTTTGAGCACCTCCTCGCTTTCTAGGACAATAAGCTGTCCAGGCTCATCTTGTCCCTTCCCTGCCAAAGTCTTAGAATCAGCTGTTTCTCCAAGAGCCCCTGCTTTTGTGCTTCATGTGCAGAACAGCATTGAGAAGCAAGGTCCAGGTGTGCGGTGTACACATTGTATGGCTTCATAGTTGGTAACTAGAGCACATTTGGATTATTTGAAAAAAAAACTTACCTAGGAACAAGGTAAATCAGTTCAGTTGGATCAAGGGTAGGACCCAGATACCCATAATTTTTGAGAAGTATCACTGGAGAGTCTGAGTCGTGCCCCTGTTGATGAATGTCCTTCTAATCACAGTCTTTGCCATGCTGCAGAAAATACAGTTGTTGACAGTTGCATTTATTTATCCATTTACACTCCAGTCTTGCCTTATCAATATTCTGAGATTCTTATTTGGGGGCGGGGGGTACTAGGGTTTGAACTCAGGGGCACTCCATCACTGAGCCACAGCTATTCTAAGATTCTTGATGAGCAATTCACATAATCCCAGACTCCTCAGTAGCAGAAAAAAAGTCTTTTGGTTTACGCCAGCAGGTATTTAAGTACATCCTTTTTGTATGGCGTTACATAGGGACCTGTGTTCTCTTTGGCTTGTAGAGCATCCTGCTTTCACTCATTGTGAAGGATTCCTGGTAAGTACAGCCAGTAAAGAAGGTGCTTAACAGGGTGGAAGGAACAACAGAGAAGAGAAACATTTAAACTTTGGCTTTGACAAACTAATCCAGAATTTTATAATTGGAAAATTCAGGAAGAAGCTATTCCAGCATGGATATAAATTAGAGATTAACAGATTTTAACAGCTGTCAACAACTGCATTTTCTGCAGCATGGCAAAGATTATGATTAGAAGGACATTCATCAACAGGGGCATGACTCAGAATCTCAGTGATACTTCTCAAAAATTATGGATGCTCACTTCTCAGCATCAGGTTCTTCAAAGCTATGAACTAACTTGGAAACCTTCAACTCATTTCTCTGTAGACCGGATGATTACTTTCACATGAACTCTAACTGACACAGGTTTTAGCCTTTAAGAGAAGAAGGAAGGGAGTTAAGAACAGCTCTGAATTTTTTTGGGAGGGATAATTATGGAGGCCATGGAAAATCCAATGAAAACTAATGACCCCAGAAAAATGGACAAAAATACCTGTCCCAGATGTTCCTTTTAATTTCAGGGGTACCTATATCTCAGGAGCTGGGTTAAGAGCCCTAGCTTAGAGCCTGCATGAACTAACCATGCTTCTGCCCACCAGATGGGAGCTCAGAATGTTTGAGCTCCGCAGAGCAGATGGAGTCCGAGGACATGCTGAGCGCCTTAGGCTGGAGCGGAGAAGACAGGCCACGGCAGAGCTCCAAAGCTGCAAGCAATGCCTTCCCTGCACTGTCCCCCATGGTCGTCATGAAGAACGTTCTGGTCAAACAGGTGAGGAGGATGGATGTGGCCTAAAATCTTTGCAGATGAAAGTTTCTGAGCTTCCTGGGTACAAACTCTCCTTCTCTGCCAAGGAGAGTTCAGAAGAGGCACTAGAACCATTGCAAGCTGTACTTTTCTGTCCTGGGTAGAGTTTGTTACCTTTCAATTGCTGACACTGTTTTAAAAAGGAGCACAGGAGGCTGGTGATATAGCTCCGTAGTAGAGCACTTGCTTAGCATGCTCAAGGCCCTGGATTTGATCCCTAGCACTGAAAAAAAAAAAAAAAAAGTACAAGAGTCATGATATATAGTCTCATTTTTGAGACAGACTCAAAAAAATGAGGTGTTTTTGTTTTTTTGTTATTTATTTATTTATTTATTTTCAGTACTGGGGATGGAACCCAGGGCGTCACACATGCAGAACAAATAAATAAGTGCTCTATCACTGTGCTACACCCCCAGACCTTTTCATTTTATTTTGAGGCAAAATCTTGCTAAATTGTCCAGGCTGGCTTTGAACTGGTAGTCCTCTTGCCTCAGCCTCCCCAGTAACTGAGATTATAGGCTTGTGCACTGTTCCTGACTTCATTTGTTTGTAGTTTATCCATAGGGTTCTTAAGTGCTTTAGTCATACACAAAGGAACCAAGCCAAAATGTCATCACTTCACTGGTACATTCTAACATATGGCAGAGTCTAGGGTAAAAACAAAGTTGGATTTGTCCTGGGAATTTAGGGAGATGGGAATGTAAGACTCGTTATTTGTTTTAGTAGAAGAGGCGATTCCCTGTCTCTCATGTCACATTTTGAGCATTTTCTTAGTGATCAGATCAAAACCATGGCATCAGTGACCCAGCAGCTGTTCAGTTTGAGAATGGCTGTACCAGTGGTCCTCGTAGCTTTTTGTGGAGATGAAAAAGTTCAGTTTGGGGATTTTTTGCATAACTGTGCATATTATGTGATTATTGTCTAGATCTGAAAGAAAAGATTAGGATGAAAATCTAACTTAAGCTCCAGTATTTGAAACTGAGAATTCAATCATATAAATTTGCATAAGTTAGAGTAGAAAAGTTCAAGGAATTGAAAAGATTGGTGTAAACTAAAGGACATTTAAATTTACCCTTCTTACCCTGAAATATCTCACAGCTCTTGCATGAGGGCATTGATGAGTCTATTTAAAGATCATGAAGTTTGAAATCCGGCTTTAGCTTGATCTTTCCATCTGTGTCAGAGGTTAGAAGAACATGTCTGGCATGTCAGGAAGCCTTAGTGTCTTAACTGTTACCTGGTTATTTCTGAGGAACATAAACAAGGTGGCCCAGGGTGTTCTGAAAAGGAATTTTGCTTGGTAAACCATGTCTCAGCTGGAATCTCTTATTGAAAGGAAAAGAAAATAAAGACAGGAAGAAAATGGAGCCCACCCGAGATCCTCCCGACCCCACCAAGGCTGCCCAATGCTTTCTCCTCACTCATTTCTTCCCTGCCGCTCACTCTGGCTCCTGGTCACTCCTTGTGTGGCTGTGTTGTTAAGCCTTCTTTGTCGCAGGCTGGGCTGGTAGCTCCGGGAGTAAGTAGGCTTTTCCAGCAGAGCCACATTCTTTAGACAAAGAGACCTGCTGGCAAGGCTGCTGGGCTCTATCAGGAGATGGGAGGCTTAGGGACAAGCTGGCCTCCTGGAGAGTCTAGGAGTTTTGTTTAGTTTTTGTTTCTAAATACTTTAGAATCCAGCACATTCCAAAAATAATAATGTGATTTAAAAATCTCTGTATATTGTGTAATATTTTTTAAAATTTTTTTCTTTAGTTGTAGATGGACACAATATCTTTATTTTATTCATTTACTTTTATGTGGTGCTGAGGATTGAACCCAGGGCCTCACATGTGCTAGGCAAGTGTCTCTGCCACTGAGCTACAACTCCAGTTCCCTGTTGTGTAATATTTTAACTATCGCTACTTGATTTTAGGAATTTTTCTTTTGAGGGTGATTCCATTTCTGCCAGGAAACAGTATGATCCTGCACAAGGTTAGGCACCATGGACTTCTGTTTCTTCATTTCAAACATGAAGGCTTAATGGGAAATGATTTTGAGGTCCTGTCCAAGTCTAAACTTTTGTTCTGTGTTCCCTTAGGTATCTTCAATCTGAATAAGACAGTTTGTAAAAGCAGTAATTAGAGGAAATTAACAGCAACTTGAGGAAGAACAGTCCACAAAACTTATTTTGGAAAAGCAGTGCAGGGGATATTTGGGGGACAGCCTCGAGTTTTGATTCCAACTAAGCTGAATTAGGATGACCTTTCAGAAGACCTTGGGTTTTAGATATCCTCAGTCAGAAAACTGGTTTCCAGGGCTCCATTTTTTGCTTTCATACAACCCAGATATATCTGAATACCAAGAGGGCTCCAGAATGTGCTGTACAGATGTACAGTTGTAGTTGGGCTAAAGTTCCTGTCCAACATGCAGGAAGCAGAAATGTGTGCAGAATGCTGGAAAGGTGGTCCATAATGGCTCCAGATAAATCAGATGCCACCACATAACCCACCAAAGCTGGGAACCTCCAAGGCTCACCCTGCTGAACTTCATCTGTACTGGGATCTTTGGACCAGATTGGAGCTAGATTGGCTTTCAAATATCCAAGACAAGTAGTCATGTCCTTCTCTGTTAGTTTCATCTGAATCAGTACTTTAATTAAAAATGAATGTACAGTTGAAGAGTAATATAATAAAGGTAAGTCAGCCTTTGGTTAAGATGGGTCTTAGAGTTAGGCAGAAGAGGAATCCTCTGCATCACTTCGTAGCTTGGTGACTAAGCAAGTTATACCAACTTTCTAAGCCTCAGTTTTCTATTTATGAAGGGAAGTGGTAACTGATGGGGTTATTGTGGGGATTAAAGGAGGTGACACATTTAAAAGATTACTCACAGTGCCAGCCTGTTGTAGCCACCAGCACGTAGTAACTGTTACTGTTTAAGTGGCTTTTTAAAGGGACCCAGAGATGTCTAATAGATCACAACACATGTGACCAAAGTTATTTCCGGGTATAGGAGGTTCCAGGCAGACCTAAATGAAGATTGTGGTGTAAAGTCACATTTAGTCTTGAGATGAGCACATTTTAACTTTCGTGAGGAAATTGGATATCCATATTTTTATTGTCTCAGCTACTTCACTGACCTACAATTTCTTTTTCTGAGTGGAAGAAAAATAGATATTTCCTCAAGTTTTCCCTTAGGAAAAGTTTTTAAAGGTGTTCTGTCAGACACAAGTGGATATCCAGGCCCCTTTCCCAGCCACGTGAGGGGTGCACAGGCCATCTGAGTGTCCCGTTCCCCTCTGAGGAGCCGTGCGCCTCTGTCCCTAATAAGCTGCTCTCTTCCTTTGCTTGCAGGGAAGCAGCTCATCCCACCTCCAATCGTGGACCGTCCAGCCCTCCTTTGAAGTGATCTCGGCACAGCCACAGCTCTTCGTCCTTCATCCACCTGTGCCATCGCCAGTCAGCCCAAGTCACGCCAGTGAGAAAAAATCAGACTCCAGAAACTACTTGCCCATTCTGAATTCTTATACCAAAATAGCCCCACACCCTGGCAAAAGGGGCCTTTCCCTCAGCCCAGAAGAAAGAGGAGCAAGTGGAATACAGAAGAAAATCTGTACCGAGAGACTGGGGCCTGGCTTGTCTTCCAGCGAGCCGTCCAAGACCGGCGCTGCCCCGTCCAGTCCCTCCGCTCTGGCCCCAGCCAGTGCCAAACTCGTTGAGGACTCGGCCCTGCAGGGTGTGCCCTCCCTGGTGGCAGGTGGAAGTCCACAGACTCTTCAACCAGTGTCCAGCAGCCATGTGGCTAAAGCTCCCAGCCTGACCTTCGCGTCCCCCGCCAGTCCTGTCTGTGCCTCAGACAGTACTCTGCATGGCTTAGAGAGCAGCTCTCCCCTCTCGCCACTGTCAGCCCATTACAGCTCACCTCTGTGGGCTGCAGAGCACCTCTGCCGCAGCCCGGATCTCTTTTCAGAGCAGCAGCAGAGCAAACACAGGCGCTTTCAGAACACCCTGGTAGTCCTACACAAATCTGGTTTGCTGGAGATCACTTTGAAAACCAAGGAGTTGATTCGTCAGAACCAGGCAACTCAGGTGGAACTAGATCAGTTGAAAGAGCAAACCCAGCTGTTCATAGAGGCCACCAAGAGCAGGGCTCCTCAGGCTTGGGCCAGGCTGCAGGCATCTCTGACGTCTGGGTCCAGTCATTCTGGCAGTGACCTAGAAACATTCTCTGATCACCCAGACATATAGCCCAGGAAGCATATCTTCCAGAGATTTGAATGGTTCTTTTAATTCTTGCTGTTACCTGCACCTGTGTCCCCAAGCTTATTTAAGAACTCTTCCTTCTAAACTCACTCATGAAGCCACATGCTCTCCCCTGGCTACTGTTTGAACCTGTGGTCCATGCACAGGTTATGTATGTCTGCGCCATTGAGGACCTCCGATTCCAAGTGTCTTTTAGTCCCTTTCCTTAGCCTATAAGCACATACCTGGATCACGGGGCAGAGCATGGGAGATGATTGTGTGGGACTCTACTGTTACCTCCCTCCATCCCACTCGCTCCCAGATCAGGGGTGCCATAACATGCATGAGCAGAGTGACACCTGTCGAGTCAGAGAGTAGGCGACACAAGGATGGCTTCATAGATCCTCCCTTGAGTGTCTTAGTCACAGAGAAGACAGAAAAATAAGAGGAGGTGTATTTACCTCCCACAAGCCATCAAGCCAGCTGGGTGAGACCGAAAAGGCTTGAGGCACAGGCCGCATCTGGTGCAAGCAGTTAATCATGTAAAGCTTTGTTTTCTTAGACTTGAAAGTCAGGGGAAAGGGTAGGACAGTTTGACTCATACACTTTAATCACAAGCCAGATTTTGCTTAAACGAGTGGGCAAAACACTTCAGATGCTTAAGGTATGGAATAGGTTCAGTACCATCTGGAATTGAAGTTGATAATTTGCTTTTGTTTTACTTAGAGACTGAAGAAAATAGACAAGGCCAGCATCTCTTGGTCAGCAGCTGGATGATTCTGGTTACTCACTTCCTTAAAACAGTGCGACCTGCTCTGTATCTGAAGAGCTCAAGGGGAGCTTCAGTGGTTCCTGAGTGCTCTAAGTGACCCCTCTGCTGCCTCCTTCATCGGCTTTTTCCCATTTGTTCTTTGTTTCGGTAGGAGAGGGAAGCAGTGATTTTGCTTGTAAACTTTGAATTAATAAAACCTTCCTGAGGTTGTGATAATGAGGCCACAAAAAGTTGGGAAGCATTCTTGTCCCCTTGCTTTTTGTGTCTCAAGTTCCCTCTGTCTCCTGGTGTGATGAACAAGTATGGAGCAGTCTGTGTCCCTTTTATGTGTAGAATGTTGGTCAACATCTCACTGTTACCTGCACCTGTGTCCCCAAGCTTATTTAAGAACTCTTCCTTCTAAACTCACTCATGAAGCCACGTGCTCACCCCTGGCTGCTGTTTGAACCTGTGGTCAAAAGGAGAATGGGCTGGGAAATTCCAGATGATGCACATTCTTTTCAGCCTCATATTAATAACTGGATGTCTAAGGAGTGGAATTTCAAAGATCATCTCCTCATTTAAAAATTTTATCCTCTTGAAAATTTTATTATTAACAAATTACCTTAATAAGTTCTTATGATCAGTTTCACTTTTTCTGCAAAGGAGATGTCCTTGAGGTGTACTAAACCCATAAGTTCATGTAGTATTTACCAGGGAGTCATAATAACTTGACATAGTTTAGAAATGCTAAGGCTTCAGGATGCCTAGTAATGTGGTCACAAATGCACGATTTAGATATGACTGATTTATAAATAAGCAACTTGGTAAAATCTGATCAACATAGAACTATTACCTGCCGTTTGCTTTCTAAAAGAATTTCCAAAACCACAGCAAATGTGTCCTGAGCAGACTCAGCTCCTTGTAACATTTTCCTCTTGGCCCAGTCGGTTGCCTCCTCTGAGTCTGTGTGGTGCTGTAGACGCTCTGCTCTGCACCGTGCTAGGAAGCTTCCTGTTTGGCAGCATATGTTTGGCAGCAAAGCTATAGAGACAGGTGCATTCTAACAGCCTGGGCTCCAGTCCTGAGTCTTACTGAGTGTCAGAAATCTGAAAACACTTGCTGAGAAACAAATGTATTCCATTGGAAAAACCCTCTGTGGAGCTGTACGCCTCTTGGACTCTTCTTCCTAGACTAAGGTTTGCAGTTCCCTTCCTGTCACGGTAAAAGAGGAAGAAAGCCTTCATCGGTCCTTACTGCTGAGTGGCAGGGAGAGGTGGCCCCCACCTCCAGGTCCTCTCTGATCTTGCAGCTGGATCTGGCAGTCTCTGGGCACTTAGCATGGGTGTCCTTTCCCTAGTTGAGCTGGAAGCAGACAAACCCAAGTAGAGAAGCTAGGTCTTGGACAGGGAGATCCATTGAGGCCAGCGGCCAGACCAGCCAAGGGAGGAAGCTTGGAGATAACCAGAAGACCTCCGTGGGTCGCACCGGGCTGTGAGTACTGATGGCCTTAGTGCTGCATGATGCCCTTTGGTATGAAGTACTGCGGCACAGCTACTGTTTTCTAAAAGTGAGAAGCCAATTAGCTTAGCCCAGCCCTTAAGAGAACTCTGGCAGGTTTTGTTGGCAATATTGAAACACATCTAGAAAAAGTTTCTGATTGAATTGGTTATGGGAATGGAGTTTAATGACATTTGTAATTTATTACACATTGCTTTTTATTGATTATAGTATTGTCTGACTTTTCTTCTCTATTATAATTCTTTAAGCAGCAAAGTAACTTGTGCATATATTGAAGTGGTTTTCCAGCTATGAATTCTGTAGGGTAGAAATTTATTTACCAAATGTGAATTCTTTTGAGAAAGTATGAAGTTATGTAGAAATTGACTGTGAAATGTCAGAGAAAAATAAAAGTCACTTACTTGAAACTATTAGGCCGTTTTGCTTTATAACTGCTTAAAAAATACTGAGTGAAATCTAGAGCAAATATTTGAATTGGGTTAAGTCAAACATGGATACTCATGCCGTTTGAGAATATTGGGATTGGACCTTGAATATGTGGAAATTTCATTGTTCAGATTTTCACCAGTGTAAACTTAAAAGGAAATGCAGGCGGTCTCAAGGTAAGTGAGTGGCCTATTGCTCCCCAGGACTTGGAGGTTTATGCTGCAGTGTTTGGGAAGAGGGAGAGGAGAATCCAATCCAGCAATTTCTTCCTTTCTTTCTTTTTGAAATTTGTTCTTTTTAGATATACATGAGAATAGAGTGGATTTTGTGTGTGGGAGGCGGGTACCAGGAATTGAACCCAGGGGTGCTTAACCACCAAGCCACATCCCCAGCCCTTTTTATTATTTTATTAGAGATAGGGTCTCACTGGGTTACTTAGGCCTTCACTAAGTTCTGAGGCTTGCTTTGAACTCCTGATCCTCCTGTCTCGGTCTCCTGACTTGCTAGGATTACAGGCATGCGCCACCATGCCAGCAAGTAGAGTGTATTTTGACATATTATACATACATGGAGTACAACTTATTGTAATTAGGACCTCATTCTGTGGTAGTACATGATGTGGGGATTCACTGTGGTGCATTCCTATTGTAAGGAAAGTTATGTCTGATTCGTTCTACTGTCTTTCCTGTTCCCATCCCTTCGTTCCCCTTGGCAATCCAGTGATTTCTTCCATCTGACCTGACATTTCACAAATAAAACTTTAAAATGACCAAACTACTCCAGTTGTATTCTGGGATAAACCACAGCCACGTCAGGTGACGTTCTTTCCACAGCAGAGGCAGACTAGCAAGTTATCTCAGGGCCTCCCTTCGTCCTGCTCGCTTAGGCTCTGCTCCCTGTTGAGGCCCATCTAAAGGCTCTCCAAGGGAGAAATGGTGTCCCCCTGCTTCCTATGCCCGTTGGGAGCCCTTTCTGGGGTTTTTAAGACACTGGGAATAAAAAAGCTTATCATCATTAAAAGGCCCAGAGGGTTGTCAGAGCCTACAAGTCTTATAGCACTATTTCTGTTTTATGGAATTGTTTTAAGTGACTTTTGACTGGAATAAAAATGGGTAAAGCCAGGCGTGGTAGCTCATCATCCCACAACTCTGGAGCTGAGGCAGTAGGATCACAAGTTCAAGGCCAGCCTCAAAAACTTGGCAAGACCCTATCTCAAAAAGGACTGGGGTTGTAGCTCAGTGGCAGAACACCCCTGGGTTCAATCCCCAGTACAAAAAGAAATAAAAAAGGTAAAGATGACTAGAGAAGGTCCCTCTTGAAATAATGAGAACCATCATTCCTAAGAAGTGAAATCCAGAGAAGCAAGAGAGGACAAAAAGGAGCTGCCGTAAGGCTTAGGAGGCCCCTGTTGCTTGAGCCTGCAGCTCTGTGCCCATCCCCAGTGTGACTTGTGTGGAGACGCCTGTCTAGGGCTGCCTGTTTGTGAACATGTCATTTAAGCCACATCTTTGATGCTATCACCATGGATGATGGCCTGTGCAATGGCATCTGAAGAGCAGCATTCACATGTTGTATCTATGATTCATTAACCGGTGACTTTGGTTAGGTCACTTAGCCTCTCTAGCTGTCCCCCCTCTCAGCTGAATAAAGAGCTAGTTATCTCTGGGACTCTTCTCAATGCTATTGTTTTGTAAGGGCCGTAGCTATGTTCCTGGTGAGCCACAAAATTAATATATTAAAAATTTAAAGAGCCTGTGGCACTTAGAAAAGAAGTTCCTGGTGCCCTGGGTAAAATTAGTTTAGTGTTCTGCCAGATTTTTACCCAGTGATGTGTGACTCTGGGAGAAGAATTTTGCCAGTCTGCACTGGTTTGGCCTTTTTTAAAAATTTTGAACATGAATTCTCTAATGTCCAGGTGAAAAACTGCACTCAAAAGAATTCTTATTAGCCCAAGCCAGACATGGTGTTGCACACCTGCAAGCCCAGATAGTTGGGAGGCTGAGGTAGGGGATCACAATTTGGAGGCCAGCCTGGGCAACTTAGCAAGACCCTGTCTCAAAATTTAAAACCAAGGGGGAACTGAGGATTTAGCTCAGTCCATGAGGCCTTGGGTTCAACCCGAGTACCACCGAAATAAAAATTTTTTAATAAAGCCCTAAAGGAGAATAATGTGGGTTTAGGCCACCACATGTCCTTGGCTGGTCTGCAAATAGTCCTGTCCTTTCATCTTCGATGAAGAACATTCTGTTTTATCTTTGGAGAGCGTCCTTTGGCTTTTTATTCCCTCTCCCTGTGTCAGGATCCTTGCGTTGATACAATGGTATTTTCACATCAGTAGTCAGACAACAGATGCGGTGGTTCTTTGTGAGGTCTTTATTCTGGTCCCAGCCTCCAGTGTCACCTTTCATCCACATGGGAAGAGAGAGGAGGGGGTATGCTGGCGACGCAGTGCCGGCAGAATGGTCCAGACAGGCAACCATGCGATGCATCTGTCTCTTGCAGCCTCTATCTTCCTTATCAAAAGAGTAAGGGGGGGCTGGGGTTGTGGCTCAGTGGTACAGCGCTCTCCTAGCATGCATGAGGCACTGGGTTCGATTCTCAGCCCCACATAATGGTAAAATAAAGGTATTGTGTCCACCTAAAACTAAAAAATAAATATTAAAAAAAAGGAGGGGAGTAGTCCTTGCTGTATGGTTGCCATCTTGAGGTCATCATGTGATACAAAAGTCCGTCTTAAAAGTGTTTTAAAATGGATCTGCACAGCCGGATGCAGTGGCGCACGCCTATAATTCCAGTGACTCAGGAGGCTGAGACCAGAGGATCACAAGTTTAAGGCCAGCCTCAGTAACTTAATGAGACCCTGCCCCAAAATAAAGAAAGTAAAAAGGGCTGGTGATGCAGCTTGTTGGTAAAGCACCCTGGGTTCAATCCCAATACAAAAAAAAAAAAAAAAAAAAAGCTCTGGCAGCAGGGGTGCCTCCGGTGATGGAATGCAAGTGAGAGCACTCGGCCTCTTGCTTGAAATAATGAAGTTTCTCTTCCACCAAGACCTCAGGCACAGTGAACTTGAAGAGAGTCGAGCCAGGAGGGTCCCTCTGCCTGGCTTTCTGGGAGATGTTCAGGGGTCCACGTGTGACAGTGGCTGTTCCCTCGGAGCCCCTCCTCCTCCTCAGAGCGCGTGCTTGATGAAGGATGGTTATGCAAGACTTAGAGAATTGCTTGAAAGAACAGGCTGCACGATTCCTGCCTCCAGTCGCAGCAGCTGGGATAGACGGCGAGAAGAGCCCGTGGAGCGCGCGGTGAGCAGCGCGTGGGTGGAAGCCGCCAGGAAACCAAGGTAGTAAGCCAGGCGCGGCCGCGGCCAGCCCCGTGAGGCCGGCGGGCTGAGCCACGGGTGTCCCCGCACCTCGCCAGCCTGCCGGTAAAAATAGGTGCCTTTCAATTTCCTAAAGACTCGCTTTCTCTCATGAATCAGTGGCCTCAGAAGGATGCTCACTCCTGGTGACCGTGCTCAGAGCAGAGGACGGCAGCCTCCCTGTCTGGGAACAGCCCCCAGGCTCTGCTTGCTGGGTGGGCAGATGGCAGCACTGGGCCTGGAGCCGGTCCTTCACATGGGCTGAGAGTGACAATCTAAACCCTGAAAAACTGGGACCTGCTACTCCACTCTGTGGAGATGGTAAACCGCAATATGTCTCTGCAGAGGCCTGGATGAAATCCCCATCTCTCCTCATCTCTGCTGCAAATGAGTTGATTGTCCCCACAGGAGCCGGGGAGAGCTCCCCCTTCACCTTCCTAGAGTTCTCTGTAATGAAGTGACCATAGATCCTTCAGGAGAAGGGGCATAGGATTCCTCAGCATGCACGGGGGTAAGTCACAGGACTGCCCTGGGGGTCCAGCAAGGCCCAGATGCCCTGTGCCCTTCTGCATGGTAGCACAGGGAACTAGGCAAGACAGAGGCAAATCAGAGGGGTAGGAAATGAGCCTCAGGAGGAACGCATGGGCCAAGGGGACAATCATTCTTCAGTGGTATTTCTTTGGAAGAATGAACAGGCCAGGGAGACAGCAGGAGCTCGAGACCTTCCTCAGTCTCTCTTCCTGTGACGAGAGGTGAGTTAGTGAAACCTCAGGGAGGGGACCAAAGACAAATGTACTCCTCTTTGGCAGGTCCAGGCTTTACACAGATAAGAGAAATTCAGAGTAAAGCTGCTTCTGTCATGTGCTGTTCTCCGAAAACCTTTAACTTAAAATAACAGTATACCAGGTGCCATATTTTGGGGTGAAATGCCCTGCGCTTCTTCATCCCAGTCAGGGGAAGGAGATGGAAGATGATAGAGCCAAATAGAACATGGCCCCCTCCACAGGTCCTTTGACATGTGCAGGAAACCAGCTCCAGAGGCTGGCAGAGCCTCCCCTGAAGGCCGACTTCTGCTCCCCTCTGTTCTCCAGCAAGGCCTTCCAGCCTCTCACTGTGCAGCTAAGGAAATGCAAACGAGTGTTCACCTAACCAGAGCACACAAGAAGGGCAGGAGCCCACCACAACCAACAATGCTGAGCCCACAGCCTGGCCATTGCAGTCACACAAGTTCAAAAATGGTCCCCTACACTGTGGCAGGCCAAGAGGGACCAGGATCCAAGCCAAAGCTCTTGTCAAGGAGTACATAGGCATATTGCATCCTTCAGCCTGTGATCATTTTATTCTTAAAGGCTTTTACAAGCATCAGCTTTGTGGTGAGCATCTAGCTAGTAAATTACTAACATTGCTGATTATACCAGTCAGGTTGGGTCATAGTGACAATGTCACTTCTGTTCAACCCATAGCCAGGACTGGCCTCCTGGCCCCATCAACCATAGGAGGGTGGGGAGAACACACACTGAATGGTAACTGTGCTAGTCAGCTTTCTGTGGCTGTAACAAAGTACCCGAGAGCAACAATTTAAAACAAGGAAAGGTTTATTTTGGTTCACAGTTTCAGAGGTTTCGGCCCATGTTTGCTTGGCCTGGTGGCTTTGGGCTTAGGTTAGAGGGAGCTCCCCAGGGCAGAAGTGCATGGGAGGAAAGCTGCTCAGCTCCCAGCAACCAGGAAGCTGAGAGAGTGTGAGAGGAAGGGGCAGGGGTTCCCATGTCTCCTTTGAGGACACACCTCCAGTGACCTACTTCCTCCACCTCCTGACGTTTACACTATTCCCCAGCAGAACCCCAGGCTGGGGATCGAGCCTTCAACACATGAGACCACGAGGATATTTAAGGTCCAAACCATCATAGTAACTGTCTCTCCGATTTTTTGTTTTAATTCAGGGGAAGGAAGGGTTCTGTAAATCTCACTTTGGGGACCTTTAAAAATCCCAAACATGTCTGTGGTCCTCATCACTCAGTTATTTACTCCTCCTCAAAAATGTGTGTTCCCAAACTCTTATCATCTCCACTTCCTCAAAGTTTTGATGATTCCCAAAGCTTAGCAACCACAGCATAGGCATTGTTACTTCAGGGTAACAAACACATTAAATTGTTTGTGTCCTAGGCATGAGCCTACCTGTAGGGTATCAAATGTGACTGACACAGACATGGTCCCAGCTTCTAGTCCTGCGGGATGACCATCAGTCAGTCACGTGCCCCTTTGATGATCTGGGTGTCACTAGATGGCCTCTGCATGGTAGGCAAGTGCTCTACCAGGGACCCACACCCCAGCCTTCTCACAAGGTCTTAGGTATCCAGAGTTGGGTGTATTTGCCAGGACAAGGTGGTAACTCCTACTCCCTCCTACTTTTATCCCAGAGATCAGTGCTTTGATAACCTTCGGGTTAGCACACTTTGATGAGTGAGAGTCCTTACTGTCACATTACTAAATGGAGAACAGAAATGTTGCAATAGGCACCATGTATGGATTAGTTGACCATCCACTCCACACCAGGCAAGCATACCGGGAGAGGGTGCTGGGAGGTGGACTTTCCTGCTCAGCCACTCACCCCTAGAGCTCACCCACAAGAGCCCCTGCCTGCTGTTCCTGGGCTGGCCCCATTCTGCCAGCAGCAGCAAGATCCTCTTCTGCCTTTGCCTGGTCCCCGCCCTGGCGGTACGCAATGCTAGTGCCCAGCACCTACACACATACTGTGCTCCCTGGCCTTGGAGCTCTGACATCTGAGCCAGGAGCTGTGACCTGTGGGGAAAGCAGTGGTGCAGGACTATGCCTGGTACCCAAGGCGAGCTACGGACCAGAGCTGCAGGCGCTCTGCAAGGCCTCCAGAGGAGCTCAAGGCTCATTGAGATTTGAGCTCAGCCTTGGCACGTGGTGGAGCCGGGGCAGAGGCATGATGGTGAGATGGAAACATCCCAGCTTCATGCCTTGATCTGGTTTCTGTGTGATCCTAGCAAGTTACATAACCTCTCTGGGCCTTGTTTCCTCATTTGTTGGGTTACTCTCTGTCAACACTAGAAGACTGTTGTGCCTTAATGGAAAGTGTCTAGTGCAGTACAGTGGCCCCACTCAATAAAATGATCATAAAATTGTTCCTGCACGGAAATGGTGCCGCTCAAGGTCCAAGGCCAGCATTCCACTTGGTACTTTCAGATAGTGACCAGCAAATCAGCCAGCTCCCTGCATGCTTCTGGCATCCTGCTGCACCCAGAACAGAGCCCCTCCTAGGTGCACACCCTGCAGAATACCTGCCAAGCATGGTCAGCCACTCTCCCAGCCTGTCCCAGGCCTCACCCCTCTTTAGAGCTGCAGAGCCGATGGGTGGAGAGCCACAGAGGAATCAGGAGTATTGACAGTCAGCCCTGGCCAGGATCCTTAAGCTCACACCTGGCCCAGCCTCCTAGCTGGTGAGTCAGTCTCCAGTCTCCTGCACACCTGTGTCAGGTGAGCATCTTAAACTCCCTTGGCAAATGTGCAAAGCTGGGACCTACAGCAATAGCTCTCTAGCATCACATTGGGATAGTCCCTGGAAGGGGGGGTCATTCATATTCATGCTATAAGTGTGGTCAGCAGCTTCACCATCACCTCGGAGCTTGTTAGAAATGCAGGGCCCCAGGCCCTTCTGCATTATTAACAAGATCCCATGATTCCCAGCATCCTCAGGTCAGTATCAGGAACATCAACACCAGCTTTACTAAATGCTGTGCATCGTCCAAGTCGTCACACCTCTCAGCTATTACACCCCTTTGACAAACAATGATATCACCTGCCATTCATTCAACAAATCCTTAGGAGTGACCATCTGAGAGGCTCTATGCTAGGGATTGGTGATTTAAAAAAAAAAAAAAAAAACAGGGCCACTCTGCTGGGGAAGAGCTCAGAGGCCAATGGGATAGAATTTCAACCTCATCACTTACCAGCTGTGTGTCCCTGGGCGCCTTTCTCAGCCTCTCTGAGTTCCCAGTTTCCTTTTCCGCACAACAGGACTAATAACCACACCGCACAGGGCTGCGGTCATGATTCAGTGAGCTTCCCTGAGCCAGGTCTTCACCAGGCCTGGATCTAGCATGAGCTCAATGACAGTCGCTATTGTGACAAGCAAAAAAAAAAAAAAAAAAAAAAAAAAAAGCCCACGGGGTGGCAGAGAGGAGGGAATGTAGGGAAGACACCACCAGCTCGTGGCATCTGGGGAGGGGGCGATAGGGACCAGAGCGAGGCTGTGAGAGCGGAGAACCTTCCCGGAGGGGCTCAGGCCGGGGGCGCGCTCTAGGGACGCTGTGATGCACCGGCAGCACTGGGGACCCTGTGGCGGGTCTTTGCACTCACGGACGCCGGCTCCGGATCAGGCCGTTCTCCCTACTTTGCTGTCGCGGACAGGAGTCTCTCCAGTCCGGCCGCTACTGGCAACTTCAGATCGCGCCCTGTCCCCCGGACGCCCTTTGTGGCTCGCGAGGCCACCCCCCAACAGTCCTCCAGTCCCGGGGAGCGGGCGCCTGGGGAGCGGGGCAGGGCGGGCGGCATCTGGCGCCCCCTTCCGGTGGACCTGAGCCGCTGCAGCTGACCGCCCGTCCCGGAGGCTGGGTCCCTCCGCCTGGGCAGTGAAAGGCCACCCTGGCGCGCGGGTCCCAGGAGTCGGGGTTCTGCGGTCCTCGGGGGTGCACCATTGTTTCTGTAACTTAATTTCCGCTCCTGAAAGCGTTGCTAATGAACCACTCTCCCCGGCTGCTCGGTGTTAATGATCCGGCCCCGGTGACTCTGTTCGGCCCGTGGGTACAATAGCCCTTCCTGGCTGCTGGTGGTCTCTGCGACTCCGCTCCATCAAAAGCAAATTTTGTGTCATTTCCTCCCTCGTCTTTCCAGCTCTGAAATCACGTCCCCCACTGTTTTTCCTCTTGGCCACTGCGCCTGCCTTCTGCCTGCTGTCCACAGCACAAACACTACGCGAAAGGGTCGGGAACTGGGGCTGATGGCCCAGGACCTCAGCACACCCCCGGCGTAGTCCACAGGAGAACTCAGCTCTCCCGAACTTGGCCTCTGGGGGCCACAAGCTTATCAGCCTTCAGGGGCCACCTAGGCAAGGGAAGGATGTGGGTAGATCAGTGTGGGACAGCGGGGAGGAGTGGAGTCTGTGGCAAAGTAGAACCTGCGTGTCCTTTGGGGGGTCATGTCGATGACTCAGAACCACTGGGCACTGAGTCATTGACACAGGCATTACAGTGTGGTGACCTTTCCAGGATGCTACTTACTGGTGGGGGACTTGTGAGTGCCCCTGCCCACTTCTATCCACCAGAGGCCTCGTTTCTGCCCCTCTGCCTGGCCCCTCTTCCTCCTACCCGCTGGGAAAAGTTACCAGGCAGCCCCTCCGCTGCTCCCACGGGGCCTCCTGCCCCCGGTGCTTATGCCTGCGACGTCTCCCTGCACCTCTGTTGAAATCCGCATTCTCCACTGTCTCAGCGGCTGGCCCACCTGTCGGCCAACGGCCAGGAAGCAAAAGAAGGCAGCTTGGTTTCAAGGTGTTCAGCAACAAAGGCCTCAGCATTTGGAATTATTTTTAGGGAGATATTAGTGGGAGGTATTTCAGGCATGACAAGGAGGCCAGAAAGGGGGCGTCTGGGGACGGGAAGGGTAGGAGGAGCCCACACTGGACGGCCCTCCTGTCTGGAAGGCCCAGCTCTGCTTTGCTAGGGTTCCAGCTCAGCTCCCGCTCCTGCCCCAGAGTTCTGCGCCAACACTGTCCCAGGAGGGAGGACGCGAGTGAGTCCCTCCTGCAGCCATCCTGTGACCTCTAGGAGGCGCTCTTTCCCGGAGTCCTAGATGATCTTGCCTGCAAGCCCACACTATGGGGTCTCTGTGCCTCCCCTGCCTGGGTCTCCAGGGGGTGGGGGTGGAGCCATGGCTGGCTAAGCTCTGCCTGCCATGGTGGCTGGTCCCCTCCTGCCCCACCCTGACCCTGCCTGGGAGGGTGCATCCTTGAGCCCTTGCCCTGGTAAGCCTTCCTCCTTGAGCCCTGGGGAGGCTGGACTGTGCCCAGGACTCCAGACACTCCTCCTCTGGAGAAGCTGCTCCACCCAGGGCAACTTGCCCACAATCCCCAGTCCAGAAAGGACCCCAGCACACCTGCTTCTACCTGCAGAGGCACCAGGAGAGGCTGATTATCAGCTCTGTAAGGCAGAGGCTGAGCCTCGTTCCTTTCTCTGTATCCCCCAATGCCTGTTATGTTGTAGATGCTCAATAAAAATGTTGAATGAATGAGTCAATGAATTAATGCATGAAATTTTCACTCCTTGTTACTTTTCAGAAAGGCATTTATTGGATGTTTACAGTGGGCCACAACAAAAACAGTCTAGTGTCTGGTTGAAAGGAGAGACTCAAGAAGGCATCCTTGGTTTGAAGCCCAGCTTGGCCATTAATTAACCATGAGGCTTTGGGAAAGTTATATAACCTCTCTGTGACTGTATCTTTACCTGGAGAATAGGCATTATAATAGAGCCTACCTGACTGGGCTGATGTGAGGAATAAATGAGTTAATATAGGCAAATTGTATGCATGATGAGCTCTTGGCATGTTGTGAATGCGCAGTAAATGTCGATCATTATTACTACTAGTAGTAGAATTACTGCATCAAAAACAATGTCCGTGCTCTACATGAGAGAGGGGAACCAGGATTCCTGTCTCCAAGAGTGAGCAACGCAGTTGGGAGACAAACCCACAGGCTGGAGTAAGTCAGATGGCAGAGAGCTGTCAAGAGCAGGAGAAGCTGGCTGTGGTGGTGCACATCTGTACTCCCAACGGCTCAGGAGGCTGAGGCAGGAGGATCAGGAATTCAAAGCCAGCCTCAGCAACAGTGAGGTGCTAAGCAACTCAGTGAGACCCTGTCTCTAAATAAAAGACAATAGGGCTGAGGTTGGGGCTCAGTGGTTGAGTGCTCCTGAGTTCAATCCCTGGTACCAAAAAAAAAAAAAAAAAAACAAGAGCAAGAGGAGTTTGGTCAGAAGATTTGGCAGGGGGCTGGACCCTTTGAGGAGAGACCCCAGGGAGAAGAGCCATGTGGAGAGCCCTGACCACAGGAGGAGGTACGCGGACCCCCAGGTTATAGAGAGGGGTGTCCACTGGACACAGAGGGAACTGCCTTGCCGGCTAGGAGGGGACATTGAACATAAGGTCACGCCCTAGACACCAGGCTTCCTGCTCCGTTCCTCTCTGCTCTTGGAGACCGTGCCTGCTGCTGAGGTGGTGTGGAGAGCCAAGCACAGCAGGGGTTCCCCCAGGCCCTTCTTTGGGTGCAGAGGGACTCGGGGATCTCAGCTGAGCTCTTCAGCAGCTCTGGGCTGACGCCCTCAGAAGTGGTCTCCCCCGTGGAGGATACTGTAGGTCATTCAGACAGCATCCACACTGGTCTCACCCAGAAGGACACTGTGAGCCTGCAAGTGTCTGGGTTTTGTGACAAGTGATCAGAGGGAGGAAGCAGGGTTCTTGGGGAACGTGGCTGGGGACAGAATCTCCAAGTGTGCCTGCACTCCCAAACAGATGCAATTCCCAGAAATCACGGGCCTCTACTCTGTGCATTTCTCTGTCCTCCACTTTGGGCCATAGCCCTGCTCTGTGCATCCTGCCTGGTCCAGAGGTGGCCTCCTCCAGGAAGTCTTCCAGCCCACAACAGTTGAGTGATGCTCTTCTCCAGGCTTCCGTAGCACCTGTCCTCCCAGCAGTGCCCAGGCCACTGAATCCCTACTGTCTGCACTCCGGGGTCAGGCTCTGGGTCTTGTTCATCTTTGCCTTTCTAGTTCCTGGTGTGGTGCTTGGCGTGGAGTCAGCTTCCGTGACTGAGGAATGAGGAGTAGTGGGGCCAGCACTGTGCAGAGTGAGAGGGGCCAGGGCAGAAGCAGAGGCCCAGAGCAGAGGCCCAGACCCCCGGCCCAGACCACTGGCTTTGTCCCCACCAGCAGGCTCGCCTGGCTGGCAGGCAGGTCCAAGTTCCTGCCTCCTATCTAAAGCACTCAGATGAGGCAGGAGCACCTCTGCTCCCCTCCAGCCCTCCTTTTCTCCCTGGAGGAGTGGCCACCTGCAAGCCTCACTGTGAGTGTGCCCAGGGGTGGGACAGGAGAGGAGAAGGACTCTCATGAGCAAGGAGGTCATTTGGAGAGCTCAGGTTACAAAAAGGAGCGAGGGCATTTTGGGGACCAAATGCATGGACAGTGACAATGATAATCATGTTCCTAGGGAAGGAAACATGTCCCTAGGACCTAGGATTGACTTGTCGCAACAGAGGAGATGTTAGGGTTGCCCTGGGGTGAAGCAGTTCATCCTTAGCCTAATCCAGCCCCAGGGCCTGGGCCCAAGCAGCAAGTGTCTCATCCAGCCTGGAGGGAAGGGCCAGGGGACCCCTGATTCCTACTGCTCAGGCAGATGGCTTGGGGGAGTCATAGAGAGTCATGCTGCCAAGCATGGCTTGCAGATGTCCCCTGAGCCACACGAGGTGGCCAAGTGTTTAGTTAAGAATGATACCATTGGCTGTCAACTGGTGGGTCAAGAACAGCAGCAAGTGCTTTGGGTGGCTCTGAGCCCCAGCGTCGTGTTCCTCCCTCCACCCCAGTGCTCCTGACAGCCTGTCCTTGGGGGTCATCCTAATCCCCTGACTTAGCCTTCAGGGCTTCTTGGGCCTCTCCCCAGCACTCCTCCAGTCCTGCCTCCTGCCTGAGAAGTGCCTCTGACACCCTCTCCCTTCTTAGGAGCCACACTCCTGCCCCCACCAGACTCCTGTTACATCTCACTCAGACAGAGCATATGGGCGCCGTCAGTGCCCAGCCTGCAGGCTCTCCCACTCTATCCTCCAACGCTCCGCTTGCTGAGTTCTCGTCCTGATCCTGCCACTCCCTTGTTCTAAACCTTTGCTGGGTCCCGGCTGCCTGTCGAAATTGCCACAGATCCCTTAGCCTGGCTTAATAGGCCCTTTCTGCGGGGGTCCCCACTGCCAGTCTTCAGGCCCTCTCTGAGGTCCCCAGTGCTCTGGGACTCCCAGCCTGTTTCCCCGACATGGAAAGCCCTCTTTGTCTTTCTCCATCTGCTGAGATCTCCTCCGGCCTTTCAGGCCCTACACAAACAGAACCCCCCAGCCCAGTCCCAACTGTGTTCCCTCCCTCCTCTGAGCACTCCCAGGAACCAATCCCAGGGTGAGTGTGCACCTGGAACACAGTTGTCTCAGCTGTTTTCTAGTCCCACAGGGTGCAGAGCATGGCTCTGGGCACAGGAGGGAGGGATAAATGGTGGGAAAGGCAGGTGTGGCGTCTGTCCTGGGAGTGCAGACAGCCCTGGGAGGCTCTGAGAATTAGCCACAGTTCCCTCTGGGGAACAGCTGGGTGCTACCTCGCGGGTCGCCTGTCTGTGCGTGTTCAGGCAATGCAGACCATCACCATACGGGCCTGTGCTGAAGCTTCTATAGCCCAAAGAGAATCAGCTCTTTGCCATTGCAACTCCCACCCTTGCAGGGCTGCAGGCCTTTAGGATGCCCCAAAAGCCATCCATTCACCTGTTTAGCCTAACCCCTGTCCCTGCCTGCCTCAACACCTTCCTAGCTGCTCCCGGGGCAGTAGCATAAGGTCTCCAGATGTCACAGGGGCTGTAGGGATGGAGGGCCTGGCCAATCTGCCCGGCAGCCAGCTCCAGCTGGGATGGAAGAGCATCTGGACTGCCTTCCCCACTCTCCTCCCTGCCTGCCCTCTGACAGAGGCAGGGGGGCGGGAGGAAGAGGAAGAGGGAAATTCTCAGGTTAAAACGTCCTATCTCTGGTCTCTGTGGGTCCACAAACCCCAGCCCTGCAGGCCTGCTGTCAATCAGAACTAATTTTTTCCCTATTCACCAGCACAAAGCCGGCCCTGACTAGCCACAGCTGGCCCTGGTGGAGGACTGGAGCAGAGGCCTGGCTTAGCTGCAGGACTGAGTGAGCTGAGGTCCCTGGGGAGAATCAGGGGCTGCAGGGGTGGGTTACCTGGGGAATCTGGGCCTTGGTTATTTACCAACTGGGATGAAAGCATTTTTTTTAAGAGAGAATTTCAATATTTATTTTTCAGTTTTCGGCGGACACAACATCTTTGTTTGTATGTGGTGCTGAGGATCGAACCCGGGCTGCACGCATGCCAGGCGAGCGCGCTACCGCTTGAGCCACATCCCCAGCCCCAAGCATTTTTAATATTTATTTAAAATCTTTGAACAGCTGTCCCAACCACAGTGCCCAAACGATCATATCAAATCCAATTTAAAACCACATATTTTATTGATGTCCTTCATCAACAAACACAGGGCCATGTGCACAAGCACTATTCAAGTCCCACACCTGGCAACCTCCCCGCGGTCACCTCCACTGACCGGTGTTTCAGGAGTTGACCACCCTGAGGGTCTCTTTTTGCCCTCTCGTGGGAGGCCCTGGGGTGCTGAGCCCTCAGGAGGGGGCACAGGGCCCAGCTGGCTTCCAAGCTGGAGCTCCAGGGTAAATGAAATAAGTGATGAAAGAATGAATAAAGGCAGAAGAGAGCCAGGGTGGATTTTCCAGCCTCCCACCATCCCCGCCCCCTGCACCGCCTACGTGTGGTCAGAACTGGGAACGCAGATGGCCCTGGTGACTTCTCCTTCAATGAAGCCTGGACTCCCCATTAGTCTGCCCTGCCACATCCCTTCCCTCAAAGTGGCCTGCCCTGATGACCACCAAAGATAAAGCAGAGTGACCATTTGTCAAAGGGTGGGAGTCAGTGTGCAGGGGGCAAGGAGTCCCTGACGGTAGGGGATCTCATCGTCCTGTCCACCCCTGTATCACCAGAGCCTGACACTCGGCACATAGTTGGTGCTTGATAAACCCATGTTGGATAAATGTGTGAACTGCAACAATGAATAAAGGCAGAGGGGAGAAGCAGGAGCAGTCAACATTCGGACATAGCCCTCTAGGGGGCATGAAGGCGGGGCCTTGGTCAAGTCCTCTGAGCTCTGCTCAAGAATTCAGTGTTGTACAGCAGGGTTGTGTCCCTGTGGCCACCCACTGGACACTGCAGGGTGTGGGCTTCAGTCTTCTGCCTGGATGGATGTCAGGTTGGCCTTGGGACCCAGTCAGGAGGGGGCACTTGTGTGGGGCCCACTCCCTCATGTGTCCCAGGGGTCTGGTTCTCTGGCCCCCATCCAGGGCTACTCAGCCGAGCAGGGAAGGTCTGGCAACTGCACCTCATATTCTGGTCATCCTCATCCCCCAGGCTCCTCCCTCAGAGTTGGACATGACCTTCAGGCTTTTCTCTCCCCACAATGGACCTGACCCTGACACCCTTCTGGGTCTCCCTGTCCTCCATGGCCAGCCCTCTAAACCAGAAACATCCTGGTAGTCCTCACCACAGTGGCTGTATTGGGCCTCAAAAGTTTGCATCATGATTTTTCAGCCCTCTCCTCTGCCTACCTCCGCTCCATGAAAGCAAATAGCTCACAGACATCTCTGCAGCTGTGGCCTCTGGGCCCAGCAGTCACAAAGAGACTCTCCGAGTGGGAAGGGATTTCTTGTGAAAAAAAAATTCCTTGCACAGCATGTCTGACAGAAGCCTTCCTGGACCCCGCTAACCCTAACGCCGACCTCCAATGGCGGAGCTACTGCTTGCCCAGGTATCCATCCCAACATTGGCCATTCCAACACTGAAGCTTTAGCTGCTGGAATGTCCTTTATCCAGGACATAAGTGAATGCATTAGCCCCTCCCTCCCCTAAGCATTCTTCCTCTAGGCTCATAAGAGTGCATCTCTCTCTCTCTCTCTCTCTCTCTCTCTCTCTCTCACACACACACACACACACACACACACACACACCACCCTTCTATTCAGGGATACAGGGCTGCACAGTCACATGCTTTCCTCATTCATTGGGTGACTCCTCTTTCCCTCTTCTTTCTCTCCCAACATCTGGCCAAACCCCAGGGGCTGGGGGAGTGCCGGGCAGGGAAGCCATTTGGTTGCTGTCTCCAGAGAAAGAGCTTTGAGCCTTGGGAGTGGGCACCAAACCACTGTGCTCTTCGTCCCCACCCACAACCCCACAGAGGAGGTGACACATGCCCACCCCTCCCAACTTCCCTGGCAGTTGGCAGAGGGGACTTGGTTGCCACTCGCCCATGGTAATTTTAGACATTTGCCAGCTTCCAGGTCTTGGGGAGCCCCATACCAGCAGCAAGAGTCACTCCCCACCCCCAAGATGAGGGGGAGTTTCCTGCAGACAGAGTGAAGGCAGGAGAGGTGGTAGAGTGTGGTGCACCAGGCACAGAGGGGAAGGAGGGCCCCGAGGAGGGGAACAGAAACAGAGACATCTGGTGAGAAGCCCAGCAGTGCCCGGTGGCCGTTCTTCCTGCCATGGCCCACGAGCTAGCGCTGATCTCTAGGGGTTGAAGATCAGGGGCGGGTGCAAGGACCTTACCAGTTGAAGGTTGCGGTGGATCATGGGTAGAGACAGATGTCATGGTCTTAATGTTCAGAAGGAGAGAAATGATGGAGTGTCTGTCTGCTATTTGTCCTGCTGCTTAGAGCTCTCGCTTCCGACATTGAACATGGGGACCAGCAGGCCCAGCAGCCACCTCTTTCCGAAGACTTCCTGCAAGTTCTTGCGCCAGGGTCGGGCCCTCACTGCCACCCCCTTCCGAGCCTGGTGGCGGGTCTGCCCCCGGAGGATCAACAGCAGCTGGTGGCAGCAGAAGCCGGCGCAGGCCAGGCCGATGGCAAACCAGAGGTAGAGCATGAGGATGACGAACATTTCAGAACCGAGGACAGCTCCTGCGGGGGAGGGGAGACGACAGAGCCGCTTTACACCCAGGCCACGTACGGAAAAGCGATCGGGCAGGCGCTTTCCGCGGGGAGCGGGGGAGATTCATGAGATTGCAACTACGTTTTGTAGCTCTCGCCGCGCTGCAGCGAGCGACAAGAAGGATGAACTAGTTGCCCCAACTTTTCCTTATGTTGATGGCTCCTGGGGGGAGGGGAGAGAACTGGGGATCTGGGGGGAGAAGGCAGAACAGCTTGATAAGCTCAGAATGAGAAGCCCAGCTTCCCTGGGCAGTCCAGATGCTCTTACCGCCCCACCCCTCTTTTTCCCTGGAGGGGTAAGCTGAGGGCCCTTTAGGAACGGATGCCCGAAGCTGTCTAGACTGCTCTCTCCCCTCAGGGCTGGGAACACTGTCCTGAAAGACTCGGGCAAGTGACAGCATGATGGAAAACAGCACCTAGTCATCAAAGGGGACAAGTCATGAGCTCAGTCCCAAAGGCAGGGGGCAGAGCGCGGACTTGGGAGAATAATGCAGTCGTTAATAGCAGCAAGAGGACAGTGTGGTCATCTGAACACTCTGCTAAAGCTGCCCAATCCATCAGAGCTTGCTAAAGCTGGAAGAGGTCCCCAAGGTCATCAGTCTGACCCCCGACAGTGGGGCAACACCTCCCCTAAGGCCCTCTAAGCCAAGCGCTTTCTATTACTGCTTGTAAACATCCACTCAGTAAGAGATCCCAGTCTTCCCCATGGTTGGGGGTGGGTGGTCCACACTGGGCTTGGATCTCCCATCTTGTGGACTCTCACAAGTTTCTGATCCTGTGTTGTGGTTTGTTCCTCTGCAAAATGGGCATAATAATAATGATTCCCAGGGTTGCAGGATTCAAGGAAATGATGTATGAAGGAGTCAGCCTTCTGGTTTACATGCAGCCCAGCACTCCCCTGCTGAAGGTCATTTCACAGAGGAGGTGACTACATCCAAAAAGGGTTCGAGTTTAATTCCTAAGGCCACCAAGCCTTCTCCACCTTTCCAGGACTTGGAATCCTTCCTAGGCTGCAACTTTGGCAGCTATGGTAAAGACACCTACCTTGACCTACCTGGCAGTCAGGATGGTGGGTCCAGTTCAGAACTCAAAAGCCCTCCTTAGCCCTTTGCTCCCTGGAAGACAACCTCTTTGCCACCTTCTCCAGGGAGATTTTGGGTAGCAGCTCCAGGGAACACCTGTTCTACCCCTGTACCTCTCCCTCGTCTCTCCCCGGCCCTTCTACCAGCTCCCTTTTACAGGTTCACATCTTCCAAGGCCTCTCCAGGCTCTGATTTCCAGACTCCAGAGAATTAGGCTTTTGGTCCTTATCAGGTCTGAACAGTGTTGAACTTGGCAGCCAGGAAGAATGTGGGTCTGATTTGGGTTTGTTCATTAGCAGCCTTTTCTCCCCTCATCCCTACGAACTTTGATTATAATTTTTTTTTTTTTTTTTACAAAGTTGAAGACAAATTGATCCAGCTGCCCAGGGGATAGAAAGCTCGCTCCAGCTGGCATTTAGAGCAGCCCCTCCACTGACATGGTGGCATCAGTGGGCCAGAGCTCACATGGAGCCATGCCATCCCCTGACCCACTTCTCCCTTGTCAGCACAGATGAGCTTGGACAGCCACATGCAGGAGGGAGCACCCTGGGGCCCTGACACCCTTTGGGCTTGAGGAATGCTGATGGGCAAAGATGGCCCTCAACTGGGATGTGAGAACATCAGAGCTGTCAAGCTCCGGCCTGCCTTGCATCTCAGCCCCAGGAACGAGCTTGGGCGGGTGGAAGCTGTTTTTCACAGGCTTTTTTTCTGGCACTAAAGCAAGGCATGAGGAGAAACCTTGCCGCCTTCTCCAGGCCCCATGCAGCAGCTACAAAAGGCTATTCTGGGGACCTGCTTCCTTTCAAAGTGTTTGAAGGTCTCTAGCGTGACTGCTTCAGCTCCTCTCAACTATTTAATAATAGTTCCATTTCTTTTAGAAAATCATAGAGTTTTCCTAAAGGGCCTAAAAGGTCCCATTTTCTGATCTCTCCTGTCCCTGACTCCCACCAGCCATCTTCACAAACCATCACCCAATGTCTTCCTGAATACATTGGGGATTTGATGACGCCTCCCTCCCAAAGGGGCTTCTTCATCACGAAACAACAAAAGAGAAGCAGCCCCAGAGAGACAGTGGGGTCTAGTGGAAAAGGTACAAGCTTTGGAGGCAATGGCTTGGAGTCCAAAGCTGTGTGGTTTTGAAGCAACTTCACCTGGCTGAGTGTTTTGTTCCTAGGCTTTAAAAATGACTTGATAATACCTACCTCACAGACTGTCATGATTGGATGAAATGAGATGTGCCTGGTGGATGACACTTAATGGGTGCTCAATAAACATAAGTTCTTTTTCCCCCTTCTGGACTTTCTGGTGGCCCCTATCCACTGACATACTCATCCAAATGCCACAATTCATGTCAGATGCTGTCCTCCTCTTTTCCAGATGAGAATGCAGTTCAGAGGGGTGATACAACTTGTACTGGTCCCACAAAGTCAAAAGAAGAGACAGCTTCTTAAACTTAACTAGCTAGTCCTCTCTCTCTTTGACATTAGCTGAAGATCAGCAGCCAACTTCAGTTCAGAAGACCCCTTCCACCTTTAGTTCTCAGGGCCCCCACTCACAGCATCCTGTGCTTTGATGGCAAATCCAACTCAGGGCTGGGGACAGCTCAACTCCTGTTAACCAAGGTGTGCCTTCTGACACTCCTGCCCTCCTCTCCTGAGCAGATGAGAGAGGGGTTGCTCTGGGAACTGGGGTAGAAAGGATGAGAAGAAGGAGATGGAACACGGAAGTGTATGTGCGGGGGGGGGAGAGATGTAAGGTCAGCAAAGGAGGAAGACGGAGATGGAGAGACGTACACGAGAATCTTAGCCTCCTTTCCTAGTGAGGAATGGTGAGGAGGTGAAGGATAGTGGGACTCAGCAGCCTGATCAGGGACCTGGGACCCAAGGTGGACACTAACTGGCTCTGTCCTCCCAACAGATTAAAGCAAGAAACCCTTCTTGCTTTCTCTCCTATCTCCTAAACCTAGCACATATGGACAGGCCTCAAGCCCAGATTTATCTCAAATCAAACCATTTCAAGATCCTCCTTCTGGAATCACCCATTTTTATGGTTGGTGAAACTACTTGGAAAAGGATGTGTAATCAGGTTCTTTGGCTTTCCTCATCTCCCCACCTGTCTGTGCTCACACTCCACCCCCCAACCCGCCCACCTACCCTCCCCCATCCTGGTTATTTCGGTCTTGGCAGCCTCCTTTGGCAGCACAGAAATCCAGAAGGCCCAAGACTCTGAGTTTTGGGCCCAGCTCAGTCACCAGTCCTCCAGGCATTCCCCTGGCTGGGTCCTCTCTGTTTTCACTGCCAATGTCACCGCAGTGCCATGCCTGGGAAGATCTGGGCTGCGGCCACAGAAGTCACTGAAATGATCATTTCCCCCAGAATGGATCAGAATTTTCTTTCTTTCTTTTTTCTTTTTTTTTTTTTTTGGTACCAGAGATTGAACTCAGAGGCACTTGACCACTGAGCCACATCCCCAGCCCTATTTAGTATTTTATCTAGAGATAGGGTGTCACTGAGTTGCCTCGCGCCTTGCCTCAGTGTTGCTGAGGCTGGCTTTGAACTCACGATCCTCCTGTCTCAGCCTCCTGAGCTGCTAGAATTACAGGCATGCACCACCAAACCTGGCTAATAATACGGCCATCAGATTTGTTGTTGTTGCTTCTGGGGACTGAAGTCAGGGCCTTGTGCATGCAAGGCAAACACTCTACCAACTGAGCTATATCCCCAGGCCCCAAAGTGAACAGAATTTTAAAGAATGTCCAACCTAGGCCAATCCAGGTACTTCAAGATAATCTTAAGTTCTTAGTAGAAGTAGTGCCTTGTCACTCCCTCTTCCTGGAAGGTCAGTGTTTGGGAACATGTTCTATTTCCTGTGCTGCTGAGGGAGCCCTGGGCCAGAGATGTCTAGTTAGTTGTAGTGGTAAGACACTGGGCAGGCCACTTAGTGCCACCTAAGTCTTAGTTTTTTCATCTGAGAAATGGAGTTAACACCATACTCACATGCACAAACATATGCGTGTGCATGCTACCAATTATGGGAACCAAATTGGGCAGAGTCACACACCAGGGTGGGCAGGGAGTGGATGGAAATACAGTAGGGGCAAATTTCAAGTCTGCATAAAGTAATAAGAACTGCCACCAGGAGCTGAGTGCCCCAGGGCCTGGCTCCAGGGAGCATTACTTGCGGCATGCCATCCAAACTACAGTCTTTGCCAGGATGCCCAGTGGGGCACGAGTGTGAGGACCCACATACCTGGTTCCTCAGATTCTACACCAGTCCCAAGCTCTGTAGTGTGGCTATGGAACCATTAGACATGGCTGCATCTCCAACCAGGGTGGCCCTCCTCTAAGCCACCCACAGGCTGCAGCACAGTCTGGTGGGGCCCACAGAGTAGGCAGGAGGATAGGGCTTAGCTGGTGTCAAGTTCAACCTTATTGTGGTTGGTTGGTAGCACCTCTGGAGGACAAAGTCCCAGAGCAGGACTGGGGTCAGACAGAGAAAGGTGATGAGTGTGTCTGGCACAGAGCAGGTGTACTGCCTGGATGTGACATTCCTGAGCAAGTGGATGTTGTGATAGTGAGGAAGGCGGGAGTCTGTCAGATAACAGCATGCCCAGTTAATTTGAATTTCAGATAGACCCCAGGACATTTTCTTAGTTCTGTCTCGTGCAAAATTGGGACTTAATGATACTAAAAAGTCATTTATCTGAAAATTTAATTTAGCTGGGAATCCTGTGTTTTATTTGCTAAGTCTGGCACCCCCTGGAGTTGGGGTGAGAAGTCTTATTTGCGGAAGCTGCCTGCCAAGGCCCACTCACCGGAGAAGAACTGGCTGATGGAAGTGGGCAGGAGCGTGAGGAAGGCCAGGGGATGGGCGAAAGAGATGGAAAGGACAGCAGAGATGTAAGCCACTCCGGCCACCATGGAATAGAGGCAGGCAAGGGAGGTGTAGAGGCAGAACAGGACGAAGTTGCGCATATTCCTGCTGCCGATGCAGTTGCCGGTGAAGAAACAGTGGTGGTCGTGCCGCAGCGTGACTCGGGCGCACACCCGGCAGAAGTGGGTGCTGGGCGGGGGGCACAGAGCCCTCTTGGACGAGGTACCCTGGCAGGCGTCCAGGTCGTCTGGGGAGTTCTGGATGACCAGGACATAATTACCCAGGGCGTTGGCGGAGAGAAATAGGAAAAGCGCCCCGTGGAGCAGGGCAGGCGAGAAGAGAGGGGCAGCCGCGGGGTCCTCGCGCATGCTGGGCAGGAAGAGGAAGAGTTGCAGCACGAAGGTCACCAAGGAGATGCACAGAAAATAGGCGGGGGCCACGACGTTGAGCAGCCTCAGGGCCAGCATCCTCGATTACATTCCTAAGGAGCGCGGGATGAGAGAAAGTCTGACTTACTGCGGTGGCCAGGGGGCGCCCTTGCGCGCTCCTAGCGTCTCCCGTCGGAAGGGCCGCAGGCAAATCTACCCCGCCAACCTCAGTCCCGGGGGGTCATCCTTCTCCATTTCTCTAATCCGGGACCAAGCAAGCCAGGGATCACGAGACCACAACGGGCTCCTGGGGCTAGGCCCTACCTCGGGGAGGCTGCTCCCTCGAATTTTGAGCGACCTTAGGGCTCTGTCGCCACGGGGTCAGGCACAAGAAGGGAAGGGCTTTTTCGTAGTCGTAGGGACCGTGGGGAGGAGAGGGCTAGGGCTGCGCGCCGCAGGGCAGTGGAAACGAGCCCAGGTTTGGGATTTTGGGTTCAGGCCTCCCCAGAAGACAGAGAAGGATTTGAGGCCGGGGGACAGAGGGAACCATTTGACCTACAGGAAGTCCTCCTTCACTTCCCCTTCTTCCGCCCCCCCCCCCTCCTCACCTTGGGCAATACCCAGGGATCTCATTGGTTACCCAAGGCTCTTTGGAGGTATGTTTGTGTTTGTGAGGGCCCTTGGCGGGGGTGGGGGGGTGCGAGTGACAGTACGTGTGATCTATGTGCGCCTGGGTGTCTGGGTTTGTGTGTCTGTGTGTACACACACGCAATCACTGCTTCCTGGCTTTTTATTTAAAAATCGATTCAAACAATCGATACATCCACACGCGCACAGGCAGGCGCTGGGTGGGTTGGGGGCGCAGCGGGAACACTTTTGCTTGTGAGTCCTTCCTGCCCAGCCCATCTCTCGGACTCCGGCTATTTGTTTGCAAAAAAGCGTTTTCCTTTGAGGCGACGAAATTAAAATCCCCCCTTCGCGCCCGCCTCTCGCCCTTCTGGCGGGAGACACCCAAACAATCCCCAAGGCGCCGAAACCCTTTCGATGCCAAGCCCTCCCTGAGCGAACGAGTAGATTCTCGTGTCCCTTTCCTGGGATGGATACCCCTCCACCCTGCCGAGCGCAGCTCCCACCACATCCCTGCCTCACCCCAGCCCCCGGACCCCCGGAGCCCGGGTTCCTGCTCAACTTCGGAAGCCTCCGGGAAATAGCATTCTGCGCGCTGGAGAGAACTTTTCCGGGGGCTAAGGAATTGGACAGGAGGAGGCTCGAGAAAAGTTCTGGGAAGGCGGCTGCACCCAGGATGGACGGATGCCACGGGGCCTCGGTCCAGGCAGTCCCATCTGGATGGAGGGGACAGGTCACCTTGGACTCCTCTTTGCAGGTGATGGCGTCCCCCCTCCCCCGGGACCCCTGGCTGTGGTGGGCAAGCGCAGGCCTCTCTCCGCAGCTGGGTGCAGCGCCGGGCGCGCCTGAGCTTGGTCGCTGAGGCGCGGTACCGCCCCCAGCCGTGCGCCTCCGGAGGCTGCGGCGGCGCTGCCCACCCCGGAGAGCCCTGGGTCCGGGGCTCCAGCGAAGCAAGTGTCTTCCCCGCGCCAGTCGCCAGGGGGGCGCGGGAGCAGCCTCCAGATGTGCGGCGGCTCTGGGAACGCAAGAACAGGGGCTGGGGAGTGAGGGGCGCTCCGCAGGCGGCCGCAGCGCGGGAGAAGGGGCGGCCCAGGGCGCTCCAGCGGCCTGGGGTGCAGGGAGCTGTCCGCTCAGCCCTGGCGCTCGCCTCGCCCGCCACGGAGGGCGGCACAGCGGAGCCCTGCCGAGGCAGGCAGCGCGGGAGGCTGCCGGCTTGTCGGCCACTGCCTTCCGGACGCCGGGGAAGCCGCCCCCCGCGCCACCGTCGCCACCGCCTCCGCCGCACCGCCGCAGAGGGGTGGGGAAATGAACTCACCGAGCTCTGGTCGCCGACAAGAAGAGCCCAGACGCCGGCTCGTGCCCGCCCAGAGGCTGCAAAGTTGTGGGCTCGGCCCGGCTGGCCCTCAGCCTTCTCACGCGTCGCTTCGGGGACTGGGCAGGTAGCGGGGCTGTGGGGAGGAGGGAGCGGGCAGCTGCCGTCCTCCCACTTGGGCGCCAGCGAGTGGGGGCCAGGAGGCGGCGGGGATGGCAGCTGGGCCCCCCCGCCCCGCCCCCTCCCTCCTCTCCTGGGGGCGGTGCTCTGGCCACCGTCTCAGCATCGTGGACTTGCCCCCCTTCCTCCCCTCTTCTTGGTTCCCCTGGAGCGGGCCGGGGCGCCCTGCCTGACTTCAGCCGTGGTTGCAACGGGGAGATAGGAATTCATCCCTGATGTGGACGCTCCAGCCGTCACCCAGTCCTTCTCTCCTTCCTTCTTCCTGGCTATGACCAGTAATCCTTCTCTCAGCCTGGGCTGAAGGGAACTTGGGGTGTTGATAGGCAGCTTACCAGGGCAACACCCAAGAAGTCAGCGTCATCTCCTCAGGAGGGCTGTGTACCAAGAGATTGCAAGGGGACCCCCGGCCTGTCGGCCTGGGTTTGAATATCCACCATTCACCGCTGGGTGATCCTAGATTCCAGGGTCCCCATCTGGAGAATGGAGATGTGAGGGTTAAACGGCAATAGATGTGAAAGCCCCTAGACAGAGCCTATCTAGGGGAAGCACTGTGTCTTGGACCACAGTCATGGATAGTACCGCTCTGGATTTCCTGTGTACCAGGCACACAAGCTTTTAGCATATGAGTCCTTCATCCGTCCTCTCAGTATGATCTGAGCAGCTCATGAGCCCCATTCTGGGATGAGAAGATTGGGATTCAGGAGCTAAGTCACTGCTCAAGGTCACACAGTAGGTGAGTGAACAGATTCTGGATTTGAACCCAGATTTAGCACCAGTGCTGCTGCTCTCAGCCTCAATACAATCCAGCATCACCTTGGGACCCAGCAGCCGCTTTGATTTGGGGAACAGGAGGACAACAGGGGGGTTTATCCCACACAGAGCTCGAACCTGGAGCTGCTGCTTGGAGCCCCAGCCCCAACTCCCTGCTCTTTACCACCTTCCCCTTCTGGGACTCCAGTGTTCTCAGATGGGTACTGTGTGGCATCAAGAGGGTGGTGACACATGTGTGCCTAATGGGGGCGCGATCATAAAGAACACCTTAGAACCCTGGATGGTGCAAGGACATTGGTTGTTGGACCATGATGGCTCACTTGGGTGCCCAGCTCCACTCCTTTGCACGCAGGCCAACCTGATACATGTTGATGGCTTTCTCAACTCGTTGATTAAAATAAGAGCAATCCCTTGAAGTGAGGGCCATATGCCGATCGGCTCATCCTCTATTTTTGAATCATCAGACACTGTTTTCTCTGGATTGTATCAGCACACATAAAAATAAAAAGGGGGCCAGGAAACCTTTTCATGTTCTGAAAGGCTCTTACAGGCCAGTGGAAGAACAGCGTGCCAGGTGGTGGCCTCTGAGAATGGCCTCTGAGAATCCAGAAGGCTCTGTGAGTTCCAGTGGCCACAGCTCAGACATAAGGAAGCACAAGTGGCCTTTTTCCCTTCAGAGCAGCTTTGTGTGACAGGCGTGGCTGTCTGGCCCCTTTCACAAGTGCTGCCTGCGTCTGGCACTGGCTTGGGAGGCAGAGGCACCTGGAGCGCTTGGTTTGGGCCATACTGATTGAAGATCTCCATTCCTTAAATACCTTGAGAGTCGGGTGGTATTTCTAATTTTATTTTGCATATGGGTGTGTGGTGGGAAGGTGTGTGTCTGAATTTGTGTGTGTGAGGGGAAGACAGAGAGAGAGAGGAGCTAAGCGAACGTGGGAAGATGTCAGTGGGGGAAGGGAACATTCAGGAGGGAGAAGATCCAGTCGTGCGAATACAAACGGACGAGGATAATTATTTATTTAGAAATATCGTTATCATCGGAAAAGGACATTCGAGCTGCAGCTCTAGAGCTTGTGGTCCCTCAGCCCCCATTAAAGGAAGGAGCCAAATAGATTTCTAAAATGAGTGTTTATCTCGGACCAAATCAATAGGGAGGCCATCTGAAACTTCATTTTGATTCTGGCTCCAACAGAATTAAGCAGCTGAAGAAGGAACATTTTATGGCCATGTGAACCTGAGCGAGTCATTTAACCCCTCTGCTGTCTGTATTCTCACCCATAAAAATGGGCCTACTGGTGTTGCATGGTGGCGATGGTGTTGAAATGGAATAATGTCATTTATGTGCCCTGGGCTCATCGGAAGATTGGACAGCGTTTGTGTCTCCCATCTCCCGTCTCCCTTCTGGGTTCTTTATCCACAGGGCTGTCTTCTCTTTCCAAATCAGATGAAACCTCTGGCCTCTATTGGAAATATTTTGGAGTCTCCTCTGGTTTGCCCAGGGTTGACCTGAGTAAAAGCGTACTGACGGATGAATCAGTACTGGTCTCTCTGATGGGAAAAGCTGTACCCTGAGGTCTTTGAAATGTCCCGTGAGGCCTTATTTGCTATTGATCTTGCATCCTGCCACCCCCACCCTAACTACAGCCTCATTCTCCATTTACAGTGTCACAGGATAATTTATGAGGCACGTTCTCACCGCCCTCGTCGTATGTGCTCATAGTTCAGCTGTGACTGAACCTGCAGATGGTCCCAAGAGGGCAGGGACACAGATCAGCATCTGATTGCTGCTGAGTACTTTCCTGGAGATATGTGCCATGCATTTTCTATTTCATGGTGTCGTCTGAATAAAACGAATTCCCTTCCAAGTGGCAACTCCGTTTTGCCACAAAATGTTGTATTCAAAGAAAGAAACTCCATGAGACAGCCAGCTTCTCCCACAGGTGAGGGACCAACCCTGTGTCTGTCAGGCCCCATGGTTCCCTAGATGTTTGGGAGAGGGCTGCAGGACTTGGGTTCATCCTCATGCTCTTATATCAGATAGAGGTGAATGATAGACTTGGTCTCAGGTTAATGGGTGCTCTGAAATTAAGAGGGTACTAGACGTCCTCAGACAGGATGCTCTTTGTGGCTAACAGCAAATCATCGCCAGGGGCAACCCACAAAGTGCTCCCCCAAGTCTCTGAAGGCTTAATAAGGCGCCATCCCTGCCTGCCTGGATTTGGAAAACATATAAGGGCAGTTCGTCATCTTAGCCCACTGAATACATGGAAATTGGATTATCACAGAATTTCTATTTGGAGGTGGTAATTTACTTTGCCAACTATGTCTTCATTTTAACAATAATTACATTACTTTGCAGGTTACAAAGTATCTTCACAAAATTAAAAATTCCATTCCATCAGTCTCTCAACAGGTCTGTAGCTAGCTGGGGTTCAAAAATATTAAACCCACTTTTTCTTATGAGAAAACTGAGGTTTGGAGATTTGTTACATGTCAATTTGAAAGCCTTGCCTATGTTCAATTTAAAATGCAATTCAATATGCAAAGATCTCATGGATATTTAGCCTTTCTGAACGTGACATTCATATAAAGGAAGCAGGCATGTAACATTCCCCTAGAATAAAAGACCTGCTGATCTCTCTTTATCTAAAACTGCTCTGCTCTTCACCCTGTGTCCCATCTACTCTGCCATATTTGTCCCCAACACCACTTATCACCATCTGACACAGTGTATATTTATCTGCTTACCATTTGTCTTTCTTATTAGGATGCCAACTCTGTGACAGCAGTATTTGGACTGTTCTTGTCACAGATGTAACCCCAGTGCCTATAACTGTGTCTGGAACATAGTGGGTGCTCAGTAAACACAGTAGCTATTGAACGAATGAACAGATGTACTAGGCAAAAGTGAACCTATAAACCTGCAGCACATTGACCAAAAGCTCTCAAACACTCTGCTGTTTGTGGTGCTGAAAGGGAGTGTGAGGCTGGGTTCAGGAATGCTAGAAAGTTCTGAAGGTCACCCTGTGGGCAACAGGCAACCCCAGCAGTCTCCCTCATGGGGCTGCACCAGGGTGGGAATCCTGGCTTAGCGTGGACGACCCCTTTGCCGTGGTCAGGCCATGGAAGAATGAATGCCATCTTTCCCCAATTAGCCCTGGTTTCCAGGGATCTCTTAGGCCATCCTGGTAGGGATGCTAAAGCCTGCGGACCAGCCTGCAGCTTTGCAGCAAGATTAATTGGCTCTTTCATCTTAGAGAACACGGGGGGGGGGGTTGAGGAAAGGAAAAGGGGGTGGAGGGAGGGAGAGGAGGAGGGAGGGAGGGGACAGAGAGGAGAAACAGGCGGTGGTAAAAGAGGGCGCTTGCTGACCCATGGTGGTTTATGGCTTCTTGAGAGGAAGCTCAGGAGGCGAGGGGTGGGGCGGGGGTGTCAGCTGTGGCTGTGGTGAGCCCAGCAACACCAAGTGTCCAGGATGGGAGGGATCGGGGCGGAAGGGTGACATCTCAATTAGAGGAGGAGGGAGGGAAGACCAGGGGAGGGAGGTTACCACAGTGTCCTTGGCTTTTTAGAGACCTCTTGGATATGTTGCAGCCACAGAGCTGCAGGCAACACAGACTTCACACCCATGACCGCCCCCCTCCTGCCTCCCTTCTACTCTACTTCCCCCTGAATCAGAGAGACTGCTCTGGGCCCAGGAGAGAGGTGGTTTGTTATTATGAAAAAAAAAATAATAATAAGTTTTTGATGTCCGCTGACCCGGACTTGAGCCTCTGTATTCTCATTCACTTGCTATGTGACCTTGAGCAAGTTCCTTAGCCTCTCTGAGCCTCAAATTCCTTGTCCGTTAAATGGGATCTTTAGGTAATTTGCAAAGTTCATTATGAGTTTTAAGCGGCAAAGATTTCAGCTTGATCCATAGCACCTGCACCTTCCACCAGACTGTAGCCTCCACACTACCTCGATCCTACAGTTCCACTACCCCCACCTACGGCCCTCTGCTTATCTCAATTGCTTATTTGTTTGTTGATGGCGTCTTTCCATCTGTAAATATCTGTAGGCCGGTTTCTGCAGCCTGTACCCACACAGAGCCTGGCAGAGTGGGAGCTCAATAGATATTCAAATAAATAAATTATAAATAAATAATAAATTCCAACTCAATACCTGACCTTTAAAACACAGGCTCAGGAGAACAAGCAAATGGGATAAAACCAAAGATTCCTATTTCCTGACGCCTGTTATGTGCCAGGCCCATGGGGGCCCAGGTGCCTACACACAGGTTCTTTTATTTCATCCCTATAATTACTCCGCCTTGTGAAAGTCAGACTCTGCCCACTTTATATAGGCTCAGAGTAGTTAAGAGATTTGCTAAGTTTGCAGAGCTTGCTGGCAGCAGACATCAAGTCCAGGTCACTTAGCCAGGTGTGTTAGCACTTGCCTATAATCTCAGTTACTTGGGAGGCTGAGGCAGGAGGATCACAAGTTTTAGGCCGGTCACAGAGATTTAGTGAGACCTTGTCTCAAAAAAGAAAGTAAAAATAAAAAGGACTGGAGATAGCTCAGTGGCAAATTGATCCTGGGTTCAATCCCCAATAACAACAACAAAATCCAGGTCACTTGGTTCCAAAGCCCAAACCTCACTCAGCACAGCCCCGTGTCTCTCACACATCAGCCTTCACACTGATATAGAAATAGCTAACCTATTTCCTTATGGAGAGATACTATGGAATGCTAATGTTGACCTCTTACACTTCAGGGTGAATTAATCAGTCAGCGCCCTTCCCTGTGAAACAGTATGAGAGAAGGGACTTTTTACTGGAGAGGAGGAAGAAGAGTTGGATGGGATGGAGGTGCAGAGTTTAAAACAGCCCTGCAGTAGGGGATGGAAGTGTAGATGGGACCAGAGGATGAAAAGGGAGTCCAAAAAAGAGAGTCCAGAGGGCCCAAATTGCCTACCTTCAGGTTTCAGCTCTACCAATCATTGTGTAATCTGGAAAAAAAAAAAAAAATAGTTGTCTTGGTGCATTTTCTGTTGCTATACCAAAATGCCTGAGACTTGAAAATCAATAAAGAAGAGAGAATCATTTAGCTCATGGGTTCTGGAGACCAGGAAATCCAAGAACCTGGGGCCGGCATCTGGTGAGGGCTTCTTGCTGCATCATGATCCGGTGGAGGGCATCTCACGGTGACAGAGCTGACTTTTACAACCAAGCCACCTTTTCAGCAACCCATGCGTTACTCACCTTTTCATCACTGTGACCAAAATACCTGACACAGACAACTTAGAGGAAGAAAAGTTTATTTGGGCTCATGGTTTCAGAGGTTCAGTGCCTGGTCGGCCAACTCCCTGGCTCTGGGCCTGAGGTGAGGCAGAACATGGGAGTGGAAGGGCGTGGTGGAGGAAACCTGCTAGGCTCCTGTCGGCCAGGAGGGGGAGCCAGAGTGACAGAGAGAAAGGGGAGGGGCCAGGAACAAGACCGTCCCCCACCCCAGGGCGTGTCCCCAGAGCCCTGCTTCCTCCAATCACGCCCCACCTGCCTACGGTTTCCACCTCCTCCCAGCGTCCATTCGAATTCTTAACCCATCAAATGGATTAATCCACTGATGTGGTGGAATCACTTCCCCATCTCTGGATGATGCTGCGTCGGGGAACAAGGATCCCACACATGAACTTTGGGGGGGCATTTCACATCCAAATCCTAACAGCCCACTAGTCCATACGGGGATGGATCCATTCCTGAAGGTGGGACCCTCCTGACCCCGTCACCTCCCTAAGCCCCACGTCTCACCGAGGACCAGGATTCCAACGTGTGGCATTTGGAAGACACGTTCAAACCGTGGCGCCAGGTGGTGTCTTTGGGTCTCAGTTTCCTGACTGGTGACACGGGGCTGATGACAGTTCCCACCTCGTGGGGTTGTTGCGGAGGCTGACCCAGATAACAGAGCATCTGGAAGAGTGGCTGGCACCGTAGGTTCTGAGAAAGGAGAGCTGTTGTAATTAATTACGATTAGGTTCTGTGGCATGTGACAAACCCAGGAAAACATGATTTAAACTAAAATGGAAGTATACTTGGCTCCCACATAAATGAAGTTTAAGGGAGGCCGCACAGGCCCGGCACTGAGGCTCTATGATCCTGTGAGACCTGGACTCCATCTCATTGCTCCCTCATCCTGAGTGTGTTGCCTCGTGGTCTAGAATGGTTGCTCCTATACCAGTCGTCGTGTCCATATTCCATTCTGCAAAGAGGAGAATAGGAGAAAGGACAGGCCTCTCTTTTTAAGGACATTTCCTGAAGGTTGAGCATGACTTATGCACTTATTTCTCACATTGGCCAGAACTTAGTCACATGGCCCCACCTTGCTACATACCGGTCACTGTGTAACCAGCTAACAGTGGTGCGCTGTGCTGAGAAAGAGGAATAGGGAAATGGATTTGATGGACAACCTTGTAGCTCTGCCCTCGGGGCTGAAGCTGGATTTCCCTGGAACTCCCAGCCTCTGGGAGTCTGGCTCCTCATTGGTCCACTGGGGGCCCTGCCCTCTGCCCTCCTCCACCTTCCCTCTGCTGTTAACCTTCCTCTTGGTGAGGCTCTAGAAGAGGCCCAGGAGAGGCAGCTCCGGGCCTCCAAAGCCTTGACCCTCCAGTGAGTATGGACCGTGGGCGCTGGAGGAGGCTCTGCTCCGTGTCCCAGACCATCTGCTGAGTGTGGAAGGTCGAATGGCCCTGGATGAAAGGGAAAAGGGGAGACAGAAAAGACACACTTTAATATCAAGATACTTGTAACTTTTTTGTTGCTGGTTTTTGTTTTGCTTTTCGGTGCCGGGGATTGAACTCAGGGACACTCAACCACTGAGCCACATCCTCAGCCCTATTTTATATTTTATTTAGAGTCAGGGTCTCACTGAGTTGCTTAGCACCTCACTTTTGCTGAGGCTGACTTTGAACTCGTGATCCTCCTGTCTCAGCCGCCCGAGCCACTGGGATTACAGGTGTGTGCCACTGTACTCAGCTAAAATAACTTGTAATTTTTAAAAGTCATCTAAGTGATATATAAGAAAAGACAAATTTAATTAAAAGTGAAGCAATAATCTTTTAATTCTAAACCCAGAGATGAACATTATTAACATCTTATACGGTGTTTCATTTATCCAGATTTTTTCTTCTTAATCACAAAATTGGGCTCACATCTTCAATCTCTTTTATAATCAACTGTTAAAATTCAGTGATAGTAAGACAATCCTTTCGTGTTGTTTAATACATATTCCCAACAATTTTTTTTTGTGGGGGGGGGGTACTAAGGATTTAACCCAGGGTGCTTAACTACTGAGCCACATCCCCAGCCCTTTTTATGTAGTGAATTTTTAATTTTGAGACAGGGTCTGGCTAAGTTGCATAGGGCCTCACTAAGTTGCTGACGCTGCCTTTGAACTCCTCCTGCCTCGGCCTCCTGAGTTGCTGGGATTACAGGTATTTGCCACCATGTCATGAATGGCTCCAACACAATTTTTAAATGGCTAGCCAGTGGGTCTCTTTTAGAGAAGTGACACAATTTAGTAGGGATACGCCAGGATTTGGCTCTGATCTTAGCATCTGGCCAAAATGAGCTTTTTGGCCTCAACTTCACCTTTGGCTCCTAAAAGTTGGAATAGCCGAATTTCGACTTCAGCCTCACCTCTGGGTCCCCTGGAGTTGATCAGTGATCCTGTGTCCATCCCATGGCCTTCGTGTGTAATAAACATGGTGATCCCCAGGACACACATGGATGCTGCTCAGGTTTACTGTGAACCACTTTCAAAGACAGTAGCCTTCTAGACGGAACTTGCAATGCGTATCTTCGTTTGTGCTCTACTTGATGCAATTCTAGCAGACAACATAGAAACTGTTGTAACTTTTATGAACAGAAAGAAAGACTGAAACTTCTCAAGTGTTCAAATAGAGAGGGACACACTGACGATGAATAAGAAATATTGAGAAAGCCCATGGGCTATGTACCCTGAAGACATGTTGCACGTGTTATAAGGCAACACCAATACAGCCCTAAAATAATAAGATGAGGCAGAGGGATAGACATTGGATTCATGTTAGTGTCTGTAGAATCGTTTGGGATGCCAACATTTATAATGCTAAGCAAAGTAGCTTATAAAACTGCATCCCCATTTTAGTTACTTTTTTCTATTTAAACCATAAGCCTTTCCAAAAAAAAAAAAAAAAAAAAAAAAAATCTCCCATTTGTAATTCTTTGCATCTTGTAAATATAAAAGAAAAACAGAATATAAATTAACCAACCTCATAATTTCAAAAGGAGACAAACCTGTAAAATCACATATAATATCTATGGCAAGTCATATTTAATCCAACATGGGAAGGAAAATAAAGAATATGAGGAGCTGGTGTGGGGGTGCACACCTGTAACTCCAAGGGCTCGGGAGGCTGAGACAGGAGGATAGCGAGTTCAAAGCCAGCCTCAGCAACTTAGCGAGGCACTAAGCAACTGAGACCCTGTCTCTAAATAAAAACACAAAATAGGGCTGGGGATGTGGCTTAGTGCCCCTGAGTTCAATTCCCAGTACCTGCCTCCCCCCAAAAAAGAATATAAAGAAAAGAAGAAATTATTAGAAAAAGCAAGGTATCATATTCCTCCACCAGTATTAGTTGATGTAAGCATCAATTTATTTTTTTTATATTTATTTTTTAGCTGTAGGTGGACACAATATCTTTATTTCATTTTTTATGTGGTGCTGAGGATTGAACCCAGTGCCCCATGTGGGCTAGGTGAGCGCTCTGCCACTAAGTCACAACCCCAGCCCCAGCATCAATTTATTAACACAATGTTCACAACAGAAAGACTCTAGCTGGGGCTAGTACTGAGGCAATATCATTCTTGCACTTTGATGTTAAAATGTTAAACGTTGACAGTGAAACTCACCAGTAAGACATTGTGATCAAAAATAATCTGATAAAGTTGTAAATGCACCGCGTGGTGAAGACACCTGCTCCGTGCAGGTGATATCAGGCACCAACCTGTGCCTCTGCTGAATATTGATCTGAGCCCTCGACCTTCTGGCGTTTGACCAAAATATGGATCGAGTGCACCTCTCACTTTGCTCTGTTTCCAACTTCTCGCTATGACTAGTGACATTGCAATGAATGTCCTGGCACAAACTACTTTGTGGAGTCCGTGGCCGTCTCCTTGGCTGCATTCCTAGGAGTGCCCACCTGGGTTCCCAGGGTCTCTGTCACCCAACCTCCCTCCAGAAAGTTGGTACCAGCTTCCCCCGACATGAGGAGGGCCTGAGAGAGGAGCCTGAGTCCTGGCTCCTCTCTAGCCCTGGGACCTGCATCTTGGAGCCCCAGGTGGTGGGCAGTTGGATGAGAGAGGGTCCTCCTCAGACCCCCCGGCTGAGATGGCAGCCGTCGTTTATTTTGTGATTATTTCATTTCTGGCTTTGCCTAGACCCTTTAGGTACGTGCTTGCATTTAATCCTTGAAATAATGGTGCAAAGTCAACATAACTGGCCTCTTTTCACGGACAGAGAACCAAAGCTGAGGGAGGCTGAGAGGGTCGGTGGCCCTGTTTAGCCCTGGTGGAGGCCCCCAGAGGCCCGGCCAGGCCACGGTCTGCAGGCTTCTCCCTGCAGGTAAATGAAACTTGCTAAGTCTGGTCCCCGTAGCCCCCACTGTTTAGGCTCCCTCAGGACAAAATGACCCCAGCATCAGATTCCAGCCAAGGGTACAGGAAGCCTGCAGGACCCGCCGTGAGGTTGGCCCTGGACATCCACGCACCCGTGTCCCCAGCTGAGTAGCTCAGACCTAACGATGCCAGGAGCAGGTTGAGGGTCCGTCACTGACTCTCCCACCTGCGGAGGTCGACAGTCGACCTTGGGGGCGGAGGAAGCATTGACTAGGTGTCGGGGACTCTGTGTACATTATCTCCTGTGAATCTTGAACTGCCAGCGGAGACACCATCCAGTCTAACAAAGGGGAGCCAGGAGCTTAAGAAAACGTCCCAGAGCTCACAGCTGGTAAATGGTGACAGATTCACATAAGGACCTGGCTCAGAGTGGGTGTCTGGGGCATGTGCATTGAGTGGATGGGAGGATGATGACTCTGCAGGGTCCTGGGTGGTAAAACGAGTGGAGACAGATGGCCAAGACCCTCTGTGGGAGCCAGGAACTTCATGCAGGGAGCAAGGGGGGCAGGACTCGAGTTGCCACGGTGACAGGAGTCTTTTCTGATGCTTTCAGGCAAAAGAAGGTGTGTCTAGGGCTGCTTGGTACAGTGATCCGGGTTCTGCACTGTGTGAATCCAGGGGCATCATTTCACACCTAGGTATTTGAATGATCTTTATGACAGCTTTCCAGTAGGTGGCGGTAAAGCATCTTGAGTTAAGGGTTCCTTTTGGTGTCTGTGCAAATGCACTGTTGGGGCTGTTGGCAGGGGCGGCGAGGGTGTCCACCAGCCCTCCAAGCTGTTGGGAGGTTGCCCGACAGCCCTTCCCGTTTCTGTCCCACCTCCTCGTCACACTGGGGTGTCACAAACCTCACGCAGAACTTCAGTTGGGCTGAGGAGTTCAGAGGAGAGACCCCCGAGACCCAGAAAGTCCCACCCGCAGCTTTTGTGTCCTAGAAGGTGACATTTATAACCAGAAGCCCTGGGTTAGAGTCCCAGCCCCTGTGATTCCTAGTAGGTGATCCTGGGCAAGTGACTTCAGAGTCTGGAGTGGCCTTTCTTTTCTGAAAAGGATGGGGTGGTGATCCCTGCCCTGGCTCTGCGGCAGCCCGCGGAGGGCCTGCCACCAAGGAAACGCAGAGCTGCCCAGGTGACCTGGGAGCGGGTGCAGTGCTGCTGCAGAAGGCGTGTGCACCAGACCAGCTTCGTCACCGGCCACCCAGTCACCGTCTCCCTGGGGATCTCGCTCCTGGCTGTCCACCACCGCTCCATCCCCAGGGGTGCTTCTCTCGTCCATATTCAGTGCAGTAAGTGATCAGCCAAGGACCGTTTATTGAGCACCTACTGTGTGCTGTGCTAGTCTTTACCCTATATTGCTTATAGTCCCGGGAAGGCAATAAAGCCTAAATGATTGACATCTATTTTTCTTTCTTTTTTTTTTAGTATGCGAGAACCCAGGGCCTCACACATGCTAAGCACACACCCAGCCCTGCCATCTTGCTTCTGAATCAGACTTATCCTTGCCCACTCTCCCCCTTTTTAGTCCCTAGGCCAATCCATGACTGGATGCTACCTTGGCCCCCATCATTGTAGATGCCCTCGAAGGTCCAGAGCAGGACAAGCTTAGCAGGACCTTTCCTGTCCTACTGGGAGCAGCCGGGGTCAGGGAGATCTGAGGCAAACTCTCCATGGGTTTACTTGGGATTTGATTTGGATGGGAAGAGATAAGAAACCCCATCAGCAGGACTCCCCTGACATAGACAGTGTTGACTGCTTACCTAACGCAGGTCCCGGCGCTAGCATTCCAGAGCCGACAGAGCCGATCTGCAGTGTCAGGAGGAACCCAGGCTCTCCTCCGTAGTTCCGTGTTCCCTGAAATCTCAGGTGTGCTTCTTAAGCTCATAGTGAAGCAACAGCCCAGGGTTGGTCCTTCATAATATGAGGACCCAGGCTCCTTATCTATCACTTACCTACCCTTCATAGTATGCGGCTTCCAATGCATGGTCCAAAATGGAGGCTCGAGCTCCAGCCATCGAGGCAACATTCCACCAGCAGGAAGTAGGAAAGAAGGTATGAGCAAGGGCATACCTTCTCCCGGTTTAGGATCTTCCCTGGAAGTTACTCGTGATACTTCCATTGGCCTCCCGTGGCTTGGGACTGAGTTACATGACCAAATCCAGCTGCAAAGACAGATGGGATATGAATCTTTACTCCAGGTTACCCTACGCCTATCTAAAAATTGTGAGTCTAATTCCCAGGAAAGAAAAGGAGAGGGGTCGTTGATGAACCGTGAGAATTCTCTACCCCATCTTGTCTAAATTCACCAGGTCAATAACCCAAAAGTGATAATAGATTAAGAACTATATAAATATCCAAATACAGAAATGGGGTAATTTCCTCTCTGCACACAAGTGACATTTGTGTTCTGTTGAAATTATCATCACTGCCAACATTCAACGCTGCAGCCCCCAGGATCTCAGTCCTGTATCTGTGGCACCCCTTCCCCAGCCCTGAGATCTCCTCTCCTGCACCCGTCTTGGGCCCCTCTCTTCCCAGGGTGGAATCTGGCTCCAGCCCAGGGTAGGGGAGGGAGGGGGAGAGGCTGCGACAGCGGCAGCTGCACAGCAGGGACAGGCGCGGTTGCCTTGGTGAGCTGGGCAGAGAGGTTTCTACGATGCTGCTAAATGTGTCTTCCTGACCTGGCAGCCGCCTTCTCCTCACTTAGGAGACACCTCTCGAGGCTGACGCTCCATCTGGCTCTGCTCTGTCCTTTACAACATTCAGGTCCCTCCTGTAGCAGGGGGCTGCAGCCCTCGGGCGCCCCAGCTGAGGTGGAGGGGCGGGGCACAGGTGTTTTTCCACCTGTCCTAGGCCAGCCCTGCCCCTTTGGTCCCCTGGTTTCCCCTTTGACAGGTGAAGTCACTGGACCTGAGCTGCTAAGTCTTTGGTCCTGGTCACTCGGCTTGGCAGTGGCAGGCCTGGGACTGGAACCCGCTCTCTGACTCTGAAGCCCACCCAGGAGTGACCCGGCCCAGGTAGGATTCTGATGGCAGAATTTCCAGCCCGCTGTCCTACTGTGGAGAGGGAGTGGGGCAGGAGAATGAGCGCAGCCTGGCTGTCCCCGCCAACTTTCAGAGCTCAGTGTGGAGCAGGAGAGAAAAACTGGCCCTGCTGGAAACGGAAGGGGGCTACAGACCCTGGCCCACGGCTGGTCACTGGAGACCAAGCACCCTGGCCCCTTGCCCTGTCTGCCCGCCACACGCCCAGGCAGCTTCCGCAGTAGCCCGAAACTGGTGTCCGGGGATGGCAACTCTGCCCTCTCTCTAGTCTCTCCAAGTCCAGAAAAATCAGCCCTCCACTCAGCACAGGAGGGAGGCCATGTCCAGTGGCCTTCAGTTCCCCCATGTCTCCCCAGGTCCCCAGCCTGCGCTGCGTCAGTTCCATCATCTTGCACACTTGGTCCTAGGGTGACTAGCCCAGCACAGTGTTGGGAGGGGTCTAAGAGGGAAGGGTGCCTTCCGATCTAACAGGGCCAGCTCAGTGGAGTCCTACTGAGGAGGCCGGTAGAGGAGGACAATGGAGGAGGCCAGTCAGGGCAGCTGCTCACTTTCCCTCCAAGCTCCACCCCTCCCTCTTGTTCCATTCAGCCCCTAGAAGGGACAGTCAGGGAGATGGTGGGAGGACAGTTAGGGGTTAAGGCCACAAAGTCCAACCTCCTGGACACCGCCTTGGGGATTAGGAGCTGCGTCTTGTGAAGGCTTGTGCACCTTCACTGTCTCCTATGGAGAACGCAGACTCATGCACACATGCACACTCACACACGCTCATATGCACACCCCAGTCCAAACTGCTGGGCAGAATTCTGCTAGGAGCAGAGCTCTGGAGTCAGACGCTGAACTCTCCAGACATTCTCCATCCTGGTTTTTAAACATCTTTTCTCGTTTTGAAGAGCCGTATGAGATTTGAACCTACGCAGGTGTCATGAGCCGGATGCCTTCTTCTTCCCCCTGGGTCCCAATCTCTTGTCCCCTCGCCAGGAACCATTGCCACCATCCCTTCTGTCTTCTTCTAGAGCTGACCTGCACTTTCTTGCTGATTGGTGCTCCTCTGGGACTGCCGGGAGTTGACGTGCCTGCCCCGCTCCTGCCCTTTCTAGTGGCTGTGCACGTCCCTCTCACAGATGCGTCATGGATCACGTACTGTGTCCCCCAGGATGATGTTCTCCCATGAGGGTCCCCTTGTGCCCTTTAGCCCACGTGGGTGTGCACATCTGTCAGAACTGGGCATGATGGAGAGGCCCGCCCTGTGCCTCCCTTTCTCAATCTGTGAATGTGCGACCGAGGGCAGTCAGCCTGTGGCCTCGCTGGACCAGGAGCAAGGAAGTCCTGCTGCAATCCCCAGCAGAGGAGAAGCAGCTGGACTGGGCAGGGGTGAGGGGTGAGGGTGCGCCTTGTGCCATGCAAGCCCAGGGGGAGGCTGAGCAGCCCCTCCTCAAGAGGCCACCAAGGTGAAAGGGCAGCCTGGGGAGCCCCCTGCCTTTGTGATCCAGGCCACAGATTCAGGATCCGGGGCCAGCCAGTGTGGGTGCCACAGGGAGGACAGAGAAGCAGGGGACAGGGTGCTGGCGGGTGGGCAGCAGCTGCAGGGGGCAGCAGAGCACTGGAGCAGCCTGGCTTTCCTGCTGAGTCACTGCCACCGAGTTCCAAGGGGGACAGGCCAGCTGTGAGGGAGAGGGAGAGAGGGAGAGAGGGAGTGAGAGCGAGCAGGAACACACCACACACACACACACACACACACACACACACACACACACACACAGGCTTCCTGACAGCCTTGCAGACAAAGGAAGGGCAGTTCCTGGCCCCAGCGGCTATTTCTCTACCTACTTCCCTCTCTCTTCCCATTCCCACCAGCTTTCTCCATCCCCAACCTGATCCAGGGGAACCCCATTTTCTGACCCCTCTGTCACCCTGCTCACCTGCACCTGCCTCCCCCTCTGCCAACTGCCCAGTGGCCTGGCTGCTCTGAGGTGTGATGGGCTGGTGGGCTGCCGTGCACGAGGGCCAGGCTGGCCCCATGGGGGGAGCAGAGGCAGGCTGGGTGGAGGAGGTGGCGCCTTTCATCAAATGCTGGGGATGGAACCCAAGGCCTTGTGCATGCGAGGCAAGGACTCTACCAACCGAGCTCCACCCCCAGCCCCTTCATCAAAGCCACTTTTTGTCTTAGTACGAAATCCCGACACCTCAGCTCTTGTCCAGGGCTGCTCTGTGCCCTTTAGAACATTCTTCTATTCACTGGGCCCTGGTTCATGGAAAAGCCTGAATGTGGCAGGATTTAGGCAGGAAGTTTGTTGTTGGCACTGGGGATGGAACCCAGAGCCCCAGGCATGCCAGGCGAGTGTGCCACCACCCAGCTGCACCCCGGCCCTGCAAGAAACACTTCTGCTCTGTCCCTGATCACACTCCTTCACCTGCACTTTCAGGCCCCCTCTTCTGTCCCTGAACCATATTCCTGGAAAGTTTACCAGCTATGGTCATCTTCAGTGACCTAAAATACAGGTTAGTTTACAAGATCATTATGGGTGGGCACAGTGGCACAGGCCTGTAATCCTAGTGACTTGGGAGGCTGAGACAGGAGGATTATGAATTAAAAGCCAGCCTCAGCAACTTAGTGAGGCCCTAAGTAACTTGTTGCGACCCTGTCTCTTAATAAAATATAAAAAAAAAAAGGTCTGGGGATATGACTCAGTGGTTAAGCACCCTTGGGTTCAATCCCCAGTACCAGAAGAAAAAAGAGTTAATTGTCTGTGCTAACTAGAGCCAAGCCAGCCTGGGGTGGGAGGCAGGGGTCTCTCTTCCTTCCTGTTCCTCAGTCCCCCATTTCAACAGTGGTGGCTAGGCAGGATGGGGTCAGGGTAAGAGCTGGAGAGGAGCAGAACAGGCCTTGCTCTTGGGCCAGCTCTGCCTCTGGGGACAGGCTTCCAAGTAGGGTGCGTGGTTGAGTGGTGGGGGAGAGGACTGTCTCCAACACCCTCTCAGCTCTGGCGTCCGGAGGCCACCACTGAATTCCTCCCAACTCCGTGGACCCACAGGAAACACCTGTGCTCTTGGCTGACCAAACAGGGCACCCAGGCCCCCTCCGCTGCCCCTGGCCTACCTGGCTGCCTGTGTCATTCTTCTTCCCATCCCGTGTCCCTTGGGCCATGGATGCCCCTCCTTCCCCTCACTAGTACCCACTGTCTGAGAGCAGCCCTCTCCTACTTTCAGAAAAGGGAGGGAGAGCAGCTGTGCAGGTGCAGAGGTCCCCTGCGCCTGGAAGTGCCCCACAGTTGGCCTAAGGCTGGGTGATTTGAAATTCTTCATCATTTGAACGAGGGGCCACTCACTTTGGTTTTATGCTGGGCCTCCCATAATCATGCAGCTGACAGCTCCGAGGGCTGAAATCTTCCTGTGGGCAGGAGAGAAGGACTTCCGTGACCCGGAGCAGCAGAGCTGGTCTGGAGCTCATAGATTTCCCAGGAAGCTCCTCTCTCTTTAGAGAGGTGCCGCTTGACACCCCGCTGTCTCCTGCTGGACTTCCATCATCAACCTCCAGCGATGGGATCTGAGCTAATTAAACATTCTGCTGTGAACAGGAGCGAACTTCCACCTCCCCACCCTCATGTCCCAAATAGGGATGGAGTCGACTTAGATCTGTTGACAACAATGAACCCACGTCTCAGGATTATTTCATAGCCTGCTCTTCTTCACTTAATTTACTGTAGGCGCAGTTTCATGTCTAAAATATTCATCTGCAACCTAAGCTTCAGCACCCCATTTCTGGTGAATATGAGGGGTGACACACCACCCCCAAACCCAATAACTTAAAACAGTAATGATTACTTGTTTCTCACTAGTCTCTGGGCTGAGAGAGGAACCTGGGCTCCGGGCTTAGCTGAGCCTCTTCCTGCAGGGGTGACCCTGGCCAGGTTGTTGAACCTCAGTTTCCTCATGGGTACAGAGTTGCAAAGGACAGCAGCCTTGGCTCCCTCAGCAGAGATGTTCTGAAGATTCAGTGAGAATTATGATAATAGGATCTCCCCTATAGGGTTGTCATGAGCCTGGAAGAAGTAAATGCCGTAAAGTTTAAGGATCCGCTGTTACCATGAAAGCTGTCGTTATTTGGAAGTGCTCAGGGAAGGGGCGAAGCTAGTGAGTGCATTGCTGGGCGAGGAGGTGGTTGGCTCTCCAGCTCATCACCCTGTGAGGCATGCAGGGAGGCAGGATTTCCGCTGGGAATAGAAAGATCTAGAAGGACACTGGGTACAGAGTGAAGAATATTAAACATTGCCCATCCAAAGGGGAAATAAAGGCTGTTGAAAGAATCATGTTACCACAGCAAAAAAGGCATTTGCTTCTTTGCCACGTTCTCGTACATACTAATAACATGCTGGCAACAAAGTCGGGGGTAACCCACTGAGGAGGCCATTTGCCTGTCTCAGGAAACAGGAGGCAGAACCGAAGGAATATGCACAAGGGACAGGAGACAGTGTCAGCAAGCTGGCATCTAGACCTGATGGCTTTCTGACCCCAAATATCTCCGTGCTTTCCGTTCTGTGAAGGGATCCTAACGTGTAGATTTGTATGCTTGTGGGTTTTTTAAAAATATAATATTTTAAAAAAATATTCATTTTTTAATTGTAGTTGGACACCACACCTTTATTTTATTTATTTTTATGTGGTGCTGAGGATCAAACCCAGGGCCTTGCACATACATGCCAGGCAAGTGCTCTACCACTGAGCCACAGACCCAGCCCCAGCCCCAAGTGTAATATTTAAAATAAGTAAATATTAAAAACACAACAAAAATCCATGTTCAAGAAATTACACATTGCAGTACAGTTGGACTGTCCCTGGTGGACTTCCCTTTGCCAACTCGACCCGCCGTGAGAGGTCTCTGCTCTCCTGACCCCTAGGGTGGATGATGCCCTCAAACTCCGTTTTTCAAATATATAAATAAATTTGATTTTTTTTTTTTTTAAAGGGTGAGAACCGGCGAGGAAAAGAGACTACAAAGAGTCCCTGTAACCAGTGACCCAGGGATAGTGTCACCTGGAATAATGCACGTGCACCCAGACTCTCGGGGAAGGAGGGGTGGCACAGGAACATACTGGGAAAAAGATGGCTGAATTTTTTCAAATTCTATGAAAAAATATAAATCCATGGACCTGAAGCTATGAATGAATGCCAAGCTTAAGGAAAAGCACACCAGAGCATGTCAGATCTAAATTACCGAAAACCAATGATGGAAAGAAAAATTGTTAAGGTCTCAGGGGGAAAAGACACATGATGTTCAGTGGTGGAGAGGTCTCATAATCTGACTGCTCTCTGGAAACAAGTTGGAAGATGATGGAACCCCATCTTTAACACACTGCAGGGGAAAACCCTTGTGCAGCTCGGACGCGGAATCCAGCTAAGGCCTCAGAGTGTTGAAGGAGCCAGAGAAATATACCAGGTGGCACCTCAGTCTCCACAAACAAATCTGTAGAAAGCACTGAAGTGGTAAAAATAAAAGAGGAAGCCCTCTCAATTTTGGGGGGGCCACCAGAGATTGAACCCAATGAGACAGACACACTCCAAGCCCTTTTATTTATTTTTTTTAAATAATTATTTTTTAGGTGTAGATGGACACAACGCAATGCCTTTATTTTTATGTGGTGCTGAAGATCGAACCCGGGTGCCGCAGTCTCTGGCTGGGCACAAATCACGAGCCACCACACAGCTTGTAGATTCAAACAGCAATTCTTTATTCCCGAACTCGCACCGGCAGTCTACAAACACGTTCTGGAGGAATCCACGTTCTCTGCCCAAAATCACACTCTGCCCAAATCCACTACTCCTGGGCTTCTGTCTCCAAAATATACTGTCTGACCCTAAGAACTCAAGAGGAACTCAGCAGCAGGATACGCCCTATTCTAAAGGGGGAACACCCTAATCTCCTATTATGCTAAACCAGGGACACCCTAAACACGGATCCGCCCTGGTCCTTGAGCAAGGTCACCTTTCAAGAGTCCTTCCACTAGACAGCATGGGAGTAGCTGGCAAGGAAATTGTCATACCTACTTGGCTGATGGCTCCCAGCACCCGGGTCCCGCCCATGCTAGGGGAGCGCTCTACCACTGAGCCACAGTCCCAGCCCCTGACTTTGAATTCTTGATCCTCCTGCCTCAGCCTCCTGAGCCTCTGGGATTACCGGAGTGTGCCACCGTGCCTGCTGGCCTCTCAATTTTAAAGGTATGTAAAATGCCTGTAAGTTTAAAGCAAAAGCGATAACAATTTACTTTGGAATTTATAATAAATGCAAGAAGCCAGGTGTGGTGGCGTTTCCCTGTGGTCCCCATTACTCAAGAGGCTAAGGCAGAAGGATCAAAGCCTGGGCAACATAATGACACCCTGTCACTAAATTAATGCAAGAAGTAAAAGAACAAAGGGGGAGAAAAGGAGCCACACGGTGGTGTAGATGGACACAACAGTGGTCTCATATTAGGTGAAGGAAGACTATGAGAAGGAAAGATGTGTATTGTGGACTTTAGAGCAACCACCAAAGAAAAAGTTGGACGCCATGGTGCAGGCCAATAGTCCTTACTACTTAGAGGCTCAGGCAGGAGGATGGAGGTCAGCCTGGGCACTATAGTGGACCTTGTCTTAAAATTAAAAAAAAAAAAATGTAAATGTTGGGGATGTAGCTTGGTGATAAATCATTTGCCTAGAATGCACGAGGCCCTGGGTTCAATCCCCAGCACTAGTTAAAGGGGAAAAAAAAAAAAAAAAGGAACAGAAAACAGGAAAGGTGAATAACTAATAAGCAGACATAGATAAAATGGAATCCTAAAAAATGCTCAATTAATACAATAAGGTAGGGAAAAAAGAGGACAAATAACATATGGCACAAAGAGAAAAAAATAGCAAGACAGTAGATTTAAACCCAACCATATAAATAATGACTTTAAATGTAAATGGTGGTGTTGGGCCTAGTAGTGCCCATGCGTAGTCCCAGGTACTTTGGAGGCTGAGGCAGGAGGATCATCCAAACCCAGGATTGGGATGAGATCCAACAGGGAAATATAGTGAGATCCCCGCCTCAAAACAAAAAATAAAACACATCATCTGCGGCTGGGGATGTGGCTCAAGCGGTAGCGCGCTCGGCTGGCATGCGTGCGGCCCGGGTTCGACCCTCAGCACCACATACAAAACAAAGATGTTGTGTCCACCGATAACTAAACAATAAATATTAAAATTCTCTCTCTCTCTCTCTCTCTCTCTCTCTCTCTCTAAAAAAAAAAGGCAGTTATTGCCTAAAACACATCATCTATATAGTTAGCCTTGAACTGGGATCCTCTTGCCTCTCAGCCTCCTGAGTAGCTGGGATTACAGGCAGACACCCCACTCCAGCTAATTATTAAATACTTTTATCACCCCAAAAAGGAATCTGTACCCAGGAAGTCGTCACTCCTCATTCTCTCCACCACGGCTACACCGCCACATCCTCCTCTCCATGCCCAGACCCCGTTAGCGACTGACCACTTTCTAGCTGTATGGATTTGCTTCTTATAGACAGTTGTAAAAAGGAATCCAACAATATGTGGCCTTTGTGTCTATCTTTTATTACTTAGCATAATATTTTCAAAATTTACCTATATTGTAACACATATCATTGCCTTTTCTTAAAATTAAAATTTTTTGGGGGGGTGGGTACTGAGGATTGACCTCAGGGGTGCTTGACCACTGAGCCACATCCCAGCCCTATTTTGCATTTTATTTAGAGACAGGGTCTCACTGAGTCGCTTAGCACTTCACTTTTGCGGAGGCTGGCTTTGAACTCACAATCCTCCTGCCTCAACCTCCTGAGCTGCTTAGATTACAGGCATGCACCACCACACCTGGCAACCACACTGTTTTGATTACTGAAACTTTGTGGTAAAATTTGAAATTGAGATGTGTGAGTTCTCCAACTTTGTTCTTTTTGTTTTTCCTTAAGATTCGGTTGGCTCTTTGCATGTCTTGCAGTTCCATATAAATTTGAGAATCAGTTTATCAATTACTACAAAAAAGTCAGCCAAGAATTCTGAAAGGGATGGACTGCACTGAATTTATAAGTCAATTTGAGCACTGGCATCGTGAAAAGTTAGGTTTTCCAATTCATCAACATGAGATGTCTTCCCATTTGTTTAGGTGTTTTTAAATTTCTTTGGACAACGTTTATAATTTTTAGTGCATATATATCTTATTTTTTCCAATGCTGTTCTGAGTGGAATTTTTTTTCCTAATTTCACTTTCAGATTGTTCATAGTGGCTGTAGAGAAATACAACTGATTTTGTGTATTTATCTTGTATTCTGAAACGTTGCTGAACTTAATAATTCTAATAGGTGTGTGTGTGTGTGTGTGTGTGTGTGTGTGTGTAATGTTTAACATTTTTTTTTTATACACAAGACCTAATATCATCTGCAGATAGAGATCATTTTACTTCTTGCTTTCTAATCTGTTGTCTTTTATTTCTTTTTCTTGTCTAATTGCCCCAACTATAACTACCCGTAAATTGTGGACAGAGTAGCAAGAACCAACTTCTTTGTCTTGTTCTTGACTTCATGGGAAAAGCTTTCAATATTTCACTGTAAAAATGGGGTTGGCTGTGTTTTTCACGGATGCCTGTTATGCACTAGAATGTGTCTTCCCCCACAAAATTCATGTGTAAGCCCTCTACCAACCAATGTGACTAAATTTGGATATAAGGCCTATGAGGAGATAAGGGGGTTCTTAATTTGGTAGGTATGGTGTCTTTACAAGAAGGAAGGGACATGGAGACCCCTCTCTCCACACTAGTGCAGAGGGAAGCCATGTGAGGTACAGTAAGTCAGGAAGAGAGGCCTTACTGGAAGCAAACTCTAACTCCTTGACCTTGATGATCAGCCTCCAGAACTGTGAGATCATAGATGTCTGGGTTTTTTGTTGTTGTTGTTGTTGTTGTTGTTGTTATTGTTTGTTTTTGTTGATGGTGCTGGGGATTGAACCTAGGGCCTCATGCATGCTAGGCAAGCCCCCTACCACAGAGCCACCTTCCCAGCCCCTGGTATTTCGTTATAACAGCCCAAGCTGACTAATACAATATCCTTTGTCAGACGGGGGAAGTTCTCTTCTGTTCCTAGTTTATTGAATGTTTTTTGTTATCATGAAAGGAGATTACATTCACGTCAAATGCTTTTTCTGCAACAATTTTTTTCTTCAGTCTTTTAATATAGTGTAGTACATTGATTGAATATTAAAACATTAAAATTAATACATTGACCTATCCCTGAATTCCTGAGGTAACCCCCACCTGGCCATGGTATAAAAACCCTCAAATACGCTGAAGTTGGATTTTTTTTCATGTGTTTTGTTGAGATTTTTGCATGTGTTTTCATAAGGGATATGGATCTGTCTTCCTTTCTTGTGACATCTTCGCTTTTGGTATCAGGGTGATATAAGCCCCATAAAATGGATTAGGAAGCTTTCCCTCCCCTTGTATTTTTGAAAGAGTTTGAGAAGAATTAGGGCTGATTCTTAAAATGTTTGGTAGACTTCCTTAGTGAGCTAGACTTCCTTAGTGAGCTAGTTTTATTTATTTATTCAGTCTCTTGTTATTTGTCTCTATGTTTTTTATTTCTCTCGAAACAGTTTTGGTAAGATTGTGTGTGTAAGAATTCATTTAGGTTATCTAATTTGTTGGCATGTGTTTTAGTCAGCTTTTTGCTGCTGTGACTAAAAGACCTGACAAGAATAATTTTAGGGGCTCATGGTTTCAGAGTTCTCAGTCCATAACAGGCTGGCTCCATTCCTCCAGGCTCAAGGTGAGGCAGAACCTCACAGCAGAAGACTATGGAGGAGAGAAGCAGCTCCCTATGATGATCAGAAAGCAGAGAGAGACACCACTCATCCGGTACAAAATATAGCCCCCAAAGGCACACCCCTGTGACCCACCTCCTCCAGCCACACCCTACCCACCTACAGCCACCTGTTAATCCCATCAGGGGATCAATTCACGGGTTGGGTGAAGACTGTCATGACCCAGTCGTTTCTCCTCTGAACCATCTTACATTGTCTCACACCTGAGCTTTTGGGGACACCTCACATCCAACCATAGCAGCATGCAATTGTTCATAGTGTTCTCTACTGTCTCTTTGTTTTTTAAGGTCTGTCATGGTGTTGACACTTTAACCCCTGAGTTAAGCAATCTGAATCTTCTCTCCTACCCTCCCATCTCATTCAGTACAGCTAATGGTCTGTCTGCTTGTTGGTGTTTTCAAAGCATCTAGTTTTGGTTTCATTGGTTTCCTCTAGTGTCTCTTTTCTGTTTTCCATTTAATCTGTCTTTCTTCTTGCATTGGGTTTAGTGGGCTCTTCTTTTTTCTAGATTTTTAAGACAGGATGCTGCTATCGATTGGTGATCTTTGTTCTTGTCTGATGTTAGCATTTACAACTGTAAATCTTCCTCTGAGCACTACTTTCACTGCAATCCATAGTTTTTATAGATCATATTAAAACATCTCAAAGTATTTCTAACTTCCCTTTTTTGATTTCTGCTCTGACCCATTGTTTGTTTAAGGCTGTGTTACTTAATTTCCACATATTTGTGAGTTTCCCCTATTTCATTCTGTTATTGATTTCTAATTTCATTTCATTGTGGTCAGAGAACATACTTTGTATAATTTCAGTCTTTTTAGATTTATTCAGACTTGTTTTGGGGCCTGATTTGTACTGGAGAATGTTTCCTATTCACTTGAGAAGAACGTGTGTCCCCTTCTTGTTGGGCAGAGTGTTCTCTAGCGGTCTGCTGGTTCTGATTGGTTTATGCTCTGTTAAACTCTCTGGTAGTCTCGATGGTCTTCTCTAGCTGCTCTGTTCATTTCTACAAGTGGAATATTAAAGCCCCCAACTATTATTGTCAAAATGTCTTTTTTTTCACTTTGATTCTGTTTTAGTTTCATATCATTTGGGGCTCTCTTGCAAGGTGTGTACATCTGTACAATTGATGGGTTGATTCTCTTATCATTATATAATTCTCTAACTCCTGTCAATTTTTGTCTTAAAGTCTGTTTTTTTTTCTGATATTAATATAACCACTGCAGCTCTCTTTGATTGCTGTTTGCCTGTAGTATTCTTTCTATATTTTTACTTTCAACCTATGTGAGATATAAAATGAGTCACTTGTAGGTAACCTATGGCTTAATCATTTTTAAAACTCCATTGACATCTGCCTTTTTCAAAAATATATTTTTTTGGTTGTCAAATGGACCTTTATTTAATTTATTTATATGTAGTGCTGAGAATCAAACCCAGTGTCTCACACATGCTAGACGAGCGCTCTACCACTGAGCCACAACCCCATCCCTGATATCTGCCTTTTGATTAGAGAGTTTAACCTATTTATATTTAAAGTAATTATTGAAAAGCCATTTGGCTATTTAATTTTTGTATCATGCACACCATTTTTGTTCCTTTTTCCTGTCATTATTGCCTTCTTTTGTGTTAACTGGGTCTTAGTTTCTAGTGCACCACTTTAATTTCCTCATTTTTTACATTTGAGATATATATATATATATATATATATATATGATATTATATTCTTAATGATTGTCCTGAGAATTACACTTTCTATCTTAAATAAAAATCTAGTTTGGATTAGTTTCAATAGTATGAAACAACTTTGCTCTTATATATCGCTGTACCTACCTTGATGTTGCCATTATCACAAATTACATCTTTATACATTTTATGCTTATTGGCATAGTTTTACAATTTTTGTTTTCATGCAATTGTCTTTTAAATCACTTGGGAAGGGGCTGGGATTGTGGCTCAGTGGTAGAGCACTCGTCTAGCACAGGCGGGACCCAGGTTCAATCTCAGCACCACATACAAATAAAGTCATTTTGTTGTGTCCATCTACACCTAAAAAAAAAATATATATATATATATAAAATAAATCACTTGGGAAAAAAGAAGAGTCACTAACCAAAAGTATATTAATACTGATGTTTATGTTTCCTGTATATTTAAAAGTAAATATGCCTTATATAACATATATACCTTATATAAAATCTAAATATATAGGAAAATATTTTTCAATATTAAAAATTCTTAAATTATTAAAAATATTAAAGATATTTAAAAATAAGTATTTTTTCACATGGAATATAATTACCATCGACTGTCCTTCCATTTCAGCCTGAGGAATTTCATTTATTATTTCTTATAGGGTAGGTCTCCTAGTAATGAACTCTCTCAGTTTCTGTTTACCTGGAATTGTCTTAATCTCTTTTTTATTTTTGAAAGATAGTTTTGCTGGATACAGAATTCTTAGTTGGAAGACTTTTCTTTTAGCATTTGAATTTGTCATTCATTACCTCCTGACTCCATGGCTTCCAGTGAGAAAGTAGCTGTTAATCTTATTCATCTTGCCTTGCATTCTCTTTTGTTGCTTTCAAGATTCTTTGTCTTTGTCTTCCAAAAGTTTGACTATAACATGTCTTAGTGTGAGTCTCTTTAAAGTTACCCCATTTGGAGTTTCTTGGATGCATATATTAATGTTTTTCATTAAATTTGGGAAGTGTTGGTTCATTATTTCTTCAAGTGTTTTTTCTTTTTTCCTTTTGGAACTCTTTTTTTTTAAAAAAAAAAAAGTTGATTTGTTATCATTAATCAATTAGTTAGTTAATTAGTTAATTAATTTCACAGTGCTGGGAATTGACCCAGAGCCTTATATCTACTACGCAAGTGCTCTACCATGGAGCCACACTGCCAGCTCCCTCTGGACCTCTTATAATGCATTTGTTGCTATGCCTGATGATGTCTACTGCTCTCTTAGGCTGTTTATATGTTTTGTATTCTTTTTATCTTTATGCTCCTTAGGATGGGTAATTTCCATTGATTCATCTTTTTGTTCACCAATTCTTTCTTCTATCTGCTCAGATCTGCTATTGAGTTCCTCTAGTGAGGGTTTTCATTTTAGTTTTGTGCTTTTCTACTCCAGAGCTTCTATTTGACTTTTTGACAACTTCTGTTACTTTACTGATATTCTTCATGTGTGAGACATCATTCTCATGTTTTCTTTTAATTCTTTATGCATATTTTAAATTGCTGATTTAACATCTTCCTATTTATTAATTAATTCTATTAATTGCCATTTTCCTTAGGTATGGGTCATACTTTGTTGTTTCTTTTCATGCCTCATAATTTTTGGTTAAAAATGGACTTTTTAATATTATAATGTACAACTTTCTGGAAGTCAGAGTCCTCTCCTTTCCCAAAGTTCACTGTTTCTGCTTAGGGTAATGTTGTTGTTTGTTTAGTGCCTTTTCTAGACTAGTTTTTTTCTTCCTTTCTCTGTCTTTCTTTTATACTAGATGCTAGACAAGCACTCTGCTACTGAGCTATATCTCTTGCCCTTTTTATTTTTTTGATTTTCAAACGGGTTCTCACTAAGTCACCCAAGTTGGCCTCACACTTGCAATTCTCCTGCCTCAGTTGTCTGAACAGCTGTGATTACAGGCACTCTGCCCAGCTTGAATTATTTTTTTAACTATATATTTTGTGTGTGCCTATGGCCACTGAAATCTTGATTCTGTTAGCTTAAGATCAGTTAGTGGTTGAATGGAGATTTTTCTTAAACACTTGAGACAATAAAAGCAAAAATCTCCCCGTGTTTGCAGATAGGTTCTGTGTTACTCTGTGTTTGTACGCACACATTTGCACGCAAGTTGGGGCACGCCTTCCGAATTCACCGGGCAGTTTCCTGCTCTGCCTTGTCTTCAGTTTCTTCTTGCACAGAGACTGAAGGTCATCCAGAGGTGAATGCGGAAGAGCCTCTTCAGGACGTTCCTGAGCAGGCACTTAGCCCTGGACATGCACTTGACCTCTAGATTCCCAGGGATATGCCAGAGTGTTTCAAAATTCTTATTTAAAATAGAACCTCACCAAGTGGGAGAGATGTCTTCCTGGAAAGGGATTCAGTGTGGACAAATAACTTTTAGAAGCTTTTAGCAGCTCATGGTTGGTGAGCAAGCTGAAGGAGAACAAGTGACATCTCGGAATCAACTGCCATGTCACAGTGATACTGACCCAAGTAGTCAAAAAGTGAGGAAGCAAACTTGAGGAAGGGAAGGAAAAAGTTTTCTGGTATTTTTTCCCAAACCGTGGGGGGTGTGAAGAGAAGGACTGCAGAATGAGGTACAGCAAAACCACCATGAGCACCGACTCTCTCAGGCAGCCCTTCTCCACCTTGAACTTGCAGTAGCAACGGTGGGGAAAATTTTTAAGCAGTGCCTTTTTGTGAAAAGATTCTTGCATGTTGTTTTCTTTAAAAAAAAAAAAAAACTTTTATTTTATTTAATTATTATGTGGAGCTGAGGATCGAACCCAGGACCTTGTATGTGCTAGGCGAGTGCTGTACCCCTGAGCCTGTACCCCAGCCCATTCTTGCTTTAAGTGATATTGGGCCTTCATATAAATTTCATGAATCTTTCTCTGCTCTGGGACAGTTTTAGTAACATTGGTGTTAACTGTATCATTCATAAAAATTCCTCTTTTTAAATGATCACTTGCTTTACCATCTTCTCCAATTAATCAACCAAATACTGGTCCCAGCTGCCTCAGATAAAAGGGTTTTTATAACTTCTGAATTTTTTATAGTAACCATATATTACCCTGATAATCATAGGAGCATTAAAATATTATTAAATTTGAGAAATAAACAGAAATCTGCAAGTGTTGATATGGAAAAATTTTTAGTATAGCATCATTTATAAAAAAAACAAGGTAGAAACTTAAGGGCTAAGTGTTCACAGGGAACTGGTTAAATTATGGCACTTTCTATACCACAAAATACTATGCTATTAAAAATGTTTGGGAGCCAGGCACAGTGGTGCATGCTTATAATCCCAGCAACTTGGGAGGTTGAGGCAGGAGGATCACAAGTTTGAGGCCAGACTCAGCAACTTAGCAAGACCTTATCTCAAAATAAAAATAAAAAAGTGCTGGTGATGTAGCTCAGTTGTATAATGCCCCTGGGTTCAATCCCCAATACCAAAATAAAATAAAGTGGGTATTGAAGGAGTAGAACTTTAATTTTTAATACATTCCTAAACAATCTAAAGATTTCACAACAAGGAAATTATTACTTTGATGCTAAATAATATATGTAGTTTTAAAATTAAAAACTTTATTCTCCAAAGCATCTCATTTCCCAGGGTTTTCTCTCATTTCTCAAGCTTTTTGACTGAGCGCTTTTTATTTGTTTATATATATTTTTAATCTACTGTTATCCAATGCTCCAGGCAGCAGTAATAAACACATTTGCCTTTAAATGGCTGTTGTTTATTTTGTTTTGTTTTGTTTTGGTACCAGGGATTGAACCCAGGGGTGCTTAACCACCGAGCTACATCCCCAGCTTGTTAGGGGCAGAATGCTCGAAGAAAATCTCTCTAGACAGAGTCTCATGCTCAGAAAGCAAAGTTTATTGACAGGAAAGTCCTGCCAGGCTGCCCAGTCAGGTGGCAAAGCAGCCAGCGTCACTTGAATGGAGGTTTATGTACCTTTTAACAAGGAACAAGAGCAAGCTGGAACTGACCTTGGGTGCAGCAAGCCAGGACTGACCTTGGGTGCAGGTGGTTGAGTAACAACAGATTTTGTATTTAGGGAGCTTGGAGGCGGGGAGCGTTTTGGGAACAGGGTATCTTAAGTTTCTTTTCCTTGGCAATTTATAAATTTATAAATTTCAGATTCAGGTTAAGATGTGGTTCTAGAATTAAAATGGAGTCACTAATGTCTAGGATACTTCATTATAGCCCGGGCTGAGAACCAAACCCAGGGCCTTGTGCATTCTAGGCAATTGCTCTGCCACTGAGCTAAAACCCCAAAACTCCCTTTTTTAATTTTTTGAGACAGAGTCTTGCCACTAAGTTGCTTAGGGCCTTACTAAATGGCTGAGGCTGGTTTTGAACTTTCAATCCTCCTGCCTCAGCCTCCTGAGCTGCTGAGATTACACCTAGTGTGGCCACCACGCCCAACCCTTCACATATTTTTGACAAATGCCAGGGCAGCCCTCTGAGTTCTGAGGCAATTCCCAGTTAGGTGAGATCAAAGCGGGCCTCTTTAACTAGTCCATCAAACGAGTCAAAATAAATAATCACATTTTATTTTTTTTAATTTAATGAGGTCAGTTCTGGTGTCTCCCAGAACTGGTCCTGGGAATGCAGGCTGTTGTCCATCAAGGCCACTGCTGAACAGGGAACAGGGTTTGGCACCAGGTAAATCAAAACACCAAAAGGCTCTCTTACTGAGGTTCAGCTGCTCGGGCCCCACCCACCTTGACTAAGTGTTCCCCTAGTTATCTGTAGCTAGCTGGTTTCCAGAATTCCAAAAAAGTTGATTCTTGTGCATTGTTATTATTATTATTATTGTTATTATTATTATTTTGCTAGTTTATTTGTTGCTTTTGCAGAGGAACAGATACTTTGACTTACCCATTGTACCATTTCACAGATGTCTCACCAGACAGACTTTAGACTTAAATATAAAATGCAAAAAAAAAAAAAAAAAAACCCACATAGCTTTTAGAAGGCAGTAAAAGAGAATATCTTCAAGTCCTCAGGGAAGGGAAATGTTTCATAATCATAATACTCGGATTGCTCTCTTTCAAGAAAGAGATAGATAAATTTTTCTAAATTAAAGTTTTAATAACTTGTTCACCCAGGAATTCCACAAAGACACCCAAAAAGCAGGCCACAAAGCAAGCACAGATTTTTTTTTTAAAGAGTGAGAGAGAGGGAGAGAATTTTAATATTCATTTTTTAGTATTTGGCGAACACAACATCTTTGTCTGCATGTGGTGCTGAGGATCGAACCCGGGCCGCACGCATGCCAGGCGAGCGCGCTACCGCTTGAGCCACATCCCCAGCCCCCGCAAGCACAGATTATTCCAACACCTGTAACTGATGAAAACTTTCTCCAAAAAATCCTTCAAATAAATTATTAAAAAAAATGACAGGGGGGCTATACTTCAGTGGTAGAGCGCTTGCCTAGCACGTGTGAGGTCCTGGGTTCAATCCTCCGCACCACATACAAAAGAATAAATAAAATAAAGGTATTATGGAAATTTTTTTTAAAATCACATATCCCAGTATAAAAAAGGGTAAAAGCCATAAATAGGTGCTCCCAAGAACTAGTCCTCCTGACCATCAAATGAGTCTACATTCTAGTCTGGCATGTAGGGAGCTTGTAAGTGGCCACTCTGTCCTGTCAAGTAAGACACTAAACAAACTGAAAAAAAGCAACAGCTATTCTTAGATCTGTAAGCAAATCACTGTTCCCAAGGTGGAGAGGCAGAAAGGTAGGTAGATAGATAATTAGTACTTACTGGAGCTGAAACCCCCAAGCCCAAACCTCTGCAGGAATCAGAGGTGGGTGATAGATTTCAGGTTATTGTGCAAAATGAAATAATCCTGCCACAATCAGACAAATACTGGATGGCTCCACTCACATGAGGTAGTTAAAGCAGCCAAAATCATAAAGACGGAGAGTATGTGGCCTTCAGAGGCTGGGAGGAGCGGAGCATGAGGAAATATCATTTAAGGGCTGCACAGTTTCAGTTTTCCAATAAGAAAAGGTTTATGGAAGCCAGGCACGGTGTCACACTCCTATAATCCCAGCCACTAGGGAGGCTGAGGCAGGAGGATCACAAATTTGAAGCGGGTCTCAGAAACTTAGCAAGACCCTGTCTCAAAAAAAAAAAAAAAAAAAAAAAAGTAGCTCAGCTCAGCAGTAAAGTGCTCCTTGGTTCAACCCCAGAACAAATAAATAAATATAAAAGAAAGAAAGAAAAGGGTTATGAAGGGGATAATTGTGATCGTTGCACTACATTATGAAGCATTTAATACCACTTAACTGTACATTTAAAAGTGGTTAAGATAGTAAAATTTATGATATGCATTTTATTATGACAAGCAAAATAATAAATTTTTAAAAATTAAGTCTCTGGCCAGGACATTTAAGAAAAAAAGAGAAGAAACACAAAATAAAAATATGAAAAAAATAAGAAGAAACATCACAACTCATCCTGGGGACATCACAAGGATAATAAAGTAATATTATGAGCAACTTTATGCTCACAGATTTTATCCCTAGATGAGATCAATCAATCCCATGGAAGATGCAGTTTGCCAAAACTCACACACTTAAGAAATTAAAGAACGAAAGAAATTAAACCAATAACTGATAACCTTCCAAAACAGAAACATCAAGCTTAGATTGGTTCACTGGTGAATTCTAAAATATTAAAGGAAGAAATAATATGAATCCTCTATGATCACTTCCAGAAGATAGAAGCAGAAGGAATATTTTCTAATTCATTCTATAAAGCTAGCATTACCCTAACACTAAAACCAAAGATATTAAAAGAAAACTTCAGACCAACATTCCTCATGAACATAGATGCAAAAATGCTCAATAAAATATTAGCAAATTAAGTCCCCCAATGTTTAAAACTATATACCACAGCCAAGTGTAATGAGTGGTATGAAAGATTGTTTCAATATTCAAAAATCAATTAATAGAATCCATCACATCAACATGATGAGGAAGGAAAAAAATCACATGATTTTATTAATAGATGCAGGTGTTAGTTTTCTGTTGATATAACAAACACCTGAAATAATTAACTTATAGAGAGAAAAGGTTTATTTTTCCAGTATATCCTTCAAAGTCACACCCTCAGGGACCCAACATCTTTTCCACCAAGGCCCCATCTCCTAAAGATTCCACCATTTCCCAATGGCATCACCCTAGGGGTTAAGCCTTTAACCCATGGGACATGGGAGGACACTCAAGATCCAAACTCCAGTAATTCGGAAAAAGCACTTGGCAAAATCTAACACTGATTCATGACAAAAATAACTTTTGACAAACTAGGAACAGAGGGAACTTCCTCGACTTGATGAAGAACATTAACCGGTAAATATATAGTTACCATCATACATAACAGTGGAGACTTAAAGCTTTCCCACTAAGACCAAGAAAAATGGCAAGGATGTCTCCCTCACCACTGCTTTCCAGTACCCTGTGGGAAGTCCCAGTTAATGCAGTAACACAAGGAAAGGAGATAAAAATACAGGATGGAATTGTTCATAGATGACATGATTGTCTATGTGGAAAATGTGAAAGTTTTAACAAGGAAAGTAAAGAAAGAAGACATAAAAGAAAGAAAGAGCGGGGTGGAGGAAGGGGAAACTCACGGCTGGAACTAATAAGCCAGGTTGTAGAATACAAGAACAACACGCAAATGTAATTGCTTTTCTGTATACCAGCCATGAACAACGGGGTTTGAAATTGAAAACACATGATCATTTACATTAGTACTTATGATGGTTTTGACATGGAATGTCCTCCCAAAGCACATGTGTTGAGAACTTTGTCCCCCGTGCAGCCATGTCCAGAGGTGGGGCTTTAGGGAAGTGATTGGACCAAGAGGGCTCTAAACACGTAGTGGATTAATCCACTTGATGATTCATATTTTGAATGGACACTGGGAGGAGGTGAAAACTGTAGGCACATGAGGCGTGCCTAGAGGGAGTGGGTCATTAGGGGCAAGCCCTTGTGTTCCTGGCACCTCCCTTCCCTCACCTCTCTCCTTTCCATGTACCATAAACTGAGCAGCTTTCTTCTGACACGTCCTTCTGCCATGATGTTCTGCCTCAGCTCAGGCACAAAGAGGCTGCTGACCATGGACTGGAACCTTTAAAACCACCAGCCAAAATAAATCTCTCCTTAAGTTGTTTATGTCTTGTATTTGGGTCACAGCAATGAAAAGCTAGCTAACACAGTACTTGAAGAGATGAAATGCTTAGGCATAAAACTAACAAAATAGGCACAAGATCTATGGGAAGAACACCGTCAAACTCTGATGAAAGATGTCAAATAAATAAATAAATGGAGAAAGAGTCCATGTTCATGGATAGGAAGTATCAATATTCCCAAGACACTAGTTCCTCCCAAATGATTTGTAGATTCAAAGCAACTCCAATTTAAAATCCGAAAAAAAACTATTTGGGGAATATTGACAAACTGATTCTAAAGTTTACATGGAGAGTCAAAAGACCCAGAACAGCCAACTCATATTGAAGGAGAAGAACAAAGTTGGAGGACTGACACCACTCAACTTCAAGACTTATTATAAATCTACAGAAGTCATGACAATGTATTGGCAAAAGAATAGACAAGTTCATGAATGAAATCAACAGAGAGACCAGAAAGAGACCTGAATAAACAGGATCTTTGATAAAGGATCTGTGATAGCCAATTTTGCATCACTGTGACAAAATACCTGAGATAAACAGTTTAAAAGAAAGAAAGATTTACTTTGGCTCAAAGTTTCAGATATTTCAAGTCCCTGGTTGGCTGGGCCCATTGCTTTGGGGCCTGTGGCAAGGCAGAACATCATGGCGTGGAACACGTGGTGGAGCAGAGCTGCTCACTCACCTCATGGCAACCAGAAAGCAAAGAGAGCAAGTCAGGTAAGGGCCAGGTCTCAATATACCTCACCAGAGCATTCCCTGCTTCCTCCAACTAGGTCCTGCCTCCTGAAGTTACCACCCTCCACCTAGTAGGGCCATCAGCTAGGGCCTGCGCCTTTAATACATGAACTCTTGGGGGGACACTTAAGATCTAAACCCTAACATTTCCCCTCTGGCCACCAAGGCCTCACGTCCACCTCATTATGCACACTGCGTGCGTTCGGTTCATCTCCACGCCTGCAGCCTTAACGGCATTGCTCAAAGTCCAAGGTAAAAGTCTCCTCTGAGACTGAAGGCAAACTCTTAAGTCCCTATAAAATGCAACACAAAGTTACATATTTCCAAGAGACAACAGCACAGGCCAAACATTTCCATTCTGAAAGGGAGGAATAGGAAAAGAGCAAGGAGCGATCAGACCAAAGCAAGACTAGAACCCAGCAGGGCAAACCTTAAATCCTACAGCTCCAAACTGGCCTCAGGATCACATGGTGGCATGGTGTGAGCTCCAAAGGACTCAGGCAGCCCTGCTCCCACGTCCTTGCCAACTGCAGCCCACACAGCCTTTCTCTTAGACTGGCTCTGTCCACTGCCTTCAGCTTTCCTCCATGGGCAGTCAACATTCCTGGCATCTCCGACTTCCTACATCTCATTTTGGCTTCAGGTTCACTCCCACAGCATCGCACATCACTCTCTTAGAGGCTCTGCTGGCCCTGCCCACCACTGCCTGGCCACCCAGGCTTTGCCCTGAAATCTCTGTGGAACCTCCGTGACCCCACACCTCTTGTGTCCTGGATGCCTGCAAAAACTTGTATCATGTGGACCATGCCAAGGTCTCTCACCTGTGTGAGCAGGAGCCAGACCCTCCTGGACCACAGATGCAGTCATTTCTGAGGACCTAGAGGGCTCAACCTGGGAAAATGAATCCCAGGGAAACAATTCCCTAAGTGGCCACTTTGAGCAGGGTATCCCAGGGCTCCTCTCTCAAAGCAAAGCATTTGAAAGGAGTTTACACGTTTATACCATTGAGATGGGTGGGGATCCTACTGATGCCTGAGTTGCTCTCAAGGTATCTTTCCTATTGTACCATGCAAAGTACTTGACAGCTCCTTTCTCCTCCATCTCCCTCTTCCTTCCTCCTCCCCTCCCCATCCTCCTCCTCCTTCTCTTTCTTCTTCCACACTGGGAATTGAACCTAGGGGCACTTTACCCCAGCCCTTTTTATTATTTTGAATTTTGAGACAGGGCATCACTAGGTAATTGAGAGTCTCACTAAGTTGCTAAAGCTAGCTGGCCTCAAACTTGCAATTCCTCCTGCTTCAGCCTCCTAAATTACTGGGATTACAGGAGGCTACCACACCTGGCTACCTGACTTCTTTATAAAGGCATTCATCTTATTAGCAACCACATCCTCCTTGGTTGCAATTTCAAACTTGCACATTTTCTAGCCAAACTAAGTTTTTTTTTTTCAACACTGTTTTTACTCCCAATTTTTACTGTAAATGGACAAAAGCAATATCCATACCACTGCCTGGAAATTTCCTCCATCAGATTAATTAGTTTGTCACCTTTAAAGTCAACCTCATGCAAACTCCAAGACATGGACAAAATGTACACAAGCACTTTGCCAGATGGAATATGAATGGTCTGTCCAATTCCCAATACAGCCCCATTTCCATCCAAGAGCGTAGCCTTTACTATCTTCAATTCTATCACCATTCTGGCCTTCTGATCACCCGGGAGAATGACCAGTTAATCTCTGCTTATAGCATTCTATGGCTTCTCTACCCTGCTCCTCTAAGCTTTTCCAAATTCCTCCTGCAAACTGGTTTCAAGGGCTCTGGATCACATTGTCAGGTATAGTTATGGTGACAGCCCATTTCTTGGTACTGATTTTCTGTCTTGGCTTCGTATTGCTGTGACAAAATACCTAAAACAAACAATTTAGAAGGAGAGAAGGTTAATTTTGTCTCACTGTTTCAGAGGTTTTGTGATCCATTAGCTCTGTTGGTTTTGGACGGTGGCAACACAGAACATTACGTTGGGAAGCACTTTGTGGAGCAAAGCTCCTTGCCTCATGGTGTCCAGGAACCAGAGAGCACGGAAGGGACCAGGGTCCCAATATAGCCTTCAAGAGCATGTCCCCAGTGACCAACTTCCTCCAACTAAACCCTACCCACCTGTGTCCACCACCTCCCAACAGCTTTACCAGCTCCAGACAAAGCTTTCCACACATGAGTTTTTAAGACGTTCTGGGACATTTAAGATCCAAACCAAAGACAACAAAGGAGAAAAGGATATCCAACAAGTGGATATCTGCAAGGGGAAAAAATGAGTCTAAACTCAGACTTTTGAGTTCATTCAGAAATGAACTCAAAAGGTCTCCACAGACCTGAATGTAAAATGCAAAACTATAGGTTAGATAGGTAGGTAGGTAGGTAGGTAGGTAGATAGATAGACAGACACAGATCACATTTATTCATAATTGACAAAACTTGGAAAGGACTTGTGGTACATCTAAACCATGGAATATTATTTTTAAAAAAATATTTATTTTCAGTTGTATTTGGACACAATACACTTATTTTATTTATTTGTATGTGGTGCTGAGGATCAAACCCAGGGCCTTGCACATGCGAGATGAGCACTCTACCACTGAGCCACAACCTCAGCCCCACCATGGAATATTATTTAGTACTAAAAAGAAATAAGCTGTCATACCATGACAAAGATGGAGGGAACTTAAATGCATATTAATCCTAGAGGATAGGAGAAAACCTAGATAACTTTGAATATGGTGATGACTTTTTTAGATCCAACATTAAAGGCATGATCCATGGCAGAAATAATTGATAAGCTAGAATTCATTAAAATTTAAAATGTCTGCTCCATAAAAGACAATGTCAAAAGGATAAGACATGTCACAGGAAGAGAAAATATTTGCAAAAGACACATCTAATAGAGGACTGTTACCCCAAATATGCAAAGAACTCTTAAAACTCAGCAATAAGAAATGGGCAAAAGATCTTAGCAGATACCTAATTAAAAAGGGGCAAAAGATCTTAGCAGACACCTCATCAAATAAGTTATACAGGTGGCAAATAAACAAATGAAAAGATCTTCCACATGAGGTAGCTACAAATAAAACAGCAATGAGATGGCCATACACAACTATTAGGAATTACCGAAATCCAAAACACTGACACCAACAATGCTGGTGAGGATGTGGAGCCACAGGAACTCTCATTCATTGCTGGTGAGAGTGCAAACAGTACAACCACTGTGAAAGACCACTGAGCACTTTCTTACAAAAAAAATTATTCTTACTAACAGGGACGAGAGGGGGGAGGGAAAGAGAGAGAGAAGGGAAATTGCATGGTAAAGGAAGGAGACCCTCATTGTTATACAAAATTACATATAAGAGGATGTGAGGGGAAAGGGGAAAAAAACAAGAGAGAGAAATGAATTACAGTAGATGGGGTAGAGACAGAAGATGGGATGGGAGGGGAGGGGGCATAGTAGAGGATAGGAAGGGCAGCAGAATACAACATACACTAGTATGGCAGTATGTAAAAAAGTGGATGTGTAACCGAAGTGAATCTGCAATATGTATATGGGGTAAAAATGGGAGTTCATAATCTGCTTGAATCAAATGTATGAAATATGATATGTCAGGAGCTTTGTAATGTTTTGAACAACTAATAATAATAAAAAATATTCTTACTACATAATTCAGCATTTTTACCCTTTACAAATAAAAAAATATGTCCACACAAAAACCTGCACAGGGATGGAGAGATAGGTAGATAGATAGGTAGGTAGGTAGGTAGGTAGATAGACATTTATTCATAATTGACTAAACTTGAAAAGAACTTGTGGTACATCTAAACCATGGAATATTATTTAGTGCTAAAAAGAAATAAGCTGTCATACCATGAAAAGAGATGGAGGAATTTAAATGCATATTACTAAGTGAAGGAAGCCAATCTAAAAAGGCCATATGTTGTGTGATTTCAACTACATGACATTCTGAAAAAGGCAAAAGTATGGAGACAGTAAAAAGGTCAGTGGTTGCCAGATGTTAGTGGAAAAAGAAGGATGACTAGACAGAGCACAGAGGATTTTTAGGGCAAGGAAACCATTTTGTTTGATACTACAATGGTGGATACATGTCATCATGCATCTGTCTAAATCAAGCTCTACACCGACAGTGAACCCTAATATGCCCACTGCGTAATCACAATGTGTTGGTATAGATTCATTGATTGTAACAAATGTACTACTCTGCTGTGGAGTCCTGATAGGGGCAGTGATTGTGCATCTGTGAGTGCATGGGGTGTGTGGGAAATCTCCATACTTCCTGCTCAATTTTCCTACTAATCTAAAACTGCTGTAAAACACAAGTTATTAATTTATAAAAGTCTACAGATAACCAACTGACCAAATGACTACAATATGACCACGTGCCTCACCTCATTGGTCATTCATAAAATGCATATAAAACCCACCAAAGACACCACTCAAAGGGACCAGGAAGGTAACAAGTCCATCAATGCCAAACATTGAAAAGGAAGCAGACCATACAGAACTCCCATCCACCGCTGGAGGACACATGAATGGGTATAATCCCACTCTAGAAAACATCTCAGCATGAACTGGAAAAGCTGAAGATGCACACCCCAGCGATCCCCAAATTTCTCTCCTGGTTTACAGAAACTCAAAAACATGTGAGGCAGGAAGAGTGGCATTGTTTGGAAAAATGATCTTGGATTGTGTTTCTATAACCCAATACCCTGGACTATTTCAATAAATTGAAATTTCTTTCTCACAGTCTGGAGGCTGAGAAGCCCAAGGTCAAGGTATTAGCAGCCTTTTTGTCTGGCAGCGCTACTATCTTCTTCGACTCCGTCCCTTCAAGGCTGCATCCGCACCTGGTGATAAAATGAGGGAGGAGCCCTAAAGACCTAGTCCCCTTGGAGAGGCCTCCCCTCCTTCCACAATTTCTTTGGACATAAGTTTCAACGTGAGTTTTGGAGGGGACAAAAGCATCCAGACCATAGCACTAACTGGATATAACCAAGTATCTACCCAGCAAGACCAATTAATTTATGGCATAGTCAAACAACAGACTGCCCCCAGAGCAATGGCAGCCAATCAGTGCAACTGCATACCATAATGTGGGTCAGTCTCCTAAGTGTGGTAAGAAGCCCAACATGAAAGTATGGGCATACACGACTCCTTTAATGTACTCTTAAAAAACATATCAGACCCAGCCATTCTGATTAGGGTCGAAAATAAGCTGTCAGAAGTAGAAAGCAAAGCCAGGCAGGGGTCCCTCCAAAGTCACGATGGGGCTGTGTCTCGCGGGAAGGAGGGCTGGAGGAGAAAGGGGTGTGATTGGGAAACTACTTAGGGAAATGGGATCCGTTCTTTTTCTCGACTTGGGCTCTGGTTATACAATGTTTGCTTTATGATTATTCGCTAGAGCATTCATTTGGGTTTTGCATATACTTTTCTGTATGTGTATCATTTTTCACAAAGTTAATAAGGGTTACAAAACAAAGAAAAGGTTCATTACTGAAAATAGGGATCCTCTCCCAGTGGAATGGGTGCAACAGAGCTGATTTCAAGAGCCTGGGTGGGCCTGAGTTCAAGGAGAGGGGATCCTCATTTTTGTGGGGATTGAACTCAGGGTCACTTGATCACTGAACCCCATCCCCAGCCCTATTTTGTGTTTTATTTAGAGACGGGTTGCTTAGGGCCTCATTGTTGTTGAGACTGGCTTTGAATTCGCCATCCTCCTGCCTCAGCCTCCCCAGCCACTGGGATTACAGGTGTGTGCCCCTGCACCTGAAGGGATCCTCATTTTTGGCTCAAGGGAAGACCGTATTTCTGCTTCATGAATGTCAGCTTGTGGGTGGAGGGGATCCCTTAGCTGCAATAACATTTAATACAAGGACTCAAATATTCTTTAAGAACCCGACACTGCTGATAAGCAAGGGTCAAGATAGAACTGAGGCTTCAAATCCCAGCCCTGTCTGAAAATGCTCCATTGGCTCATCTCTGGGTGGAGAAGCCCTTCCTCCCAAGTCTCTCCAGAGTTCCAGGACAAGACTGTGCTTCCTTTGTGATGTCATCAGCACCTGTCTCCACCTCACCCACCAGAACCTTCCAATATTGATAATTGGTAGTGTCTCTAGGCGGTGGATGACAGTGACCTCCCCCAGTCTTGAATTTCCCTTCTTCCCGGAGAGAAGTACTGGACAAAGAGGCTGCTGCTGGCTAAGAGCTCAGACCCGATGGGGCCTTGGTGAGTGGAGCCCAGCCTGAGCCAGGAATCAGGGAGGGCAGGGAGGCCAGGGCTGGCCCAGGAGAGGGAGGCCGGGTTTCTCTGCTGTGCAGATGCCAGCTGATTACACGGTCCTCCATTTGCCCACCAATCTCGGGACGGCCCAGGTGAGAGCCGAGCCGTGTGCCTAGATCTAACCCAGAGCTCGAGAAACCCATGTCTGGTTAGACTGAGGACACTGAAAACAAATGGTTCTCCATCCCAATACATTACCTGCTGCCTTTTGCACAGGAACTCAATTCTCTTCTGCCTGGAAAGACAGGTTGGAGTGTATGATAGAACCCCGACTCCCAAAATGAGCCCACTTTCTTAGATAGTCCTTATTTGGCTCTTGGCAACAAAGTATATCATACAGTATCTGGACTGACTCTTAAAATGAATGAATGATTCCTGGGTTCTGCTTGAAAATACACAGTTCATATTCTGGATCCTAGAGCAGATCTACAGTTGGGCTCTTATCACACTAGTCCCACAGCCCCTGCTTTCCTCTGCCTGGCAGGCTTGTCCACACCAGGCCTTGAGGGGGATTGGGACACTCTTGCGTGGATCCCCTGCTCCTGAGCCTAAAATCAGCAGCATGGAACTGAGGAGAAACAGGCCTGGAGCACACCTAGGTGGCTCTCCCCACCTCCCCACCTCTTTCCTCTCACTCTGAGTCCCCTGAGCATCTCATCTGGGCAGTGCAGGAAGGCTGCCTAAAGACACGGAGGTGGTGCACACATGTGTTTGGGTTGGGCAATTACAAGGAATTCTGCAATGACCACCTGGTGCATGCAGGTCTTTGTGAACCAAGGTGAGCATTTCTGATAAGATTTCTAGATCAAGGTCTCCAAGGGATCAGAACATTCTGGGATCCGAGACTGTGCTCTGACCGCTCTTACTGGGCTGGCCTAGGACCTCAGACAGTTTCACCCATCTGTCTTCCAAATCAGCCTACAGACAGACCCCTTCTGAACTCAGTAATCTAGGGGAACATTGACTTCACCCCTATAGTCATTTGTTAGACACTAGACATAAAAAACAGGAAACACAATTGGACTTTAAAAGAATTTATAATCTTGTAAGGGAGAAAGTCAACTTTAATAAATCAAAATCTGCTTTCTGATCCTATATTTTTTTTTGTTGTTGTTGTTTGGTACCAGGGATTGAACCCAGGGACACTCAACCACTGAGCCACATCCCCAACCCTATTTTGTATTTTACTTAGAGACAGAGTCTCACTGAGTTACTTAGAGCATGGCTTTTGTTGAGGCTGTCTTTGAACTCGCCATCCTCCTGCCTCAGCCTCCTGAGTCGTTGGGATATCAGGAATGTGCCTCCATACCCAGCTGCTTTCTGGTTCTTAAAGAAAGGTATCATTTCAGATGACTGAATTTGCTAGATGTTCAAGATGTCTCTCCATAACATACAATCTGTATTTTAACCAATTTTTTTTATTGAAATTACTTTCTAAATATATAATTGCTTCTCTTTCAAAATAAAATATTTAGTTGGTGATTTAACCTTAGTGATGCAGGGTGGTAGTTCCGAGTGGATTCCCAATATGACCCTATTTTACAACCACACCCTCCCAGCCTCTTGGAATGACCCTGCAATCCCTTACACTTGACTGTTGCTGATTCCATCTTTCTCACTTTTTCATAAGTTCTTTCTCCTTCCAATATGCTCCTGCTCATCTGCTGCAGGCTTGGGGCTCCCCATTAGGCGATTGGTTCAGCTGCTGTCACAGAGGTCAACAATGGTGGCTTTACAGAGTGTTTTGTTCTCCCAAGGTGGCTGACACTCTAGGCTTCTAATCCAGGTCATCCTGAGGTCTCCTCCTTCCCGTCCTGTTGCTTGGCCAACCCTCTGGAGTTGTCCTGGTTAGCATCATCAACGCTGCCCTCCCCTCCACCCCCATATCCACAAAGGAGAAAGGGAACATGAAGGGCAGGTGGCTCCCTGTCAAGGATCACTTCCCCTTCATACCCACTGGCCAGGACTTAGTCCATGGCTATAACTGGCTGCAAGCGGGGATGGGACACATGGTCTCCAGCAGAGTAGCCATGATGGCAGGTTGTAAGCTTTGGAGCTCCACTGCTAAAAGGAAGCAGGAAAGAAAGGGTACTCAGGGGCTCAGCAGTCTCTGCCACACTGGATCTGTTGGAATTGTGTGTGGGGGTGGGCTCCAGGGGACAATAGCAGGTGCTCTCATGCAGACAAAGCTCTTGACTTTGTCAGACAGTTGCAGCTGTGTGGGCATCTCAGAGTCCTTCTGTTTCTTTTATATTGTTCTGGATTTCGCTCCCAGACAAGTTTTGGAGGTTAACAACATAGTCATGATGACAATCCAGGCCAAAGGCTCTCCCATCCCAATCCACATGAGGGACAGCATGGAAATTTTTCAGTACCACAGAGGTTGAGAGCAAAGGCCAAAACCCTCTGTTATTCATTCCTACCCATCTTTACAGAGAACCTTCTACAAGCCTGACCCTCACCTGGGCGGTCAATGTTTAGTTGGCTGGACAATGGGAATCACCTTTTCACCACTTCCAGCCCTTCTGGCATTTGCAAGAGTTCATCTTCCTCCTTCTCTGCATCCCCCTCTATGGCATGCCCTGGGTGACTCTCAGGTCTCTCCTCGGGGGCTGGAGTCGGGTAGGTATAGGCTCAGCAGCAGGTACTGTCATGAGGGAGTAGAGAAGAGATTCTACTCTGTCCCACTGCAACAAAGACAGCAACAACCAGCATTTCCAAAGCACTTACTTTGTATACGGTATCTTAGAGCATCCTTTAAGGTTACTATTATTATTTCTCCCATTTTACATATGCAAATGAGGAAGCTTAGAGAGGTTAAGTTCCATATATAGGTGGCCCAGCTGGGACTGGAATCCAGGCAGCTAGAGTTCTTAACATACTCTTGCATTTATCTGGTTTGTCTTTGTACCTACCAGCCCTTCTAAAGAAACATAATAAAAGGGTTAGAGCAGAGGGGCCTTAGACCCCAACCAGTCCAGTCCCCTCTGTTACAGAGGAGAGGGAAAAGTAAAAAGCCATTAAGTGAGCTATCCCAGATTGCATAGTCTGGTAACAGCTGAGCTGTGGCTAGAACTCAGCCCCCAGTGCTCTGTTGCCACTGCAGAATAGATGATCCAGGGGCTGGGGTTGTGGCTCAGTGGTAGATCACTCGCTTGGCATGTGCAAGGCCCTGGGTTCGATCCTCAGCACCACATAAAAATAAATAATCAAAATAAAGGCATTGTGTCCAACTACAACTAAAAAATAAATATTAAAAAAAAGAATAGATGATCCAAAGTCTTCCTGAGAGTGAATGAAGAAATAAGTGAGTGGGTGGGTGAATGAGGGCATAAATGGATAGGCCTTGACAGATTTCATCTAGTGGCTCACCTTGGGTTCGAATGGTGTGGCTGGACAGGAGCATGGCATGGGGAGACATAATCAGAGGGTCCCAGCAAGGTGGAAATGCATGGGGGAGGGGATCGTGCTGCTGGTGATGGGAGAACTGCCCCATGAAAGCCTATCTACCTTTTGCCCCCCTACTCTAGTGTTTCACACCCTTGTGCTGCCCCCCCCCCTACGGTTTTTTAATCACACTGCTGACAACTCTGACTCTACCTTACCACTATAGAGCTGTTGGAAGGAAGTCACTTAGGGAGATTATTCAGTAGTGCTCCTGTTCCATTAGCATTGTAAGGGCAGTTCCAGATGTCTACTAAATAAATGTGCCTAGGCCCCTGCTTGGGAGACAGAGGCTGTTTGCAGCCTCTTATTTAGCATGCTGATCTTTGGGGTGCAAACCAGGGTCTTCTGTCTCCAGGGTCAAAACCAGACATCTTTAGCAGACTAGCCAGTTCTTTGATGAAACTAGAGACCCACTTGAGGAATATAGCCCCCGTCAAACTGGAAATGACCCAACTCACTCCCTTGGGCTTCCTGGGTGGGGCCCTGGCTAATCTGTAGGTCTTTCTTTTGCTGAGGAGCCGGAACTGGATAGAGCCAAGGGCCTGCCAGGAGGTGGTCCTTGGGCGGGGCACAGCGTTACCTTTGTGGGGTTGTCTTTTCTACCTTCTGGCTGAAGGAAATAGGAGGCCTGGGGAGGAGGAGAGTTTGGGGGATAAGGTAGGTGGACTCGCAGCTGCTGAGGCTCAGAGCATCTGTCATTGCTGGAGCAAACTGCAGCAAGGGACCAGCAGTCTGGTGCGTTGGAGATGGTAATTTGCAGATGGTTTCTGGTAGCAATAGGATTTCCGTGGCTGAGCCTGAGTCTCTGTATATGACACCCCAGCGACAGGTCAGAGCAGCCGTGGGGCGGGGCCAAGGTTGGCTCCTGCTGGGAGGAGCCGGGATGCCGCTCCCGCGGTGATGCGGAGGGGAATTTGCTGACAGTCCCTTGCCAGGTGGGGCTGGCTTCGCCAGGCCGCGAGGAGGAGGACCGGCTGGCCATCTCCTCCCAGGTGGGGAGCGTGTTGCCCGTCACTGCACCCCGCAGCCCGAGCACCTTGCCTAGGGCTGCGGCCGCGGCGCGGAGCGCTCAGATGTGGTGAGCACGCGGGTGGTGCGAGCCAGGACAGCGGGACCCGGAGCAGGGGCGAGGAGAGGGGCGAGAATCCGGGTCCCGGACGCGGGAGGGGGCGGGGAAGGGTGGCTAGATCGGTGCTTCCCGGACCTCGCACCGGGAGGGTGGGGGCGGGGGAGACTGCGCCACAGCGCCTCGCCACGCCGGCTGTCCCCCACCAAGGAGGGCCATTGCTTGGTAGACTCGTCTTTACCGGGTGGGGGGATGGAGGTGGGTGGGAGGCTTGCCTGGGGGTCCCCCGGCCCCTGATTGACAGCCAGGTGGGAATTACGGCTCAGGATCACCCCACCCCACCCAGGGATTCCCGGGGCTCTGCCGCCCACTCACGGGGCTGGGATGGGAGGAGGCGGGCTACTCCACCCGCATGGATGTTGACAACGTCACTGATGAGCTACTGCCCCAGTGTGTGTGTGTGTGGGGGGGTCCTGTTCTGTGTTAGGTGGTCCTGGGTTTCCGGGCCCTCAGGGCCAAAGGATGCTACCTTTCCCCCCATGTACTTCCAAAGAAAGGTTCTTTCATTCTCACCTTGGCCTTGAGAAAGAAACTGGGTTTGAATGAAGGTCCTGGGGAAACTGAGGCCCAGAGGCATTAGAGTTTGACCAAGGTCACTTAGCAGGTCCCACAGGGCTGCTTTCCCCCCATGCCTTCTGGAAGGGCAGGGACTGTTGTCTCTCTATAGACCCTGACTGCACCCCCGATCTGGCGCACAGTCCCCAACCCTGTACACCTCCAGCATGAGGCTCGGGTGTGAACATCATGAATGTCTGGGGGCAGGAGAAAGTTCAGGAGGAATGCTCATCTGGGCAGAGGGGACAATGGGGTGGTGCCATGTATCCCTGTGTGGTTCAGAGAAAGAATGAGGGTTGGCATCTGGGACAGGAAAGCCAGAGGTGGGCAGCCTAGGTCCCCAGCGTTGATCCTGTGTGTCAGTCTTGATGGAGAGGCCCGGGAAAGTTCAGATGGACTTTCTTCGGGTGAGTTGCCTTCTCTGTTCTGCTGACTGTCGTCCCCAGGTATCATGGGCCCCCTTGGATCTGTTGCTCTTCCATGTGAACTTTCCCTCAATTCACCTGTCCTCTTTCTCTCTGGGGCAGACACCATTCTCCAGAGGGAAACTGAGGCAGGCAGAGAGTGACAGTGTGTTAGTCCAGGAGCCAGCTATCATGGTTGAGGAAACCGAGGCACAGAGAGTGCAGCAGGTTGCTCCAGCCCCTCACCTGCACACAGGGCTCCTGACTCCCCAGCCGAGCACAGGGCAGACTGGAGACAGCTCCTCCTGGCTCCTACTCGTCTCCCCACAGTCCAGCTCTGACAGGTCCAACTGTGTCTCCTGACAGGTGCAGGAGCCATAGGTGAAAGCCGCAGCATTTTCTCCTCCTTTAAGATGTGCTTTCTAGTTAAATGGGGAGGAAGTAACTTGAAGAGGGCCATCGGAGTCACTGGGCTGTCCTCCCAGTGTGCTCCTGTGGTTTCCATGGGCCTGTTCAAGCCACAGACAGATTTCCTTCCCGCCCTGGTACCCACAGTCGTGAACACAGCTTGGGAGTGGGGACCCACAGCTGTAAGGGGCCCATGGGCATGGGGACCCCGACAGCATGTCGGGGTAGGAGTTCTGACCAGCCTGTTATGAAAGTAATGCCTGGCTCACAAGTTGCTGCTTCTCAAAGACATCCCCTGACCACAGAGCCGGTGAAGCTGGTCCCCGGTGACTCCACAGCATGCCTTGGATAAGGGTTGCTAAGAATCTCTGGGGTGATCTGTGGTCCCCAGAAAGCTCACAGAACCAACTGCTTGTAGAGTGACAGTGTAGTGCTAGAAAATAGAGGGCCCGCCATGTTAGAGGGAGACCATGTGTCTGGCTCCTCCTCTGGAGTCCCTTCTCCAGGAGGAAGGCTGGTGATGGGTGCCCCTCCTGTCTAGCAGAGGCTGGGCCAGAAGCCTTCCTTCTACCCTCAGATCCTGGGGGAGAATCAGACTTGGGGATCAGAGCAGAGAGCCTGTTCTGGACCCAGATTCCCTGTTGGCTGGCACTCTGCCCTCAGTTTCCCTACCTGACAGCTGGGTGTGAAGACACCTCCAGATGGGTGGGAGGGCTTTGGAAATTTATCAAGTGTTTTTCCCGGAGACTTTGGCCTACACGGAAGCCATCTGCTTCCTGCCTGAGTGGAGGAAACGTAGGTGCTCCCTCTTTGGAGGATGCTTTCTCCCTCCGTGGCCAGTCTAGAGCCTCTTCGTTGCTTGGAAGGCAGGCTACCCCTCCCAACCCACTTCAAGCCCTGTTTCGGCTCTGGAGGGCTCCCCTTCCGCCGTCCTTAGTTAACATGTGTAACAGGATTCTCACCATGACATGCTTTCCCACGAGCCTGGGTGCTCCTGCCAGCTCTAGTCCCATGAATTCTGCTCTGGCTCTTCCTGGGCGGCAGCTGGTGGGAGAAGCACAGAGAAAATGGACTTAATGTGCTGGCGCTCTTTGCACTGCATCCAGGGTGGCACTCAGGCTACGGGCAGGCTCGCACCGGGAAGGGAAGGCCCGTTGAAAGTGCTTAGGGGAAGTGCTCAGAGTGGAGTGAGGTCAGCAGCTTTGAGTGCCCATCTTGCTGGAGGAGCGGCCCTGCACTCTCTCCTCCCCTCTCCCGGGAGGGCAGTGGTTTGTGCAGCTTACACATCAGCACACGTGGTGTCCTGGGCTCCACAGCCTTGCCTGTGAGTAGGCTGCTATTACTCCTGCAAGGCTGAGCCACAGGGGAAGCTGAGCCGAGGACATGGGGCCACTGAGATGAGAATGTGGGCAGCTCATGAGGTCTGACGTGTCCTTGTTCTAGATCTTCCTGGATTGCTCAGGGCCAACCAAGGGTGACTCTTAGTGGAACACCCTGAGGCCAGAACTCTGTATCCTGTGTATCTAGGGCAGGATATGCACCTAAGCTGCCAAGTTCCAGCTGGTTCCAAGACCTACGGAGAGACAAGAGAGGAGGGGACACCCGATTATCATCTCCTGCCTCCTCCTAGTCATTAGTGATGTTCCCCAAAGGGAAATGGAAGAATGGACCCATTTAGAAAAATCAGGACTAGGACCCAAGTGTCCTGGGTGCCCAGCTCTGCTTTATGTGCCCTTCCACTCTGCTATCTTACGGGAGCATCCTCAGGAGACTGAAAGGGCTGGGAAGAGCTTCAGCACAGCCTGAGTCTGTGGGGCCTTCATTCCTGCCAAGTCAGAGCCTCTGGTGTCCTCAGAGGATCAGAGGCAGAAAGGCCAGGCCAGCTTCTAGTGGGAAGCCTACCTTCCCTTCCTATCACTGAGTGACCTGGCCCATGGAGGTGGCCCTGGAGACGGGAGCCTGCTCACTGTGGCTGTCTTTTCAGAATAGTGCCCAGGTGGAGGAACACTGGCCTCAGACCCTGGGGCCCTGAAAAAGATTCAGGGAAGTAACATGGTCCTGAGGCCAATTAATAGGGAGATGATTTCTTATTGGATTTTTGATCACGAGACCTGATCACCTTGGGGTTATCTGGGTGGCAGTGAACTAGAAAGAGAGGATAACTGGAGACTCACCTAAGGACCTGTGGGGGGAGATCAGCCATGCTTGATGGGCCTGGGGGACCCATCACACAGGGATGCACTGCCCGGGAGCACTTCAGAGCTGGGTTCCCCCGGCTTTGTTACCTGCTCGTTTTCCTTCCACGAATCTTCCATTTGCAGCGTGGTGAAGTATGCTCAGTGCATGGGGCTGCTGGGAGGACAGATGGGAGGGAGAAGGAAACTACCCAGGGTAGCCCTTGGTGACTGAGTCCCCTTTCCATTGATTTGCCTCTTTATCTCTAGTGGCCAGCCATCTAGGGACCTCTAGGATGGCTGGCCATGCTTTGGGGCCCCCACACAGTGTCCAACAATGGCTGACAGCTAAATTTCCTATAGGCACTGTTAGAACTGACTATTCCTTTCAAAAAAAAGCTTCAGGTCCCTGAGGACCTGGCAAAAGGGAGCTGGACACAGACCCAGAGTGAAAGAGGCCCTTCAGGACAACAGAGGCACCTCTGCTGGCCAGGGAACCCCTCTGGGCCCAGGACCACGTGTGCTCAGGTCTGTAAAGTAGGCCAGGCCTGGAGAGGCCTTCTCAGGCACCAGGGCAGCCTGAAGAGAGAGCCTGGGCTGGGACCTTTGTACCACTCGGCCTCCTCCTGTGCCTTGCCATTACTCTAGAATACTTTTAAGGCCATAGGACAGTAGGACAGAGGTGGAGCAGGTCAAAGTAGCCCACTTGGCAGAGGAGGAAATTGAGGCTCTGAGAGGTCTTATGGGTCACACCACACACATACACACACACTTGTGTGCCTGTGGGCACGCCTGCGGCTCCCAGCCCTCTGGGCCCAGTGGGGCTGATCATCAGGGAGCTGTCCTCCCCAGCACCACAGACACATCCTGCACTCACCTCAGTTGCTGTTGGTGGTGGTTTTGCTGAAGTTGCTTAAGACAGAAGGACTCGGAAGTGAAGGTCGCGTTTCTCCCCTTCCCCTCCACTCTGGGCAGGGTGCCCAGAGCTGGGTCTGCTGAAGGACAGCTGTGTCACGAGAGCAAGGAAACGGAAAGATAAGATTCTGCCCCACTCCCACTGGAGCAGAGGACGGAGACCCAGGCTCCGTGCCCCCTACTCCAGGGTGGCTCCTGGAGGCCTGTGGAGCTGCCGGGGTGCAGGGGACTGGAAGTGAGGCACAGGTCCCAGGCCCTGGTCACAGTGCGGCAAGTGGAGGAACAGGAGGATCCCCAGTCCCAGCCCTCACCAGCGGGACTGGGCAAGAGGCCAACAACAGAGGAGGGAAGGAGATTTGGGAGAGCAGGCTTTCTGACCCTGGCCTTAGCCAGGAGCTGGGGAGCCCAGTGACCCCGCCTGCTGAGCCATCTTTGAGCCCAGCTCTGTCCTGGCCCCTCCTCACTGGCTCCCCAAGGTTCATCGGGATCAAGCCCAAAGTACCTTTCCAGTGAGGCCCCTCTTGTACCCTCTGCTGTTGCTCAGAGGTGCTTTGTGGGTGAGGAGGGGGACATGTCTGATCACCTTTAAATTTTTACAAAATAACACTTTTTTTTTTTTTTTTTTTTGTCCCTGATAACTCCCAGCTCAGCTAAAAAGCATGATTCTGGCAAACTGGATTTTATCAAAAAGAGATTGTTTTCCATCCCATGCCCTGGATTGCCCCGTGCAACTCCTTCTCCTGTTCTAGACCTTGTCCCCACCCCCATCCTTGTCTTTTCTGTCCCTGTGTCCCTCAAAGCCAACTCAAATGCCTCCTCCATGAAGCCCTCCCACCATCTCAGCCAGGAGAGGTCTCAGAGGTCTTCAGTGCACTTCTCACGTCCAGTCTGTCCCTTCTGCTGGACATCCTCTCATCCCCCAAGTGTTCGCTGAGTGCCAGTCACAGGCTTGCCCTCGGTAATTCATGGGGAAGGGGGGGGGCAGGTTGGCGAGGAAATGGATAATGACAGCACCTTGAGAATAACAGTAATATTCTATGATAATGGCAGTGCCAAGTGCCAGGGGACATTCTGGAGCTAGGAAAGCTGAAATGTGCGTACTTTAGGACCCACAGCTTCATGTCTGGGTGTATAATTTTTACCTAGAGAAACTCATGCATGTGTATAAGGAGACAGTTCCAAGGATATCTGGGGCAGCAATACTTGAAGTGCAAAAAAGAAGTTTCAACCACAGTGGCTGTGACATCTGCCATAATGAAATGGACAACAAAACTGGATATTATGCCCCAGTTAAAATAGGTACAATGGGGGATTTTATTGCATATAAATTATGCCTTGATGAAGTTGATACATCCGTGCACACATGCTTGTGTGCATGCATATGTCTGCATGAATGCATGCACATTTATTTTTCTGTATTAACATCAGTAAATCTCAAAAACAATGTTGCCAAAAAAAGGAAATTGCAGAATAATATTAGATTTTAACAAAAATTACCAAATGATATTGTAGAGCTTTGCGGTACTGGGGAGGGAACCCAGGGCCCCATACCTGCTAAGCGCCAGCGCTGCACCACTGAGCCACACCCCCAGCCCTTGAGGTGGTCTTTGGAGAAAGAAGATGCTGAGATGGAAAGAGGAAAAGGGGGAGATTTCTGATTTGTCAGGAATGCTTCATTTAAAAAAAAAATAGATCTTAAACAAAAACGATAGGATGTGAACATGTGTGAATCTGGTTGGCTTTATTCTTTTACCTTTTTTAGGTTTAAAAATTTTTTTAAAGTAACTTAGATGTCCATGGAAAAAGCAGTGGCTTTTCCCCAGGGAGTCAGGGAAGGCCCTGTTCAGGAGGAGGTGACAGCTGGGGGTTGAAGGACGGGTGGGTGGGTTTAGCTGGGACGGGGAGGGAGTGGAGGGCTGGGTGTGCAGGCCAGGGGCCTCGGGTGGGCCCTTCACACTCTTGAAATGTTTGTTGAATGACTGCTTATCAAGCCGCCTCTCCCTGCCACCTTCCATCCCCATCTCTGACTTCAACACCTCTATTTCTGAGCTGTGAACATAGTAAATGAGGCCCTGGAGAAAATATCTTGTATAATGTGATGACTTTTTTTTTTTTTAAAGTCTAGATAAACCAATGAGGATTGGGGAAGGATTGAGGCAAATAGATAAAATTGGATATTAAACAGCCACTAATACAGAGAAAACAGGATCCTTGGAGGATACTGTGTTCAACCATAGGCAAATTCAGGTGAAAGCTAGCTGGAATGGTGGTTTTCTGGAATCATGTAAATCATCAGTTTAGGCCTCTGTGGCACACACCTGTAATCCCAGCAGCCTGGGAGGCTGAGGCAGGAGGATCTCCAGTTCAAAGCCAGCCTCAGCAATGGCAAGGCACTAAGCAACTCAGTGAGACCCTGTCTCTAAATAAAATACAAACTAAGGCTAGGGATGTGGTTCAGTGGTCGAGTGCCCCTGAGTTCAATCCCTGGTATCCCTCCCCACAAAAAAACCCACCAGTTTGACCCCAGAAGAACTGAAACACTCAAAACAGACCAATAATTGTGGAAAAACTAAGTTTTCATAAAATTCTTCTCCAAAAAACCCAAGTTTAGACAGATTCTAATTTCTTTCAAGTCTTTTAGTTTCTGCTATTTCTATCTCCTAGTTTCTATCAGACCTTCAAGTAACAGTTAATTGCAGTTTTATTTCAACTGCACTGACCACAACAGATCACAGAGGAGGAAAAATTTCCAATTATTCTGTGCAGCCAGCCCCACATTGATACTAAAGCTTGGCAAAAATAGGAGAAAAAAGAGAAAATTGCCAAGGAAAACCTTACATTATGAATATTGGTGCTAAATTCATAGATTAAATAATAATAAATAGAATCATGCAGCATTATATTTAAAAAACGAATGCAGAAAAGCAAGTGGAAATATGTTCCACAAATATATTCAATATTAGAAAAACTGTTAATATAATTAAGCAAACTAATAGTGAAAAGATGAAAATCATGTAAATAGCTCCATAAATGCTAAAACAATGCCCAAAAGGTATTTGATAAAATTTAATGTATATCCTTGATTGTAACTTTTTTTTGGGGGGGGGGCGGGTACCAAAGATTGAACCCAGGGGTGCTTAACCACTGAGCCACATCTCCAGCCCTTTTATATATTTTATTTAGAGATAAAATATAGGGCCTTGCCAAGTTGCTGCGGCTGGATTTGAACTCACAATCCTCCTGCCTCAGCCTTTCAAGGCTTGAAAGGCACTGGGATTACAGGTGTGAGTTGATTTTAACTTTTATATTTAATAAAATGTAGACATTGTTTAACACAATGGTGTGTGTAGATTATAAATACATATAAGGAAATAAGGATCACCTTTACCTTAATTTTCTAATCTACTCTAGAAGTCCAAGCCAACACACATTTTGAAAATATAAGTTATAAAAGAGAGGCAGGGCAGAGGTATCTTAGTGGTGAGCCTTGGTTTAGCATATGCAAGTCCTGGGGTCAATCGTTAGGACCAAAAAAGAAAAGGCAAATTTATCAAAATTTAATAAGGATAAGGACTTAATTTAATGAGAATTTAATAAGGATTTGACCACTTGAAAAAAAAAAAGATTGTCAACTGAAAATTTTAGTAGAAATTATTAAGGAAAACATTAAAATGACTGGTAGTAAATACTAGAGATGAAAATGCATAGCATTTCTATACAGAAACATCAGCCTCTTTTGAAATAGAATGGAAGTCGGGCTCAGTGGTACACACCTGTAATCCCAGTGACCCAGGACACTAAGATAGGAGGACCACAAATTTGAGGCCAGCCTCAACAACTTAGAAGTAAACAACTTAGTGAGACCCTGTCTCAAAAATAAAAAAAAACAAAAAGGGGTGGGGATGTGGCTAAATGGTTAAGCACTTCTGAGTTTGATCCCCAGTACCAAAAAGAAGGAGGAGGAGGAGGGAGAGAAGGAGAAGAAGGAAGGAAGGAAGGAAGGAAGGAAGGAAGGAAGGAAGGAAGGAAGGAAGGAAGGAAGGAAGGAAGGGAATGGGAAAAAAACCATTTACAATATCAGTAAAAGTGGCTAAAAATATCTAGAACTTAGTAGCCGTAAGCAGCAGCTCTCACATTTCTGTTGTTCACACCTGGTTCCCTGCACCTGAGGTATGGCCTCATATATGCTAGTAGATGGTTGTTGAATGACGGAACCGGCTCACAGATCCATGGAGCAGAGGGCATTTAAATGTGGTGACCACAGTAGTCATTGTCCATGGCAGTGGGCCCCCTTCTTTACCTGAAGCCTAACATGGTTTCTCCTGGGAAGGTTCTGCTCTGGGGCTGGAGGGGTCTGTGAATAGGTATTAGGTCCGATCTGTCTATAGTGTCCTTGTAGATCTGTCTGGTTGTTCTAATCCTGACTGGAAGTGAGGTGTTGAAATCTACTGCCGTTGTGTCGTTGTTTGTCTCTTCCTTCAATTCGGTTCCTATTTACTTTGTTATTTGGGTGCTGATAGGTACATCTACGTTTATGGCGATCTTATGTCTCTGGTGAACGTACCTTTTATCATTTGCCCCTTGTAGCAGTTTTTGACTCTAAGTATGGTCACCCTGGCCATCTCGTTACTGTCTTAGTCCACTCTGTGCCCCTATAACACAATACCCGAGATTAGATCATTTATAATGAACAGAAATGTACTTGGCTCGCTGCTCTGGAGGCTGAAAAGTCTAAGATCAAGTGGCTGCTCCGTCTGTTCCTGGCCTCCTTGCTGTGTCATAGTCGGATAGAAGGAATCAGAGGGAGAGGAAGGGGAGCTGAACTCCCTTTTGTAACAAGCCCACACCCATGAGACTGACATTGATCATTCTAATCAACCCATCAGTCTAATCAGTTCCTTGTGGGGGGTTGGGGTTGAGCGCAGGGCCTCTCTTGTGCTTGGCGAGTGCTCAACCACAGAGCGCTTGCCCTGATCTAACCCGTTCTTAAAGGTGCCACCTCACAGTGCTGCTGCATTGGGGGTTACGTTTCCAGCGCTTGATCTCTGGGGTACCTGTCTGAGCCACAGCATGGCGACCATCTACATATGGCATATTGTCCCCTTTCACCCCAGGTGTGTATTTCCATCTAAGGTTAGCCTCTTCTGGGCAGCCTATGGTTACATCTTCCAACATCCTTTATTACCTGTTATAACCCATTTAATCCACATCATAACCCTCTGCAAGTGGTAGGTTTATTATCTCCATTTTTAGATAAGGACACTGAGGAACAGGAAAGTTAGGTAACTTATCCTAGATCCAGCAAGGTTGGAGTGTGAATTGGACACCTGACTCTGAGTTCAGACTCTTTGCTTCCATCCTGCTATGTAGTTAAATTGGAATTTTGACTTGAGGGAGGGAGGACAGGAAGTGGGTTACTCAAAAAATGAAGACAACTGGTCAACTGTCCAGCTAGCCCCTTGGGGGAAGCAATATAAGTGGGGCCCTGCAACCTTCCTTGCACCAGTATGAATTCTAGATACAGCCAAGATTGAAAAATAAGAGAGAAGAAAAAAACCCTAATGATACCAGTGGGAAATATGGGCAAATATTTTTATGATCCTTGAGCAGCAAAGGAAGTCCAGACTCCAAAACCTCTGCAGGAGAAGTCTGGTGCGTTTGACTATGGAAAAATCTGAAATATCTGCAAGCGAAATATGCCATAAATTACGTCAAGAAGAGACAAATGACCATTTGCAATATATGTGGCCAAAATTAATTGCATTAATTCAGGAAAATTTCTAAAGATCAGGAAGATAAATTAGAAAGGATGTAAATAGTTCACAGAAAAATAAAAGCTAAAGCCAGTCAATCCAAAAACATGAAAATATGTCTGCCCTTTCTAACAATTAAAGAATAACGAACTGAGACAAAGTATCTGTTTCAACTTTGATATTGGAAAAGATTAAAATTGGATAGTGTGTGACACAGTCGAGGGTGGAGAGAAACAGGCACCTTCCTACATTGTTGGTGCAATGCAAACGGATTCACTTTTTTTTGGAGAGCAATTTGGCACTATTAATTAGAATTTTAGATCCACATAACCATTGATCTAAGGATTCGTCCTATAACTAATTCTGCAGATGTTTTTGTGCACCAAATTGTAAAACAATCTAAATATCCATCAACAAGGATAGATTTACAAAAAGTGTAGGGCATTGCAGGTCATGGTTGCACATGCCTGTAATCCCAGTGGCTGGGGAGGCTGAGGCAGGAGGATTGTGAGTTCAAAACCAGACTCTGCAACAGCGAGGTGCTAAGCAACTCAGTGAGACTCTGTCTCTAAATAAAATACAAAACAGGGCTGGGGATGTGGTTCAGTGGTTGAGTGCATCTGAGTTCAATCCCCAGTACCAAAAAAAAAAAAAAAAAAAAGTATAGGGCCTTGGTTCAATGGAACACTATGAGCAATTAAAAAAACAAAGTGCTCTGTCTAGTTAGGCACATAGAGATGTGATGTATATCAACAAACCAAACAAAGATAGAATACCAGGAATGTGTTCCTGGGTGGATTAAAATAAAGACGTAGGCATAGATCTGTGTGAGTCCATATTTGGGGAAATCATGAAGAACCCTGAAACAGGAGGCTTGACAATGTTTGTGTTGGGGACTGATCAGAGCTCTGGAGTGGTGGGGACAAATGTGCTGCATTTCATTTTCATGGTTTATTATTTGGAAAGGCTTTTTCTGTAGTCATGTCATTTTTCAGAATTAAAAAAAGATATTTAAGAAGAAACCAATCATAAAACCAAGTTTTGCATAGTGCTGGGGATGGAACCCAGGGCCCCATGCAGGCTGGGCAAGTGACCTCTGACCTCTACCTGGGCCTGAACTTCCTCTTTGAATTGGTTGCTTGGTGGATTCATCTCTTCTCACATTGGCGATTTTAGATCAGGGTCCAAGAGATCATCCCTAATCTTCATTTTGTCCAGGAGGAAAAGGAGACCCAGAGAGGCTTCAGCAGGCCACCATGGGGCCCTGCAAGTCTGTCTGCAGATACTGGGCTCCCATGACACTGCTCTCAGGAAAGGGGCCAATGACCCACTCACCTGCATTATGAGACCTCCATCCTAGGGCTGGGGATGGGGTCAGTGGTGGAGTAGTGCTGGCCGGGCATGCGCCAGGTCCTGGCTTCTATCCGCTACCAAAAAACAAAACAAAACAAAAAAACCTTCATCCTTGGACTTAGGTCTGCCTTTTCTGACATGTGCATTGAGTATGATTTTCTGTGCACCTGTGTGGGAACTTGTTAAGATGCAGATTCCCGGGCACCTTCCAGGACGTGCAGTCTCAGGGGTACTGGGGATTGAACTTAGGGGGCCCTACCTCCTAAGTCTGAAGAAGGTGATGACTGTGTCCCCCTGTTACCTGCCTCAGCTCAGTCCTGCTGTTTTTTTTTTCTGTGCATCTAGGCTGAAGCTTCCCCCACTGCAAGGAAAAGTGGGGTGTTCCCACTCATGGGGGTCAAGTGACAGTTGGTGCTTGGACTGCCTTGGAGACTCCCCTTAGATTGCTCCATCCGTGGTCTAGCCTCCCCCCATCCCAGGCTTAGGTTCAGCTGGGATGAGTGGCAGGCCACTCATTCCAGGGGTGGACACTCACTGGCCTGGATTGGAGGTGGGCAGCCTGATGGTCATGGGTACCTCAGAGGTGCCCCTGAGGCCGTCGGAGCTGCCTGGGAGGATGCTGACAAGCTTGCTGGAGTGGGGAGGGGCCTGGCCTGCTTGGGCTTGGGGAGGAGCTGCACAGAGGCCAGGGCGGACTGGGATCCATGCCCGCCTGACCTGAGAGTGTCCCATTGTCCCTGCACCACAGAGCCTTGGAAGAGCCACTTTTGTGGTCCAGAATCAGCGGGATGCTGCTGGGTCACTTGGAAGCACCTTTTCTTAGGGACCAGTCAAGAAGAAGCAGCCCTGGTAACAGTCCATCGGCCTGAGCCCCCACCTCACCTGCTGCTCCAGGTAGGTTCTCCTCTCATCCCGCCAAGCCAGAGCACCAGCTCTGGAAGAGTGGCCGACCTGGGTGGCCCATGGCTCTCTAGTTAACACCAGGGTAAAGGCCTCCCCAAGTCCTCCTAAACCCACAGCCTGACAGGAGGGGGCAGGAAGGGCTTCTCCCTGTCCCCCAAGGACACTGACCACGGCCATCAGCAGACCTAGGTATAGGGTTGGTTCTGGATCTGCTGGATGTTGGGGGGGGGGTAGCTCTGGTTTCCTGTGCATCTCCTGGGACTGCAAATGCAGTAAACTAGACTCCAGAGGCCTGGAAGGGGTGATTCAGATGCTCTCTGGCCCTCAGCAAAACCTCCAGGCTGAGCTCCTAGCTGGGTCCCCTGTGTGGTTCTTGTCCGGCTACACTGATGTGGGGCAGGCCCAGGACCCAGCTGGACACTGCTCTCCCAGGAGTTTCCTGCCTCCTGATATTTATTTCCCGGAGAAAGGATTAAGACAGATGGTATCTTTATAAACTGTTGGAGCTGGAAAGGATCTTAGTGATATAATCCAATCCTAATCCCTTCTACTTCTCAGGCGATACTCACATCCGTAGTGTAGTTCCAAATGTTGTGGCTGAACATCTCAGAGGAATCAGGTGTAAGCTTTTCACAATGACACGGAAAGCCTCTGCTTTCAGACAGCCCTTCTCCTCCCCGCTGGGGCCTCACCAGCCTCTGCTCCCGTCTCCTTTGCCTTCTCCTCCATTTACCCGATCACTGCTAGCAACTTACACCCCTAGGCAGAGGTGCCGCAGCATCCAGAGCTAAAAGTGTTAAAGCCATGTTAGCATCTAAGTGAGTCTTTCTTCCTAGTTTAGGTAAGTATATATGTTAATGAGTACATCTTTGAGAAAGAATTAGATAGTCCAGGAGGCTTATACGGGGAAGCTGTAACTGTGATACCATTTCTCCATTTGAGAGTGTCTAAAATCTTTCTTATGTGAGAGAAGAAGTTTTCCTGTATGGGCTGTTGGCCAAGAACATAGCAGTCGTTGCTATTATCAATAAAAGCCATCTTAGACATAGTTCTCTCTGCAGAGAGAAGTGCTTCATGTTACCATCTCCCTTATAATTTCCTGGTCCTTTCTCAGGAGAGCCTGCAGGGAAGGAGGCTTGGCCATAAGCTGCACTTCACTTCCCTCCCAGGCCATGCTTACCTCCTCATACCAGACCCTGGTTCCTCCAGTGTAGACGGCTCTGAGAAACCGCTTTGAATAGTGGTTAAGAGCTCAGAATTCTGGAACCAGAGGGGTTCACACCCCAGTTCCACCACCACCAACTTTACCAGCTTGGTGGCATCTCTTCCTCTTTATTCCATCTCTTCATCTGTAATACAGGGATAACAATAGTAACCTAGAGTCCCTGTGAGAATTAAATAGGTTAACATCTGTAAGGTGCTTGAAACAGTATCTAGCACCTAGTCAGCGCGTAACAGCTTAGCGCCAATCATTACAAAAGCCCGTTTTCTCCCAACCACGTCCCTCTGCTTAATGAACTTCCCCAAACCACAGCAGAGTCATCCCACTCCCCTCCTCTGCAACCCCCCTGGCTCCCTGTGGCCTCTGTAAAGACTGTGCCCTAATCTGCCTGCCCCTTAAGGATCTGGAAGGCGCTCATATAAGGAATCAGTAAAGCTTACTGAGAAGGAGCTTTTCCACCTCCCATTCTAAGGAGTGGGAGGGCAGCCACCTGCAGCCCCACAGCCGTGGGTTTGCTTAGGCTCCTCCACCCCCCTGACCACAGCCCAGCCATGAGCAGACCTAGGTATAGGGTTCTGGATCTGCTGCATGTGGGGGGTAGCTCTGGTTTGCTTTGCATCTCCTGGGACTGCAAATGCAGCTAGACTCCAGCTCTGTCCATATTGAAGTGAAGAGAGGACACCTGGCCACTACCCAGATGGGCAGGGACTGCAGCCCTCTCTGATGCGTTCAGGCCATCAGGCAGACATGAAGTCATCCTCTTTGTCCCACACTGGGAGATGGCCAGAACTTGGCTCCCCCAGCTCCCCTGAGAAGCCTGAGGCTGATGGAGGCCACACACGATCTAGCACCTTGGACAGAGAACTCAGGCTCCACCCGTGCATGCTGGCTGGTCTGCGGCTTTCTGGGAATACCATGAAGGATAGAGGCTGGGCGAAAGTGGGACAGACCACATCCAAAACCAGGCTTCTGCTCCAGCAGGGAAACCTCGACATTCTCTGAGTCTCTATTTTTCCATCTGTAAAATGGGGAGGATAGCTGGGCACAGTGGTGCGCGCCTGTAATCCCAGAGGCTCAGGAGGCTGAGATGGGAGGATCACGAGTTTAAAGCCAGCCTCATGCAACAGTGAGGCACTAAGAAACTCAGTGCGACCCTGTCTAAATAAAATACAAAATAGGGCTGAGGATGTGGCTCAGTGGTCAGGTGCCCCTGAGTTCAATCCCCAGTACCTCCCCCATGAAAAATATAAGGATGATTCCCACACTGCAGGGTAGGGTCAGTGCAAGGCCAAAATGGAATAAAATGTGCAAAGTGGCTGCACAGCGCCTGTCCGGGGTGGGTCCTTGGTGATTTGCTTTTATTTTTATCAGGCTCTCCGAGTTGTTCTTCCTGCCTGCTGCGCCCCACACACCTCTCACTTTCCTTAGGTGCAGTTTTCCTCTCAGCCTCCACTTTTCCAAGATGAAAGGAAGTTGGGGTGGTTTTTGGCAGGGGAGGGGAAGGGCAGCAGCCAATCTCCCCAGACTCCTGGCAAGGGTGCGAGGCGCAGCAGGAAGCAGCACTGCACTGTCTGGTTCTCGGTTGGGCTGCCAAATCCCGGGAGCCGAGTGCCGGGAACCAGCCACTTCCTGCAGGCTGCCATTTGCCTCCCCACTTCTTCAACACATGGATGGGTTGTTGGGACTCCGCACACCGTACTAGGCCCCCAGGCGCTCAGCGGCAAGGACACCCCGTGCACCCCGCCCTCCCAGGGCCTGCGTTCCAGGGGCGCACGACCAACGGCATAAACTCTGTGAGGATGACCTATGTCAGAAGGACAGAGATACAGAGACGTAGGGCTGCCGCGGGAGCTGCGGAGCTAGCAAAGGTAGTGTCACCAGGACAGGCTGCCCCAAAAATGAGACATCTGAGACATCATGTCTCCCTCGGGAATCCCTGACAGGCCTCAGAATCAAGGCCAAGTGACTTTCGTGGGATCCCAGGACAGGAGCATGATCCAGAAGCCCTTCGAGTCCCAGCCTAGACATGCCCTTTCTCTAAAACCTTCAATGGCTCCCACTGCCTACATGATTAAGTGCAAATCCGTGGGCCTGGTGCAGGGTCTCATGGTCTGGTCCCAGTTGTTAGCTCATCAGACCCTTCTCACTGCAGCTCTGCAGCCAAGCCAGTTGGCCTGTCACTTCACAATATGTCACTCTCTGCTTCCCTCCTCCATTCGTTTTTCTCTCTGCTGGGATCGTCCTCTCCTGCTGGTTTCTGGGAATGTCGTAATCCCTCTGCCCTCACCTTTCTCCCTGACCCTGGGGCTGTGGCCTCTGAGCCTTTCTGAGCCTCTGCTCCTTCCTTTCCCAATGCAGGGGTCTTCCCGCCTCAGGTGCAGACTGAGCTTGGCCATCCAGTCTCCCCACCTGGTGGGGGTGGCCTGGGCAGGGCCTGGGCTCCTTCACCTCCAGCAGGTGTAGTGTTCATGAACTTTGGGTGACGTGTGCCTGTGCTCAAAGGCCCTGGGACACTGAGGCAGGTGGGAGGAGCCTTCAACACACTCAGAAAACACTGTCGGAGTGGAAGGGCGGCAGGAAAGGAGAGGTGAGCAGGAAGGGGAGGGAAATGAACTTGGAAGGAACAGAGATATCCCCACCATAATTTTTTTTTTCCAGGCAGAGAAATAATCACAGACAGGACAGGTCTTTTTTCTCCCTCAGAAATAGCAACTACTTCCTTAAGCATCCCAGGCCAGTGCTTTATTGAGTCTAACTAGTATACCTCTTGCTACAGTGAGTGAGAACTCATTTTCCCTGGCTCCATCTTGTGGATCAGGGTGTCTTTCCTGATGTCCATGCAAGGAGAAAGGAGCAAGGTCAACAGGAGGCTGGCCCTGGGTGGGGTATGGGGCCACCATAGGTCCTGAGGTTGTGCTGTCCCCAGCTGTGCTCGGCTCAGCCTCCTCCGGGGATAACCATCACCAGCAAATCTGAGGTCCCAGCACCGCAGCACATGTCCCAGGCTTTCTGTGAGGCCATGTGAGCCAGCCCCACGGCCTCTGCCCTCTGCCCTCCACCCATGGCTGGAGCAGCTGCACTCAGAGGTCCCTGGGGCAGTCAGCGGGACTCCTGCCCTACTTAGGCAGATGGGCCCAGAACCCAGGGGCACCTGGCCTTGCTCCAGGTCTGCAGGGTGGCGTGCTTCCACCCAGGGGCCTGGGCTCCTGAGGGCATGGGAACTGAATGCAGTCTGGCCCAGGACTTGTCCTGCCCTGCCCCCTTCTCAGCTCTCCTGGAGTGTCCTGCCCCTGTCCACCCCCACATGGTTGGAGGCTCCATGTCCCCAGGGTGGTAAGCACAGCTGTACTGGCTCAGATCTCTCTCAGCAGCAGCTGCTCCCATCTCGGGGTCAAGGTGAGGTTCAAGTGCCCGAGCTCACGGAGCGATGGCTGAGCATCGGGCACCTGGAGCCCTCGTGGGCACTCAGCCACTGCTCTAGAGGGCAGGCCCCTCCAGGCAGGCTCCTCAGACTCCCCAGGGCTGAGGCCGGTGCTCTTCTGAGCCCCCAGACCCCCGGGGGCCTGCGTGCCTAGGCTGAGCCTGCCAGGCATGACTTTTCCAGCCTAGAAAGCCAGGCTGCCCACTCCAAGGCCTGGCGTTGGCCGAGGGGCTGCAGTGGAACCTCCACCTCGTCGTGGCGCGATTCTCCAAACGCGGTCCCCCGTCCTGCGGGATTGGCACCACCCAGGACTCGTTAGCATTCAGACGCAGGCTCCTCCCCAGAACCACGGCAGCAGAACCTCAGGTGGACCCCGCTGTCCAGGGGGGAGCAGGCCCCGCAGGGAGGCTGACCCTCCAGAGTGTGGGGGGCAGGGCCGAGTGTCTCCAAGTAACTCCCCTCAGCCAACCCCAAGGAGGAGCCATGGTGACGCCCTCGGGGACAGGGGTCTCTGCTCTGCTGGAGGTTTTCAGTGAGGCCCTCAGCGGGGCCCCATGACATGGCTGAGCTGTGAGGACGTTTTGCTGACAGGGCAGCTGCAGTGGGGACTGTCCTGCAGACACCTAGGTGCCCCTTCTCCAGCTGGCCCGGGGCCAGGGATGCTGCTGCTCCAGTCTGGCCTGGAGCCGGCTCCTCCCCCACTGCCACTGGCCCCTCAAGGCCCAGGGTCCACTTCTGGAATGGCAGGGCTGAGGGGACCCTAGAGCTCACTGGCTGCACACACATGTGCACACACACACTCTCAGAAACACACAGACATGTACAAATACAGAGACAGATACAGTCTACATGTGCTTATGTGAATACGTAAATACACATGCACCCCAACACACACACCCCGAACCCAGGTCATAGCATAGATTATAGCACAGCCAAATCCCCTCTGAAACACCCACACACATACACACACAAAAAAAACCCACATTGACACAAACACATGGACTACCACCCTGGTGGCCCATCTGGGTGGCTTAGTAGACGTGTCCTCTCACGGTTCCGGAGCTAGAAGCTGGAAGTCAAGGTGCTGAGAGGCTGCGTTCCCTCTGTGGGCTCGGGAGGGTCTTCTGTGCCTCTTTCCTGCCTTCTGGTCGCTACTAGCCACCCTGAGTGTGGCTGGACTTGTAGCTGCATCATTCTAACTCTGCTCTGCTGTCACATAATCTCCTCATAAGGACCCCAGTCATCAGATTTGGGGCCACCCAAACCTATGAGCTCATTTTAACTGATTTCTTCTGCAAAGACCCTTTTTCCCAACCAGGGCACATTCTGTGGTCGCACATGAACATGCTTTCTGGAGGGAAACACAAGCCCCAAGCACATATGGAGGTAGAAGGCAAACTCATAGATGTGCACACACACACACACACACACACACACGCACACACACACACACCCCTTGCAGATGAAGCTCAGATTTGGAGAGGAGAGTCCCCCAGTGTCAGAACCGCCTCCGCCCCAGGCCCCCAGCACCAAGCAGCCACCTATCCTGCAGGTGCACTAGGGCTGCTGTCGGTGAGGTCTGGTTTGCTGGTGGAGTGTCAGCTCTCATGTGTACAGAATTCATAAAGGGATGCAGAGAGTCGGTGAAGGCGAGTCTCCTGTGTCTATGCCGCCCCTTCCCCTCCCATAACATACCCCTGAAGGCAGCCCCTGCAGCAGTCTCCTGCGTGTATCCTCCAGAGAAGATCCAGACCAGGGCACGCAGGGTGGGGCTCCCCCAGGAGCCCCGGCTTTCTTCTTTTGACCATGCACTTTTTACTCCCTGGTTTTCTGGGGTCTTCCCATCTTCCTGTGCACGCACTGACCGCAGGACCATCGGTTGTTCCCTTTGTGGCCCCAGTTTCTAGCTCGGTGCTGGCACACATAGGACTTCCCTTAGGCCCGCTCCCTCTAGACCTCAGTGAGCCTGAGTGTGACCAGGGTTCAGGCGTTGGCCGCAGAGCCTTGGTGGGCCCAAGTGCACCCTGGCAGCAGAGGGAGATGAGGTGGGATGGCACCAGCAGTGCCCTGTTTGCTCCGCCGGGGGTCCCCTGCACCGGCAGCCCTTATTCCCTGTAGCTGGTGCTGGCTCTGGGGCGGGGCCGGCTCTGGGGCGGGGCCCTTGGCTGCTGCTGCATCCTGTGATCCCCTCCCTTTCCCTCCTGTCCTCCCTCCCCAGCCTTCCCCTCTAGACTCCTGCAGAGGAGCCTGGCAGGGCGGAGGCTGGGGAGAGAACCACACCGCTGGCATCTTAGCCCAGGGGCCTGCTGCTGGGGAGCTGAGCAGTGCCCAGTCCTGCCGGCTGAAGGCTCAGGTTGCCACGGAGACGAGAATTACGGCAATAACTCGGGGTCATGCTGCAGGCTGCCGCTTCTCCCAGTGGTGGTGACTGTGTGTGCTCCACAACACTCAGGGATGACATGTGCCACATTTTTCTTTCTTGAAATCAAGTCAGAAATGAATGCCTCAGTCCAAGATCTCACCACGCCCTTGGCTTCAGGCTAAGCCCCGCAGGGTGACAAAGGGGGTGGTGAGACTAGAAGTCCACAGAAGTGTTAGCCCCGTCCTCCCCCCCCCCCCGCCCCCTCCACCTGGCTGTGGAGGGAAGGGCTTGGGGCAGAGCACAGGGAAGACCCCCTCCAGGCTCCCTGAGTGTGACATCATGGGGCCAATGAGTGCCACCAACCCCACTGCTCATCTGCCCTAGATTGGGTTTAATGTGCCTCCTCTGTGACCTCTTCTCACACCTGTGTGCTGTAATGTCCTTTGGGCCAGGCCTTCCTCACCCCCCTTCTAGAATGGGTTTGAAAGGAAGGGACACATCTTGTTCCCTTCTGCACTCGCGACCTGGTAGAGGACTCAGGAAAGGATGAGTGGGGGCCGCGGAAGCCGAGGGGTTGGAGAGGTTGCTGAGACTCGGGGTGATCTGAGAAGGTCCCCCATAAAGGGAGGGAGAGAGGGGCCACAGGAAGACAAGGCCTTTGAGGGACAAGGGGCCATGAGCCTGCTGGGGGAGGGAAGGCAGGATAAGGGGTCCTGGGTCAGGAGGGCCTCCCCTTGGCCCAGCCTCTGTCCCTGGAATGAGTTGAGAGCTCAGGTGCCAATGGGAACTGGGAGCCAGGTGAGGACCCAGGCCTCAGCTTCAGACCCCACCCCTGCCTCACCACTGCTAGCTGGGTGACCCTGGGCAGGCTGCGTGCCCAAGCTGGGCCTCAGTGACCTTGTTTGTAAAATGGGGACCATTGACACCCCTGCCCTGACAGGGTGTAGGGTTGGCTGAGATGATGGCTGCAAACGTGCTTTGTCACCTGGAAGAAGTCACGTATCAGGTCCTCAGTCGGGCGCCTCAGAGATGGCCCAGAGGTCAGGCCCAGGGCAGGACCTCCATCCCGACCCAGGAGGCTCCTGTTTCTCGTTTCCTTCCCCATGGGAGTTCAGGCATGGACCTCCCCAAGTCAAAACAGAGGCTCAATGGCCACCATCACCCACAGACCTATTGGTGCTGAGCAGGAGGCAGGGAGACTGGCCTCTACCAGCCTGGTGAGAGCTGTGATGGGGAGGCCACCAAGCCCCCTCTGATCACCGAGCTGGGTCCTGTTGCTGTGGTCAGCGCTGTGCCTCCGCTGCCTGGGAATGGTTAAGACAGGCCTCTGGCATTGGGGCAGACCTTCAGGGGCCTGGTGGCCACCTTGGCCCTGGTGATGCAAGGTGAAGCTCCGTCTCCCTGCACCTGGCCCCACGGGTCCCTGAGGTGGGGAGGAGGTGGCTTCAGAATCAGGCCTTGGTCTCTTGGAGTAGGCAGGCTGCACAGAGGCGACTGGGCTGCCGTGGCAGGGAGGGCCCTGCACCCCACCCAGAGGCAGATCTGCGTGGGAGCTGGTCGAAGTAAGGACACTTAAGGGAGGTGGGGACTGGATGGGGAAGGGAGGAGGAAAGCTGATTATACGTGTGCCTAGAAATATCAAGCCTTCCTTCAAAAACAGGCTCTTTCCAATTAAATACAATAATACACTTTCATAATAGTTTTTCAAATTCAGAAAAAAAATTTAAAACCGTTGAAAGAACATGGTATAATTTTAGATTTACATTTTTTTCTTTATTCCTTTTACATTTTTTTTTTTAAAGCAAGTGAGACCATGTAGTTTAACAGCACCACATCTTGCTGTTTTGCTTACTATCTTGCCCATATAATACAAGGAGGGTGTCACTCCTTCTCCCAGTGTGTCCCTGGGTCGCTACCCAGCTCCCTGGTGTCCTTGAGGTCACTCCACTTCCTGCCCCCAGCGTGTGGGCACTGTCATGCTGGTGCGTGGCCTCAGAGCCATGGGCAGAGGGCACAGCAGGCAGGGTCTAGGGGACAAGAGGGGGACAGGTCCCAGAGGTGAGACGGGTGGGGTGGGGAAGAAGACGGCTCCCTCAGCTTCCAGCCTCGGCCCTAGTGGCCACCGCAGTCCAGCCCCTTGGCCATGTGAGGTTGAGAGGCCCTTATAGTATAGATCAGGAGCCCACCTTCCTGTACCCAGAATGCACCTCTGGAGTAGGCAGAGGTGCTGTTCCCGTTGTGCTTTCAGGACCATGTGACGTAGTTGAGCCAGACACGCAGATGCCAGCCCTGCGTCTGTCTCCAGCTGGGTGACTTCAGGCCGGTTATTTCACTTCTTTGAGCCTCAGTTTCTCTACCTGTAAAATGGGGATTGGGATTCCCACTTCTTAGGCTACTGCCGCGTATGTTACTTATGAGGATAAATGATGTTCAGTAGGATGACCATAAGAAGGTACTGGGCCACACCTGGCCCATCACCAATGTCCACCTCCTCCTCTTCCCCTTTCTTCTGAGAGCCTCTCAGGATCTGCACCCACTCAAGCCTGGAGCGTGGTTCCATTTTCTCAGCCAGAATGTTCTTTTCTTTACTATGTTGACTGGAGCCTGGGAGATTCATAACTGTCTGTGGGCATTGGTGTTCTGTGCCTCGAGGACATTACATGTCACAGTGATCCAGAGGTGGCTGTGGAGTCAGTGCCCCTGGGCTCAGCCCCTCCTCCCCTGCCCACCAGGTCCTTGACCTCACAAGTTTCTTAACTTCTCTGGTCTAAGATTCCTCCTCCATTAGATGCAAGAATAGTAGAATCTACCTGGTTTTTGCATAGGAAACAAAGCCATTCTAGGAATTTTAAGCAAAACCAAAATGTAATACATGAAAATTACATGCTTCCGAAATCACCCGGAGGTCAGAATCTGGGTCTTCGGAGCAGTGACAAGCCACTCCTCACCCCATCAGGAGGCCATTCCTGGAACCACAGAGCTCACACCTGCAACCCAGGGATCAGAAAACTTCTGTGACTTTAGTCACAATTGCTTCTCATGTCCCCACTCCCGGGGAGCAGAGCCTGGGCACTGAGTGCCACAGAGAACCTCCTCCTTGTTCACTGTGGCTTGTCAGCAGAACACAGCCCGAGCCCGAGCCCCAGGAAGCTGGCCTCTTCCTCCTCCCCGCCACCACCCCCCACCTCAGTCTACAGCACGTCTCCCTGATGGAACCCGACCTGTATGCAGAACCCCAGGGAGTGTTAGAAAAGTAGATCTCCACTTTCCAGCTTTGCAGTAGGAAGTCACACTAGAAAGAGGTGACCACAGATGCTAAGGGCCATCAGTCCTAACCAACACACAACAACCCGAGAAATGTGCTCACCCAACTTATTAAGAAGCTTGACTTAGTGCTTAGCACATAGGACTCACTCAGTAAATGTCAGCTGCATCCTTATGCTTATAATGGAGCTACAAACACCAGTGAGCACTGCCTGGCTCTGCCCACAAGCTCTGGCGGAGAAGCCACTCAGGAATACCTTGGTCTGTGTGGCGCTGTCCACGGTGCTGAACCTCCCGCTGGACCCAGGCTGGCTGCCTTGTTATTAACCAGCTCACACAGAGAGCCCTGTGGCAAGGGGGAAGCCCAGGCCTCTCACCCAGGCTCAGGCTTGGGAAGACATCTGGGGGATTGTGATGGAAGGCTGGCCTCAACCCTAGGAAATGGGTCGCAATGCAATAGCTAACATTTGTGGTGCTCACAGTTTACCCAGCCAGTCTCCACACGCTCTCTCCTTTAAGCCTCAAAATCACCTGGGATAGGCAAGACAGACATCATGATAGCCATGTTGTAGAAGAGAAGACTGAGAACCAGGAGGTTAAGTAGCAACTAGTAAATAATGGAGCCAGATTTGTATCCAATCTCCTGACCCCAAATTGTGCCGCCTCCCTCCTCTCCAAGCTGTGATCTGGGGACAGAGATTTGGAAACCAGGAATGGGCTGTGGGTAGGCAAAAACTCAGAACTCAGGTACTCTCCACACACTCCACAAGTGTGTGCAGATCACCCACGTTTATTCCTTTCCACACTTGAATACGGGTCTGGATAAAGAGCCATGTTTCTGTCTCTCCTTGAGGCCTTTGTGCTCCCATGCTGGTCTCTGTGGGAAAACCATGGAAAGCTTAAGAAAAAACATGGTCCCTGCTGTCAAAGACCCCACAGGTTGTTAGGGAACTGGCTGCATGGGGAAAATGAGAGGGTCATACCAGGAATTGGCAGCAAAAACCAAGTATGTAAAGAAGGAGGTGGAGACAAGGGTTGATGCCAAGAAGTGGCGAGGTTGGTGGCTTTTGCAATAATGGCAGAAATGTCAGAGCTGGGAGATCCCAGGGAAGAGGTGGACACCACAGTCAGCTCCCTTGGACCCACCAGTGCGGGGGATGGAAAGCGAGGGGAACAAAAGAACCAGTCTCCCGGCCTGCCCCACTGCAGCAGGGTTCAAGGGCACCAGGATGCCATTGTTTATGCCCACATCTCCCCATCCTTCCCTGTGTCCCCGTTTTCAGTGCTGGGCATCAAACCCCAGGGCCTTGTGCACATCAGGCAAGTGCTCCACCACTGAGCTACATCCCTGACCCCACCCTCTCACCTTATATAGAGTCAGTAAATTGCGGGGGGGGGGGGGAATCTTTATAAACTCCTATACAGATGCACATAACCATTGAAATCTTAGGCTGGTGGTCCTCAGTCTTGGCTGCACCCGAGAACCGACTGAGGGGTCTCACTCTTAATGTCTGAGAGGGGTGAGTACAGCTGATTCAGTGCCCCTGCCAGACTGAGAGGTCACTAACAATCCTGAGCACAGGGATCCAGAAAAGTCAAGTTCTCACCCCAAATACACCCTTCCCCAGCCTTAGGCAGGTCTCTGAGCTGCTGGGAATTCATTTTTTTTCATATGTGAAGTTGGGCAGAGCTTGGATGTGGAGCTTGGGGACGGTTTGGAGCAAGGAAAGGGCTCACTGGTACTTAAACAAGGCAGGTGTGGGAGGCCATGAACCAGAACCTCTCAGGCCAGTAAAACCCTGCCTACCCCTCCCAGTACAGCTCCCAGCAGCCACAGGGGGTGTAAACTGACGTCCTGGAGTGGAGGGGAAGGGGGAGCAGGTCCAGAGAAGAGGAGGAGGCAAGGGGTGCCCTGGCCAGGAACTCCTGCTTGTGGAAGTCCAGAACCACCGGAGATACTCCTTCTCATTGTTAGCAAACAGATGACACTTCGTTGAGGATACTGAGAGGGCCAGATGGTCGGGGGGTGGAGCTCACCGGGCCCTGGGCAGTGCTGGGAGAAGAAGACTAATGGCCCTAGGTCCAGTCTGGATCCCTGGCTGGGCCCACCATGCTCCCACTGCGTGAAAGGTTGGGAAGGCTGTGCCTCTGAACCAGGCCTCAAGCCAGCTCTTCCCCTTCCTCTGCCCTCACCCAGCACTGCCTTGCAGCAGAGGCTCCAGGGTCCGGGGGACAGCAAAGCTGCCTGGGTTTGAGGGTCAACTCCACCATTTACTAGCACTATGACCTTGGCCTGGTTGTTTAACCTTGTGGGCCTTAATTTTCTCCTTCATCTCGGGATGATTCTGGTGCCCTAGGATAGTTATGATGATTAAGTGAAGTCATTTTTTAATGGAAAACGTGTAGTCCACAGTAAGTGCTCAGTAAAGTCTTCACTATTGATAGAACCAGCCCTTCTGCAGGGCCCTCCAAACTCTGGAACCATCCTGGAGACTTGAGCACTCTGCCTTCCGATGGCCAGCTGATCTGGAAGGAGAAGGAGAGGGCAAAGTGTTGGCCTCTAGCTAGTTAGAACAGCAGATGGAGAAACCAGGCAAGGCCTGGAAGCCTGGTATCCAGGGCTAATGGGCTGGGGAGTCAGAAAAATAGCAAGTTCTTCTTAAAGCCTTCCCCCAATTGCAAGGAAAGCTTAGCTCAAGCCCAGAGCTACAGAGCGTCCAGCTTTGGGCATGAGAGTCCAAATGGTGCAGAAATGGGAAAGAGGAAGGCCACATGTTCTGTCATCCGATGAGATCTGCAGCTCTGGAGGAGATCTGAGGATCCTGACCCCACCAACCAGCATCAGCCTCATCCCCCTGCCCCTCCTAGGCCACAAAGCAAGACTGATATTTGCTTTTGGGGGCAGAAAGAACAGAGACAATGGCTGCCTGGTGGCTACAGTTTGAGAGACAGCAGACTGTCTATCCCATCTCCACAGCCGTCCTCCTACCTGCCCCAGAAGGGAGTGGGTGGGAGGAAGGAGCCTAGGGATCATCCAGTCACCAACATCTCGCAAATACACCAATGACGGTGACGATGGCCCTGGCTAATCTTGTGCACTTGTGTATTTCTCAAGCATTGTTCAGAGGACTTTATATGAATTATCTTATTTCCTCTCCTTTGTTAACCCTGGGAGACAGTATTATTATCACTCTCACTTTCCAGGTCTGGGATCTGAAGTTCAGGGGGTGAAATCACTCTCCGTGGTCATACAGCTAGCAAGGGTGGGTGTAGGATTGAAGTCCACACAGTCTGGCTTCAGACAGCCCAAGTCTCCCCACTGCTTCTCCCAAAAGCCCTTGTCCCCTGTTGTGAAGATGATACCCAACGAGACACATTCTCTGACCCCGCCGATTCAGGCCATGTTGGTGCCCCGCCTTGTGTACCTGAAGCACCCTCGGGTTTCTGATTTTCTTTTTCCTGTGCTCTTAGCTCTTCCTTCAGGAAGAAGGCAGGTCTGGGGATGGCGCCGGGTGCAGAGGAAGGCTGGGTGCTGCTCGGGGTTTCCATGGTAACAGCTTCCCTCATTACCATCTCTGCCTGCTGCCTGAGAGAGCTAAAAGGGGTAGTGAGGTGGGAGAGGGTGAAATCCTCTTTTCCTCTCCCTCCCTCACCTGCCCTGTAGCCTGGTGGCCAGGCTGGGCTGAAACCCTGCACCCCACCAATTTGCTGGACTGACTCCCTCCATCCCAGCTTAGAGGCTGACACCTCGTAGCTGACGGCCCTCCCAGGCAGAATGGTAACCTGGGCCGACAGCCATCCTCTCCCCTCTCCCTCTCCTAAGGGCTCTGACCTCCCTGAGGAGGACCTCATAGGTCTACACAGGTCCTGGCAAGAGTAGATACTCAATAAGTTCTTGTTGAACAGATCGATGGATGGACAGACAGATGGACAGTCAGACAGATGGACAGACAAACCAGTGACCCATCCTACGCATCCTACGCAAATGCTATGCTCCATCTCCCCTCTGTCTTTACCAACGTGGGTCTATCTGTCCACCCGCCCCTCCCCACCCACTGCACAGTGCTCACACCTGCACCTTCGCATCCCAGCTTGGAGATCACTTCGTCAAAATTCAAAACTTTTGCTCTTCAAAAGACATCATCAGGAAATGAAAAGACAAGTAGTCGACTGGAAGGAACAGTTTGCAAAACTTGCATCTGCTAAAGGGTGGGCTTCTGAGCACCAACAGCTGAAAGAGGTTCTCTGGAATGAAGCTGCCCAATAAGGGCTTCCTGGGTCCTTAAGTCTGGTGGTCTCTTCACCACATTTGTTCTTTTACAGCAACCAGACAGCTGAGTGGCGCTTCCAGTTCTGACTTGGACTTTTCCAGGGAAAACCGACAGGTAGGGAAAGTCTCTCCACAAGTTCCATCACCAGCTGCCTTGGCGCGGGCTCCCCCTGGTGGTCACTGGTGGAGCTGCAGTTTACTGCTGGAGCTGATGTAGCCAGGCTCAAGCGCCTGTTCCCAGGCAGCACCCTGTTGTTATATTCTGATGCTTGGGAAGAAGGCTTACCACTTAGAGTGCACATGTTCAATGCAAAATTTTATAAGTTTCCATTTGGCTAACCATGTTAGTGAGTTCATCAGCGACCTGGGGTAGAGATAATAAGACTCCGTGCAGCCTCCGCTGCTCCCCTAGAAGAGAGGAGCAGAAAGTGGGGCAACTTAAAAAGATGGGCAGCAGGAGACTCCCTGTTCTTGTTAGATGCCAACCCAAATAGTAGGAATGCAAGAAGTTTTCTTGTTCTCCTCCCTTTACCGGGACTAATCTCATTGTACCCTCCATCTCTATTTTTGTGAGTGAGCCCAAGGACACTCAGGTTCCCAGGCCACCTTCCTTCCCTCTCCATCCCCACCTCCCCATCCTCCCCAACTCCCCAACAGTGCAACAATCATTGCACTGTGTCCCCGGAAATCCACATCCGCTTCTCATTTGGCAAGTCTTTGTGGGCTGCTCCTGCGACCCAGGCATCGTTCTGATACATCTCAACCCCCTGGCTCCTCTGGACAGCCCTGTGAAGAGGGCATCAGCAGCTCTCACCATCCCCATTTGACGGATGAATTAAGTGAGGCATGGGGAATTGAGTACCTTGATCAAGGTCCCCAGTGAGCAAGTGTGAGAGCTGAGATCAGTGTGGTTGGGCCCTAAAGCACAGACGCCCCGGCTCCTCTGCCTCTTCACTTTCTTTGAAACCTCAACTCCCCTGAACCAGCCTCTCACAGAGCAGCTGTGTCTCCCCCCAACACCGCTGCCAAAGGGCGGAGAGACTTCGTTATTACTTCTCTGCAACTCTTCTTCCTCTCTTCCCTTAATGCTCCTGTCTTGGATCCGTGGGGGTCAGCCTAGGTATACCACTGACCCACTTCACTGTGGTCATCGACTGCTGCCCTGGTCACTGGCCCCCACCTTGAGCCCCTCTCTTCCCTCTGCGTCTCTCCTTCTGTGATCCAGGCCCTTGCTCCTGAGAGACATCTGGATGCTGGTAGCCTCTGTTGCACACTTGTGTCTCCTTTCTCTTCTGAGCTGCACACTCGGCATCCATCTGCCGGTTCCACGTCTCCCCAGCATGAGCCCCTGACCACCCACCCGCCCTCGGCTCTCCTCGCCCTGCTATTCTCGTCTTTTCTATCAATGACTGCAACTCCATGTTTCCAGGCTTAGGCTAGAAACCTTAGAATCTTTGATTCCTCTATTCCCTCAAATTCTCCATCCAGTGTACCAGCACATCTTCAGGCTCCAGGTTCCGTGTATCTGACCCTTCCCACCACCTCCGCTGCCCCAGCCCAGCCCAGGCTGTTTTCTGCCTGGACCCTGACTGCCCTCTCTGTTGGGACCTCCCTGCCCTCTCTGTTCTCAGCCAAAGTGATCCCTTTAAAACCTAGGTTACTTTCATGCCACTCCTCGGCTCAACGCCACCTCCATCTGTCTCCCCTGTCCATCCACAGGTCTGTCGGTCTTCCCTCAACTCCCTGGGCCAGCTCTCACCCAGGGCCTTCGTCTCTGCCTGGTGTGGGCTTCCCCACACCCTTTCTGTCCTCCAGACCTCGGTCAAGTGCCACCCTCTAGCCAGGCCTTCACTGACCCCTCCCTGCCCATTCCTCCCCACTAGACTCCTACAAGGAAGGGCTTTTTATCTCTTGGGTTCACTGTGTATCACCAGCCTCAGGTCTAGCACAAAGCAGTTGCTCATCAAATATTTGAAGGAATGAATGAGGAGGCTTCTTCTCTTGAATGAGAATAATGAGGCTCCAGGGGAAGGGGAGGCCTGGAGCCAAAATAAAAGCTCCTGAGAGTGCAGAGCAGTCCTGCAGATCAGTTCAGGCAATGACCGGGTGCCTCCGGTTTCACCCACTCTTTTCCACACTCTTATCCATGGCTGGAAAGTACAGATGCCTGTGACCACCCCTCTGCATTTGAGTCTTACCAAGATGCCCAGCCTCGCTGGAAGGGCTGTGGACCTGGGTAGGTGCTGATCACCCCGGTTCCCAGGCATGTTTGTAAGATATAGGGACCTTTCCCAAGTCACTGTTCTGTGTTGGGCACACTGCATCCTTCAGGCCCAGAAACTGGATCAGAGAATTGCAAAGGATAGAGGTGATCGACAGCAAGCCCCATCTGCGTGGGCATCCTGTGAACCCGTGATTTGTTTTCCAACTTGAACTTTTCCACTCTGGGGTCTGAGCTTGCCTTTGTGAAATGCATCACTTTATATATAAGCAGAGCTTCACCGAGGAGTGATAAGGAGTCCTCTTGGGATTTGCATTTCACAACTCTTTTTCTTAAGGGATCAAGCGGGTACACAATAACTCCCCCAGGGCCCTGTAGCTCTTCTGTCATCTGGGTTGGAGGCAGCAGCTAGCTAACAGGACAAGGCCTGTGCCATCTTACGGGCTGGACTTCCTGCCTGCCCAGCATTTCCAGGCTTGGAACTGGTCCCTGGCTCTGATGTGCCCCAGGCCCAGCGTGTCCAGTGTACTCAGGGATCATGACCCCAGTTCCCCCAACATGCCCCTGTGTCTTGCAGAGTGAGCCACAGTCTGTGTGTGTGAAGGGAAGACCCCTGTGCTGCCCAGGGAGCCGACCAGGATGTCCGCCCCAATGGAGCCCCTGAGTAGCCATGAGAGGATACGCAACATGACCTACAGCGAGTGCTTCCAGTCTCGGAGCACCGTCCTCCAGGGGCAGCCGTTTGGGGGGATCCCCACTGTGCTGTTCCTCAACGTCATCTTGTGGATGGTGAGTCTGGGTGCTAGGGGGGCGCCCCATGAGGTGGCCGCTGGCCTGGGCTGTTGAACTGAGGATACAGCAGGGGTCCCCGTTGTCCAATGGATGCTAGCCAGGGATGCGGGCTACCCGGATGTCATCCTACTTGGGGTGGCTCAGAGGGGCGAACCTCAGGGGAGAATGCAACAGAGCAGGCAGAATTCCTGGAGTTATCGTCAATGCTTCGTTGTCCAAAGTCCATCTGGTGGCCACCCCTTGGGCCTTGCTTCCTTCCCCTTGCTGAGGACTTTACTACTGCTCTCCACACACTACCAACTTTTAGCACCCACTCCATTTCAGGAAGCTGCAGGGTACTAGGAATGTGGGGTTCACAGGGCTCCATCCCTGATAGAACTCACCATCTGGTGAGGGAGCATCCTGGGGACTTCAGGGATAGGAATGCAGGGGACTGCCCAGAGGAAGGGTCCCCTTATTGCTTTTCCGGTCCTGTAGCTCGTCCTCGTGGTTTATTCCTTCCTCCGGAAGGCTGCGTGGGACTACGGGCGCCTGGCTCTGCTGATCCACAATGACAGGTGAGGAGGCCTGGGGTCACAATGGGTGAGCTCCTTGCGCCCTTGGGAGGGAATGTGCTGTGGAAACCAAGATGCGGCTGTGCCCTGGGCCGGCGCTGCAGCAAGTAGTCCTGTCACCCCTCCCCTGCCCCTGTTCTGCCCCTCCTTGCAGGAAGGGGACTTGGTGGGCCGCCATCTCTGGGCACAGGGCCACATTTTTTCTCTGGTCTCAGACTGTCATGTGGCTAATTCCCAAGAAGCATGGTGCCCCTGGCAACAGGGGTGATGCGGACTATACCCAGAGATCATGTTTGAAGCCTGCCTTCTCCTGGGTAGGAGTGGCCAGCAGCCCACGGCCCAGGGAGAGGAGAGGAGGCAGAAGAGATGTCCGAGGGCTTTTTTCTCAATTCCATGTTTCTGTCACCCTTTCTGACTGGCAGCCTGACCTCGCTGATCTACGGGGAGCAGAGTGAGAAGTCATCGCCCTCAGAGATTTCCTTGGAGATGGAGCGCAGGGACAAGGTGAGTGCTGAGAGCCAGCTGGTGGCAAGGACCCTGGCCCTGGGCAGGTGGTCACAGTGAGGGCAGGAGGGAGCCGGACTGGGCAGAGGATCGCAGCCAGCCGGACTCCACTACTCCGCAGTGTAACCTTGGCCAATTCCTCAGCCTTCCCAGACCCTCCAAGTGGAGATACGGACCACACCTTCCCCCAGGGTGCCAAGAAGTCTCAGCCTATTATAATACCTTAGATTTTTTAAAATGAATTTTTCTTCTTTTCTCAAACCTCTCTTCTCCCTGCCCTTCGTCCCACCCCTAAGGACTCACCTCCCATGTCATGTAGAAGATTCTAGCAGTCAGGAGGCAGCTCCCGCAGTCCCCCCCTTCCCCGGGGGTCCCATGTTCTCCTTCCTTTCCCTCCTGTGGAACCAGTCCACCACCTGAACATGTCCATTCTTCCAGCCAGGTGCCAGGGAGCACCCGCAGTGCGCCAGCCCCTGGTCTGGGAATGGGGAGCCAGCAGGGAACACCACAGACCATGTCCCACCTCTGGCACGTCCTTCCAGGCTGTGGACACCCAGCCAGATGCATGTGGGGAGGGAATGGGTGTACGGCGGAAATGCCTGGAACCGTCTGGCAGCCATAGGAGGGGGCTGTGTTGCAGCTGGCAGCCAGGGATGGTCTTGGGCAGAAGGCAACATTTGAGTGGAGACCTGGTCAGTGGGAGGGAGCCAAGAGGACTTCTGGTGCCCTTCACAGCTCCAGCTGCCTGTGTCCCCCAGCCCACCTCAGTTGGCCTCCTCGCCACCACCCACAACCCTGCCCATGGGGCTTTTACCCTCTCATTCCTCCTGAGCCCCAAGGCTACAGTGGTCCTCTGCACGGAGTCCAATAGCCTTTCCTTATCTTACCCCACGTCAGAATGCCCGGCCCGACAGGCTCCTTCCTCCTTTCTCCTTCAGGTTGCTTCTGTGATATCATGCTTTGGGGGTTTCTTCTCCCTCTGTCTCCTTTGCAGGCTCCTCCTCCACACCTGGAGTCCCCCCAGCTGATCCCAAACCTCCTCCTTCTCACCCTCTCCTGAGCAATGACAGCTTCCTTGGCTGCCGCCACACTGAGACCTCTAAGTTCTATCTCCATCTAATTCTGTCTCCCGATGGCCTTGAAAATGGCCCCACCTGGATACTATCCAGGCATTTTGAATTCAGTATGCCCAAACATTCCACAGTGAGCCTCCGCCCACCAGTCCCTAGTCTCTGTCCGAGATCCTCCTGTCATCTGCCTCTCTCACTTTCCCCCGGGCCCCTGCTGTGATCCATTTGCCCACCCTGTTCGGTTGCTTTTACCTTCCAGTGTTTCTCTCCATCCCTCCGGCTGCCCCCACCCAGATTTCAACCCGTCTCTCTTTGGGTGGCCAGAGCAGCTCTAACCACCCTTAGGTCCTACTTCCCCCTACTCATCCATTTTCCACCTGCATCCTAGACATCCCCATGAAGGGGGACACGGAATGTCCTGTGGGACTCTTCAGTATCGTCCTGATGCTCTGGCAGTAAGTTGCAGGTGCCTTGCCCTGGCCTGGTGGTTTGGTCTCTTTCCCCATTGTCCAGCCTGTCTCTCTTCTCAACACCCCCACCCCCCAGCCACATCAGTCACCTTTTAAACCTCAAGAGAGTGTCCTCCTTCCCATGCTCTCCCCTCACCCTTTCCCAGGTGGCTCTTCTCTGTCACCCCATCCCTTATTTAGATTTCAGCCCAGGCAGCAAATCCCCAGGGACCCAGACCTTTTGATATATGCACATAGAAAATTCAGGTTTTCTTTAACTTCCGTAACTCTGTCTAGCATGACCAGCACCTGCACCGGCAAGCAGTCCTGAATGTCTGCTCACCCCAGTGGGATCAGGCAGGAGCTTGGCCTTGCTTCCCACCAGGTCCCAAATCCAATCCAGACAGCTGCATGATTCACCTCAGATACAGGATTGTTGCTTGTGCTAAGCCAGATGGCAGAACCATATTCCTGCCCCGATCGCCCCTCCAAAAGACCAGGCCCTCTACTTGCCCGGATCTGTCCCACTCAAACTATGAAGCCTCAGATAAGTTACTTAATTTCTTGGAGGCCTCAAGGTGGAGTGAGGACATTCACACCTGCCTTACAAGGTGTTAATACATTTTTTTTTGCTTTGTTGTTCTTACAATGACCAAAGGATTATTATTATTATTTTTTAAATATCTGAGATGGTAAGCCATGATGACAGCAGTGCAGAGGAGAGCAATTCAATTAAACCAGGAGAGAGGGGGGAGCCGCTGGGTGGTTTATGCCTTCAGAAGCATACAGGGGAGCATGTGTGTGCATGCGTGTGTGCATGTGTGCACGCGCACGTAAACATACTGGAGAGACAGATGTATCCACCTGCCCAGGCTCCCCCCCTTACACAATTTCAAGGGCATATCGGACACTCTTCTCACACATCCTCTGCCTTTTCATGGACGATCTGTCTGTCCTGTGTGTATGACAGTTCATGTCCTTGCAGGTGCCTTGGATGCACCTGGGCACCTGTTGTGGAAGAGGCAGGGACACCCTTTCCTTCCCTGGAAGGTGTGTTCTCGACTGTGCCGTGAGAGTCACATCTTGCTCCCAGGGTGGGCGGTGGATAAAGACTATCCGGGTGGGGAGGGGTGCCTGGACCTCTCAGCCCACATTTTATCTAGCAGTCACCCCCTCCCTGGGGACATCCACTATCACTGCTGTGCCCCTTTCATTTCCCTGACTCATACCAGGGTATCTGTCCTTATTTTGGCTCCCCAGAACATGGCTAGGAAAATGGTGTTCCTACCGTGGACACCCCCATGATTGGCCAGTCAACCTGACACAGGGAGAGGACCCGGAAGGTGGCCTTATGTGAGGGAGCAGAGGATTTTCTTCCATTATTTCTTTTGCCTCCCTTGTTGCTTCTTTTGGGGAAAATCCCCTTCTGCGGTCTTCAGAAGACTGTCCATCTGATACCACTGGTTACCGTCCTGCTCCCTCACAAGCTGAAGTTTAACATTAGAGAAGCAGGCCCGAGGCAGGCATAGGAAGCAGGGTTTAGTTAAAAAGGGAGTAACATAGACTCCTCCCAGCAGGGAGAAAGGGGCCATTGTTGGTATCCTGGTATCCCAGGAAGTGAGGGTTTTTGCCCTGTTTTGTGTGTCTCAGGCTTCCTTTGTTCTCCTGCTCTCTTTCCCTTATCTCTCTCCTTCCTGCATATGTGGGTAGGAGAGCTCAGGTGGAGTGGCCAAAAGGTGAGCAGCAGATGAATGGGGGAAGGGCCAGATGGAGCAGCCCAGGACACATTAATTAACTACTTTTATAACTCCAGGAAGGAGGGACAATCCCTGGGGCAGGGGCAGGTTATCTTGGTAAGGGTGGAGGAAGGGCTCTGAAGGCATTTCAGTCCCTCGGGAGTGGGGGCAGTCTGCAGCTTCCCAGACCCACGCCAGGTGGTCTCCTTGATCCAGCCTGACTCGATTTACCCCTCAATCCTGACTGCCTGTCTAAATCTGGCTTCACCCAGTGGGCCTGCCTGGCCACCTAAATGGGCCCATGAAGGGTTGTCGCCTTGTCTGAAGTCTTGATGAGCCCCTGGGATCCCAGAGGGAGACCTGGCCCCTGGAGGGCCCTTTTCCAGAAGGACGCAAGGAAGGACAGACGGAAAGCTGCAGATGAACTCCTAAGAGGCCCTTCTCCCCTGGGTCCTGGGCCCTCCTTTCAAGTCCCATTCCCGGTATCAGGATGACAGGGGTGTCCACTCGCTTCTGGGTAGACATTTCGCTCAGCAGTCACCCCTAATTCCCTGGAGGGAGGAGGCCCTTACTGGACACAGCTGCGCCTGCCCGGGACCACCCATGGCTGCCTGGGCCCTGGGCAGACGGGCAGGGCCCAGCTCCTCTCACTGTTCTGTTCTCTCCTTTCCCCAGGGCTTCTGCTCCTGGCTCTTCAACAGCTTGACCATGAAGTAAGTGCCTGCGCTCCCCGAGCCTGGGACAGCCCTGCCTTAGGGGTGGGAGGGTGGAGATGCGGATTAGCCCCCCTGGCGGGATGCCAGGCCTGAGCTCTGTCCCCCAACCCACCCCCCCAGCTCCTGCCTCCCCAGATGCAGGCAGAGGTCACTTTCCCGGGTTACAACTGACATAGGCCCACTGCCTATGTCACCTCTGCCACAGTCCTTAGGAAGGACCCTGTATAAGAGCCGAGTCATGATTCCCATGCCTAAAAAAATGATTCTGTGAACCCCATGCCAGGAGAACAGACCCTTTCCACATGCTTTTTGCCTGTTTTCTGTATGTGCCACGCATCATTTTTATCAAGAGGAAGCAAACACACCGAGAGAAGGGTGGACAGACTCCCTCCCTCTGTGCCCTGGAGACATCTGCTTTCTTGATCCCCCAACACCAGCCTGGCACTTCAGCCGAGCAGTTGCTGACCACAACTCTATTCCCTTGGTGCCTGTATAAGCATGCACAGGCATACAACCCCCCCACCACCACCCCTACCACCAGGCAGGCCAGTGTGCACACAGCCCCACCTGCTTGTGCTCAGAGCCCCGCAGAATCCTGGCTCTACTGAATTCTCCTCCCGTCCGTCCTGCCCAGCCTGTCCTCCAAACCCCTATTCCAGGGGACTTCCTTGCCTGGTGACACCTGCTTTAGGGCACAGCTTTGCTGTTCCTGGTGGCCACAGGCACTGGGGCTTCTCTGCAGAGGCTGGCATGACTCTTCCTTCCTCCCAGAGTGGTTAGCCTCTCAGGGTTTGCTGTCACAAGACCCCAGCCCCTGGAGCCACCAGGGCACTTCTGTTTCTCCAGACCTAAAAGGCCCTTGTGGGGGTGCACAGGGAACCCCAACTGAGCCTAGGACCAGTGGCCTCTGGTATTTGACCCCAGCCCCACTGCTGGGGACTCCCCGTGGCCTTGGCCTGCAGCGTTCCTTCCCCATCTGTCATAGCCCCAGGGAAGCAAGGCAGCTCCTTTGTGAGTGGGTCAAACACCAGCCTCTCTACTTGTAGCTACCCATGGGTGAGTAGGGGGAGACTTTAACATTGCCCCCCCACCCTCTCCCTCTCCTTTTCCCGCTGCCCACTCTCTGGTTTTGCTTGGTTAATTCGTTAAACATGCACAAGCCAATGTAAGTAAGTTTTCACTAAGAGGAACATGAAAGTCTACCTCCAGTCTTCCCCTGTCAACAGTTTCATATTACCTTTTACGTGCATTCACTGTTTTTTAATTTTTAAAATACCTTACAATGTGTACTAGTCTATTTCTAGTCACTCTGATGAAATACTTAAGGCTAGATAATTTGGTAGAGAAAAGAGGTCTATTTTGCTTAATGGTCTGGAGTTCTAGGGCATGTCGCCAGCACCAACTTGGCTTATGGTGAAAGTCACCTGCCAAAACAAGATTCCACTGCAAGACAGGAAGCCAGAGAGCAATTCCGGAGTCAGGTTCAGACCCTCTTTCTTTCTTTTTTAAAATTTTATTATTTATTTGTTTCGTGGTGCTGAGCATCCAACTCGGGGCCTCCTGTATGCTAACCACGTGCCCTACCACTGAGCCACACGCCCTGCCCTAAGCTCAGGCTTTTACAACAACTCACTCTTGCAAGAATTAACTTCAGGGTCCCCCAAAACTACCTTCTGAAAGCAGGGCCCCCAAAATGACCCAAGGGGACCTCCCATTAGGTCCCGTGTCTTAAAGGTCCCACCGCCCATTAATATTGCCACAGCGGAGAACAAGTATCTCACCCAGGACCCCTTGGGGGACAAATCACATCCAAACCATGGCAGTGTGTATGGATATTTGGAGCTCCTTTCCCTCGAGGCCATGTAGGCTGGTTCTAGGTTCCTGAGTTTAGCAAATTTGTGACTGAGAGGTCAGGCTTGATGGCAAAATGGCCAGTCCCTGGCATGGGTCAGAGGGAAGGAAAATTGGGAAAAGGCGTCCCCCATGCTGACCACATCCTCTGGTGTGGGAGAAAAGGAACCCTGAGGTGGCCTGAGGCTGACTTCCTGGATTTTCCCCACTGCCCACTGGCATGTCACAGGGTGAGACAGGGTCCGTGTTGTGGGGAAGCAGGACACAGGCGAAGCCTAACAGACACCACGTGGTGGGTGTCTCTGTGACTCTGTGGTGTGCACGAGTGTGGCATGAAAGACTGAGTCACCCAGCTGTTGCTCATCTGCATGTGTGTGTGTACCCGGACCTGCAGGTCAGCGGGGAGGCCAGCGCGTACAGCTGAGCGTGTGCTTCCCCCATTCCCGCCCCACCACGAGCTCCCATCAGAGAGACCCCTCCACAGGGGACACCTCTCTCCTGTCGTGGCAGGAGGATAGCAAACAGTGTCATAGAAGACAGTGAAAGCATTCACTGGTCAGGGGCAGGTCAGCCAGAGTTCCCGGGCACACAGCCCGTGCAGTCTACCTGGGGAAACAAGGCGAACGAGACTCTTCCCTCATTCATAATGGAGAGGCTATAATTTGCCATGCAAAAGGGGTGTTTGGGGAAAAGAGGTTGAAATCTAACTGTGGGGCTCAAAAAGTGTAGTTTTGCCCTGGGTCTTGAAGGATGGGAAGAAATGAGTAGAGGGCACATCAGAAATAAAGGTGCAGTGGCACACGCCTATAATCCCAGTGGCTCAGGAGGCTGAGGCAGGAGGACTGCAGGTTCAAGGCCAGCCTCAATAATTTAGCAAGACTATAAGCAACCTAGTGAAATCATGTCTCCAAATAAAAATATAAAAATAAATAAAAAGGGCTGGGGATGTGACTCAGTGGTTGAGCACACTTGGGTTCAATCCCTGGTACCAAAATAAATAAATAAAAGACTCTGCGTGAGCAAAGCATTGGGGCAGAGATACATAGGGAGTGTCTGGAAACGGTAAATCTTTTGGTGGGATACAGGAAGAGGGCAAGGAGAAGGTTGTACCAGAAGGATCAGCTGGGATTGTGGCTGCCACACCAAGAAGCTTGGGCCTTCGTCTAGTTGCAGTAGAGACCCAAGATGAGATCTGAATGGGAGTATATTAGGGTTGAAAACGCCCAAAGTCAAGGCGAGCAGCTAAGCAGGCTATTCCAGGGATCCAGGAAGGATGAGATGGTGACCCAGACTAGGGCAGTGGCCAGTGAAACATGGCGGAGAGGACAGGTGGGAGGGAGGTGGTGGGGCTGCAGTCGATTGGTGAAGAGGGGTGGGAGAGAGGAATCAGGTCTGACTTTCAGGGAGGTCACTAACACTGTGGGGCCAGGGAGGAGACAGACAGGGAGGAGAAGTGGCCAGCACGCGAATGTGCCCACAGGCCTTTGAAAAAGAACGGGGCCAAGGCTCAGAGCAGGGGGTTTGGACTTGGAAGACAGATGTCGCAGCCAGGAGCAAACGGGTTACCCAGGAAGGTGAGATCAGCAAAGGCCAAGAGAGAGCCCGAGGAGCCAGGAGGAGGAAGGGACGTCCTGCGGCCTGGGATCACTGGAGTCCAGCCAGGACGAGGCTCCAGGGCAGGTGTGGCCAGCAACCTCCAGTGTACGGAGCCTGAGAGGAAGAGACCTGCAGCGAGGACATTGGCCTGGGTGACTGAGTCTCCCTTGGGAGGGCTTTGGGACCCCTCCGAGGGGAAGGGACGGAGAACAAAGCTCACCTTGTTCAAGAGGTGGGTGAGGAGGGAGTGGAGATGCTGAGAGAACTAGAGGGGAAGCCGGGCAGGGCGTGGATGCTTGAGGAGCCGTTTGGCTTATTTTAGAGGAAGCAGAGTGCCCTTGAGCCTGGTTGTAGGTAAAGGGGAGATGTGTGTGTCGGTGTAGAGAGAGTGGGATGGTAAAGGGAAAGAGAAGGGCCATGGAGACAGCAAGTCTCCAGAAAGGAGAGAGAGGAAGAGACGGGAGCAGAGAAGGAGAACTAATGGCGCGTGGTAGCAAGGGCAAGTGTCACAGTGGGTGGCGCTTTAAAGAATGGGCCCAGTGGTGAGGGCAGGAACTCCTGGCCCTCTGCTCTCTACCTGGAGACTCTCTCAGACCTCCCACTCCTCAGAATTTTCTGTGGAAAGACCAAATCCCCGGCCTGCAGCAAGACACCTGCTGTTCCCCCGCCCAGCCTTCCCATGGTCCTCAGCCACCCAGTTCCTGGGGCGTAATCCTCCAGTTCAGCAGAAGGAAGTGTTTCAGCTGCCTAGAAATAAATAATTTTTTTAAAAATCAGGAGCTCTGAATAATTCCATAAATGGAATGATTGAAGATGTTCTTTTCATCATAATGTTTAAAAATAAATATGAACTCTGGACTGGATGCTAGATGCTTCGTACAACCCACGTGTCTGACAGAGAGGCCAGGGTGGGAGTCCAGGGTGCATGCACCCATGGAGTGGGGGGCCCAGAGGGCGCTGGGCACAAACAAGTGCTCTGTAAATGGAGGCCACTGTTGCCATTATATAAACAGACGGGAAAGACTTACGACGAAATGTGAAGCTAAAGAGCAGCTCATCAGCCTGTTTGGGTTGCTAAGGACACAGTACCGCAGACTGAGCAAGTCAGAAGGGAAAGAGATTCACTCTGCCTCCTAGTTCTGGTCCAAGGTCAGAGGACAAGGGACTGCATCTGGTGATGGCCTTCCTGCTGGAAAGAATCCCAAGGCTACACAGAGCGTCACATGGCAACAGACAGGGAGCAGGTGTGCTCGTGTGTGTCTGCGTGTGTGTGTGTGCTGTGGTCTCTTTCCTTACAAAGCCACCAGGATCCAACCATGGGCTCCACCCTGGTGACTTTACTTAATCTTTATCACTTCCCACCTCCAAACACCACCATAGCAGGGTTAAGCTTCACCCTCTTTCCACCTCACCCTGGGGACGAGTTTGCAAGGGGCCAGACCCTGTTCAAACCATCGCAGTCACCAAGGAAAACTAGCACAACAGGAAACTGAAGGAAATTAACCAAAATCCTGAATAGTCACTGTTTTAAGTTTGATGAGATTGTCAGCAAATTATTTTCTTAGTATTTCCCAAAGTTACCATGAGCATGTGTTGCTTTTATGTTTTTTAACTGAAGCATAACACACACACACACACACACACACACACACAAATGCACAAAAATTAAATATACAGCTCACTTATACAGTGCAACGCCTATGCCACCAGGACCACCCTGATCCAGAATCAGAACACCCAGAAGCCCCCCCCCCGCCCCGCTCCTTTCCAATCCCCTATCTCCTCCCTCCTCCCTGAGGGTCTCTGGTATTCTGACTTCTAACTGTATAGTTTAGTATTACCCTATTTTGAACTTAATATATTAAATCATACAGTAGCTGTTTGTTGTAGGTGGTGTCTTTCACTCAGCGATGTGTCTGTGAGGTTCAGCTATGGGTGATTCATTTTTAACAGGGTATAGTATTTCATTGTGTGTGTGTAACAATTCTTGTGTCCATCCCATCTCTGAGAGACATTTAAGATGTTTCTAGTTGGGGATGTCACAAATGTCACACATCTGTGATATTCTTACACATGTCTCTGGAGCACATGTCATGTGTTTCTGTAGGGTATAAACCTAGGAGGGGAGCTCTGGGATCCCAGGTTGTGCGTGTACAGAATTTCCATAGATAAGGCTGACCTGCGGTCTCCAGGGTCTTCAGTGCACATCTGCTACAGGGCCCCTCTCTCTGTAAAACCCAGTGACATGCACTTAGGGACACCAGATGCCTAGAGAAGAAGGGCAGTATTCCCCCAGGAAAAGAAAAAGAGGGTTGTTGGAAGTGTAGGTGAGGGGCAGAGGGCTTGCCTCACGTGCATAAGGCCTTGGGTGGGACCCTGTGGGAAAGGAGGGGTGGGGAGAAGGCAAGGAAAGCAAAAATCTAGGGGGAGTGGGACGGTCATCTTCCTGTGGCGCTCGCCTGAACTGTGGCTCCTAAGGAACAGTCTCCATCTGTGTCTCTTCCAGGAACCAGGATCTGATTAACAAGTGTGGGGATGACGCGCGCATCTACATGATGTTCCAGTACCACCTCATCATCTTCGTGCTCATCCTCTGCCTCCCCTCCTTGGGTGTCATTCTGCCCATCAACTACACTGGCACTGTCCTGGGTAGGCGGGGCTCAGCGGGCCCTGGGCCCTGGGCCACTAGACCCAAGGGGCAGCCTGGCAGGCGGGACTGAGACTGAGCCTTGTGGGGTAGAGACCTGGATTTTAACTGTCCTCTGGAAGGTGGCTGCTGGGTGACCCTAATAAGCTGTGCTTCTGTGCTGTCCCATGGAGACAGGAGATGGGTCCTTCTTTGTTTGAGCCAGGACCCGGCATGGAGCATGTGTGGAGGGTCAGCTGAGTCCGGAACCAAGTGTTTACCTGGGATCCCACACACCCCTAGACAGGTGTTCATGGAGGCCCTTTTAGGACATGTGACCACTTCAGAAGTCCCTGTACTCGACCTAACCCTGGGACCCCTCCGCCAATCCTGCCCCATGGACACAGCATGGTCACCTCAGCATCTGTCTCAGAGGTTCTCTGCTCACACTCAGCCTGTTGGGCTAAATAGCATCCAGAGGAAGGGCTTGGCTTCAAAGCCCTTCAAAATCTTGGCTCCCCCAGATTTGCTCCCCAGAAAATACCTTTGCTCAAGCTAACAATTTATTTAACCTTCTATTTGTCAAATCAGTCTTCCCAGGCCTCAGTTTCCTGCTGTCTTAGGCATTGGGAGATAATGTCAAGTGCCTTGCATGGCGCCTGATACACAACAGGGGCTCAGGAGAGAGCAGCAGCAGTTCCCTTAGAACTGTAGGACAAACAGAGCTGTAAGGGAGGACGAACAACCAGCTAGTGTCTAACAGCACCTAAAATACCCAGGTGGCAACCACCTGTCCCTGGATGCCTCAGTTTTCTACCTCTTTCTCAGCCAGATGTGGACCTTGGTATGGTGTGGCACATATGAGTGTCCATGACACCAGATCCTACCATGAGCATGAGTAACACAACTCCTGTCTTTCCAGGTTATCCAGATTCTAAGAGCTGATATGTGGGCAATGAGAGTGTAATGCAGGATTTTTAGATACATTTTGCAAAACTTGAAGGTGTCTGAAATGACAACCTAATATGTTTAGCCAGAAGGATTGACTTTGTTCAAACGAGGCAGCATCCCATGATTTGGGAGGGAGTTCTTGTGATTGTTGCCCAGGTTGCTGATCTCATCACTGGCTCGTGGCTGGACAGTTGGTTCCTTTGACAAGCATTTACTTGGTGTCTATTATGTGCCAGTGTGGCCTTGGGATGCCCCCAAAATATCTGATTTATGCATAAGAGCTTCCATCAGCACTGCCTGGGGGAGGATGTTTGTGTTGGAACCTGGGAACGAACCCTGGGGAACCGGTAGGAAGAAGGGGATGTCGGCGGCATCTCTAGGCCCTAGGTGTTCATCGGGGAACCTTGAATTCTGCACTCTGCCTCCAGCCACTGAGGAGCTGGGCCAGAGGTGAGCACCTTCTTCTCTTTCAGACTGGAATAGCCACTTTGCACGGACCACCATTGTCAATGTCTCCACAGAGTAGGTACCTGATCTTCTGACCTCCCCTTCTCCTGGCTGGGCACTGAGGGGAGGGGAGGGCCAGTGTGTCCGTCCACAAGAGGGGCACCACGGTGCTGGCAGGAGAGGCCTGGTGTCCCTGGAATCCAGAACCAAGTGGGACACCAGAAGTCACAGTCTCTTAGTGGGCAGGGCTCTGTGCCCCAATGTCTCCCTCTGTCACAAGTGGACCTGCCAAACTGGCCATTTGTGAGGGCTGGAGAACACAGTCCTGTTTGCTTTAGTATGTCCAGCTCCCAAGAGGCAGAGACCCTCTTGGTCCAAGATGTGGCCTCCCTGATCATTCAGGGTTCAATTCCGCCCTCGTTGGATCGAGTGAACCATGAACCTGTCAGTCTCCCCCTCCAGTCCATGGAGGGACTAAGAGATCACGTGGTGGTTGGCACCTACCTCTGCCACCCACTGACCCTGGACCTAGGGCTCTGGAGTCTCATGAGAATATGCACCTACAAAACTCAGGCCCGTTCTGGACCTGGCTCCGAGTAAGCCCTTGACAGTGTTAGCCCTTCCTCCAGAGCCAGACCCCTGGCCACCACTGCCACCCCCTTTAAGGTGTCTGAGAGTGGGGACTCCAAGAAGTTGGTCTGGAGGATCTGAGGACATAATGGTGGCTGGAGGGGGTCTGGGAACACTTGTCAGAAGGGCCAGAGTGGCCGGGGGGCCAGGGTGGGAGGAGCTGGGTGGAAGCTGCTTAGCAGCCAGTGTGAGCAGTTTCAGTGGCTCAGCAAACAGGTGGGTGGTGCTGGGCAGGAGGGGCAAGCAGGGCGGGGAGCAGGCCCCGTGGGTGTAAGACTGGAAGACGCCACACCACACGACACAGATCACCAAAGAGTTTCCACTTTATTACAAAAGGCTGTGTGTTTATATAGGTCCAAGGAGAGGTAGCAGGGCTGAGGTAGACAACAGGTCGCCCATTTATTGGCAAGCTCTTCCATATGTCAGTTCCGGAGCCCAGGAAGTTAATTCTTATTGGGGCTAAGGCTTCCCACCAGCAGGGTTAGAACATTGGCGCTGGCAGGAACATTTCGCACCAGTGAAAGAAACAAAGAGGAGAAAGAGGGTCGTTAGACGCCATGTTGGGTTTCATTTTTTCTGGGGTGCTGCTGCCGTTATGTTTTCCCAACAGTGGGGATCTGGGGACACTGTGGTGGTGGGTTTGGGGACACTGGGGGGGTCTGGGGACTCTATGGTGGTGGTTCTGGGGACACTGTGGTGGAGGGGGTATGTCTGGAGACACTGTGGTGGGGGTTATCTGGGGACTTTATGAGGGAGTTTGGGGATAGTGTGGTAGTGAGGTCTGGGGACACTGTAGGGGGTGTCTGGAGACACTTTGGAGGGTCTGGGGATACTGTGTGGAGGGGTCTGGGGACACTGGGAGTGTCTGGGGAGACCGTGATAGTCTGGGGACACTGGGGCTCTGGGAAGACTGTGGTGGTCTGGGGACACCGGGGCTGGGGCCATGGCCAGCTCTCACAGCCTTCTCCCTGCGCAGGAGCAGGCTCCTGTGGCTGCACAGCCTCTTCGCCTTCGTCTACTTTCTCACCAACTTCCTCTTCATGGCTCACCACTGCTTGGGCTTTGTGCCCAGGAAGAACCAACAGGTGAGCAGGTGAAGAGCCCCTCCCCCACTGGCCCTTCCAGGCCGGCCTCAGAGAAGGCCCAGCTCGGCGCACCCCAGGGGACTGACCTCCTGAGCAGGTGCACACCCCTCCTTGCAGCCGGGTGGCCGGGGGCCTGCTCCCTGCCCTGCTCGCCCCTCCTGCCCAGCCCGGTCCACCTGTTTGCTGAGCCCCTGAAACTGCTCACACTGGCTGCTAAGCAGCTTCCACCCAGCTCCTCCCACCCTGGCCCCTCGGCCACTCTAGCCCTTCTCCAAGGCCCCTGGACCCCTCATTCACAAACCAAAGAGTAACAAACACTGGGATACACAGGAGCCTCCATCCTTAGTGGTCAGGGTCCCCTGCAGCCCACTCCAGCTGTGCCCAGGACTTTCCTTCTCCTCTCTGAGGTCGCAGACCCCTGTGCATCCCCACTGTCTCAGTTTGGCACCCCCTACCTCCCAAGCGGACCCTGAGACCATGGCTTGAGTGACATTCATATATCTGGGGGGTGATCTCAGGAAAGGCCAGTAGGGGAGCAAGGACCAGAGAGAAGGTGGCCAACAGAAGGGAGGGTGGGGAGCAGTTTAGCAGTGGGGGCAGCTGCAGTTTAACCCTCTGGAGAACTCCAAGAGCTGCTATAGGACCCGTGGCCTAGAATTTTCCCAGCCTGGAAGTGAGCACTTTGGAGTGCCCCCCCCCGCCCCCCGGCTGCCACCTCACGACTCCCTGTCCACTGTTCGAGGGCTGCATCTGGGGACTTGAACTCTTCACTTCTTGACCTGTGCATGCTCCCAGGGCTAGGAAAGAGTGCTCAGGAGGACACACCAGTGGCCATGGGTGGGCAGCAGCTCTGCCACCTTCCTGGACCAACACCTGCCTCGAGGGAGGGGCCTTCAGGTTGCCCATGCTCTGTGGGAAGGGAAACCAGAGGATCAATATCTTGATTCCATCTCAGGTTTTCAAGGGTTCAGGGGAGTATGATCCACTCCACCAAGGCTGTCCCCGCTACAGGACTGCTTCATTTGAACTCAGTCCAGAGTGCAAACGCACACGCCCTAAAAACTCACCCCAGGTGTTTCCGCCTCCCAGGCAGGGAGGCTTGGCCAACCGTGACCAAGGTCAAGGACTCAGCTACTTCAGCTTTTCTTACTATCACCAGATGCTTCTGCCAAGACCCCCATCTCTCAGTCTACCAAATGCCATCTTGAAGGTGATGGTCAAGGAAGCTATTTCCCACCCACAGGATGAAATAAGAACTCCAGGCAGGGGGCCTCTCCAGTCTCCTTGCAGAGTCTTGCTGTGTTCGTTTTTTGTTACTGTTCACCTGAGATAATCAGCTTAAAAAGAAGAAAGGTTTATGTAGCTCACAGTTTTAGAAGTTCCAGTCTATGGTCAGAAGGTCCCGTTGCTTTGGGCTTGGGTCCAGGCAGCATGTCGTGGTGGGAGCATGTAGCAGAAAAGGCTGTTCACCGTGTGGTAGCGGGGAAGCAAAAAGAAGAGGAGCCTGGAGTCCCAGTGTCACCTCCTGTGACTAAGACTTCCCACTTATCCCCACTTCTTAAAGATTTCCACTGGCTCCCGATAGCACCAAGCCTTTAGCACATGCAGGACATTCCATATCCAAGCTATAGCACCTGCCCTTGTCCCAGCTCCCCTGTCCCTTCTAATTTTAGGGGGTTCCATGGTTATGTGGGACTTTCTGCTGGAATTGGGGAGGGGGTTTGCAGGGAGATCTGGATTCACTGTGGAGCTGCATGTGTTCTGACCCTCCCCCGGGCCCTGTCTGCAGGTTTCTCCCTTTCCCTCCCACTAATCAGCCGTCTATGGCAGGGGCCCAACAGCTGTGGCCCAGAGAATGAGAGAGGCACAGTTTGCTGACCTCAGGGCTGTGGGCTCAGCTGCACACCAAGACAAAGAAACTGGCACTTGCTTACTTAGCAAGGAGGTCCTTGGCATCAGGCCGCCTGGTGTGAACAGAAGGCCTGCTCCCTGGGACTCTGGGCCACCCAGAAACCAGACATCTGGAGTTCCTGTGCAAGCTGAGTCTTCTCTGTCCATTTGCCCTCCCACCTAGGTCACAAGGACACTAATGATCACCTATGTGCCCACGGACATCCAAGACCCAGAGATGGTTAGCAAGCATTTCCAGTAAGTGGGGTGCATTGCCTCCGCCCGTATCCCTACCTGGGTCCTCCTGTGGGTCTCAGTTAGTTAGCTGGTGGCCTTCCCTGGCCTCGGCTCAGAATCAACTTTCCAGAATAGAGAGGAGCCCCAGGGCTGGAGCCGGGTTTCAGGAGCCGGGGACTTCCTGCATGGCTGGGTAGGAAGTAGGAGGTTTTTTTGTTTTGTTTTGTTTCGGGGGGTATACCAGGGATTGAACTCAGAGGCACACTACCCATCCACATCCCCAGCCCTATTTTGTATTTTATTTAGAGACAGGATCTCACTGAGTTGCTTAGAGCCTCACTTTTTATTTTTAAATGTCTTCTTCGTAGTTTTATTTATTTATTTTTATGTGCTGCTGAGGATCAAACCCAGTGCCTCGCGCGTTCGAGGCAAGCACTCCACCGCTGAGCCACAACCCCAGCCACAGTGCTTCACTTTTTGCTGGGGCTGGCTTTGAACTTGTGATCCTCCTGCCTCAGTCCGGAGCCTCTGGGATTACAGGCGTGCACCAGCGCACCTAGTTAGAGATGTTAATTTTCCTTTTTCTTGTGGCTCCAGTTTCTGAGTCCAAGGAGACCCTGCACCGCCCAGGGCTCAGCATCTTGAGACCTCTTCGGTGACTTCAAGTTCCTATCCCCAGATACCCTGTCCTCTGAGTCCACTATCTTTCATGAGCAGCTCTTTCCTGGTCCTCAGTGGTTGAGGCTCTGCCCTGAGCCACATTCTGGGCCATGTAGGAAGGATGTGGTAATCCTCCGATTACCAGAATTCAAACCCCAAAAGTAGTTTGGCCTTAGAAGCGAGAATGGATTCTCCCACTAGAAAAGGTGGGCATGCCAGGCAGCTGGGCTATGCAGCCTGTGGGCGGCCATGCTGGGCAGGGTGAGGGCAGCACCTCCTAGCCCCCCAGCTGGCTCAGCATCTGTGTGTGTGTCTGCAGTGAGGCCTATCCAGGCTGCGTGGTGACCAGGGTCCACTTCTGCTATGACGTCAGGACGCTGATCGACTTGGATGATCAGAGGTGAGGCTGCAGCAGCTCCTGTCAGAATCTGGGCTGGGGTGCGGAGGAGGACGGGCCTCCACTGACCGGAAGCTCTTCCCCCATTGCCCACCTCTGACAGGCGCCATGCCATGCGCGGCCGGCTCTACTACACGGCCAAGGCCAAGAAGACTGGTGGCAAGATCATGATCAGGATTCATCCCTGCTCCCGCCTGTGCTTCTGCAGGTGCTGCACCTGCTTCAAGGAGGTAACCAGCAGGGGTGTCGGATGGCAGGGAGGGGCCAGGGCCCTGGGGCTCCAGGCTGTCCCTTGCTCATACCCTTGGGCCCCCCGGCCCTGTTGGGGTCTGCCCCATGTTCTGGTGCTCACTGGCTCCAGGCTGTCCCTTGCTCATACCCTTGGGCCCCCAGGCCCTGTTGGGGTCTGCCCCATGTTCTGGTGCTCACTGGCTCCAGGCTGTCCCTTGCTCATACCCTTGGGCCCCCAGGCCCTGTTGGGGTCACCCCATGTTCTGGTGCTCTTGTCTCCCTTCTGCTACTGGACAGAGGGTCCAGCGAGAACACCGAAGGCTTCCAAAGAGATAGGGGAGACACCTGTCCCCGCTTTGTCCCCCAATCACGGGTTTTGAGACTTGGACTCCTGCTTCAGGGCAGAACTGGACCCCCAAACAGACCAGAAAGACTCCCCCTCCCCTGACAAAGCTGCACGTTGTACTGTCTCTGTGCTCCAGCCAAGTCTGGAGCACCCCTCTGCCCCGCTGCACCCCACTGTCCCCGGGCCTAAGGCAGGGAGTGCAAGGCAGAGCCAGCCCCTGGTGTTCTAGAGGTGACTTGGAACCCTGCCCCTGGGTGCCTTCCTGGGATTCTGCCCCCACCCCCCACCCCCCGGCTCTGAGGGCTGCCTCTCGCCCCAGGTAGATGCAGAGCAGTATTACAGTGAGCTGGAGGAGCAGCTGACGGACGAGTTCAATGCCGAGCTCAACCGCGTCCGGCTGAAGCGTCTCGACCTGATCTTCGTCACCTTCCAGGACTCCAGGATGGCAAAGAAGTAAGTGCCACATGGTAGCCTCTGCCCCAGCCCAGCCCCGAGGTGAGCGTCTCCCGAGAGAGCCCCCCAGCTCCCACATTTTGACTGACTGCTCTGCTCCTCACAGGGGCCACTATCTTGATTTCCAGAGCTTGGCCCTTCCCATGTCCCCCAGCTCCCAGGGCTCTTTAGGGGTGCCTAGGCACTGGGCTCCTTACTCCACGTGTCCTGATTTCAGTACAGAGGTGGTCACCATAGCCTTTGCCTCTTCTGGGTCTTGCCGAGAATGACAGCCATTTTACCCTCATTGTAAACACATCACCCTCTCCCTCACCACTACGTGTTGGGAGAGATAAGCCCGCCTTGCCCTTTCTCCTCTCTGCCATAGGCATCCTGGTATTCATAGCCCTATAGCCACCCCCATAGCCACCCCGCTCTTCTGTCCTAGCCTCTGGCAGTCCCACCTCATTAAGAAATGAACTAAGTTCATTCTGGAATGTCCCAGAAGGATCCTCAGGATTGGGCTAACTAGAAGGGAAGTCCAGAATCAGTCTCTGAAGGATTTTGGGGGTCCTGCTCTTCTGGTGGGAGCCTGATAATGTAAGGCACTTCATCCTCACCCACCCCGGCCCTACAAAAGAATAGTGGACCATCTTAGATTTAGTTACCCCAAATAATGGCACACAATTTTACAAATTGCTTACACTCTGAATCTTCTTGTCTGATTTTGTTATTGCTATCTGCCCTGTCCACCTCCCAGATGGTGGACAAGGATCATATACATTCATACCTACATACATATATAAAGTCTATTCAAGGTGTGTGTTATATAAATGAAATGCCTTACATTATAAGATAATCCTGTTCATTTCCTGAGACGCTGCCACTTGATAGAGAGGATCCAAGGCTTCATAACAATAGAATTTGAATTAGAAGGTCAAAGATGAGGCTCTAGTGCAAGTACCTGCCCGCTTTTGGATCTATCTTGAGGCACCTCACTTTAGGAAGCTGTGCGATTGAGATTCCATTAATCACCAAAGATCACCAAGGAGCACAGTGCCAGGCACATAGGAAGAATTCAATAATGAGGAGTTATTGTCATTAATACAAGGCTCAAACCAATAGCCTCCTATCAACCTCAAAGCAAGACCAGGCCTCTGTGTTGCCGAGGGGAAGGCAGGAGCTGAGAACTGTGTCCCTCCCTCCCTCTCCTGAACAGTCTAGGCCCCCTCAGATGCCCCTACCCTCGGATACTGGGCCTTAGAAACTATCCTAGGAGACACATCCAAGGCTTTGAGATCCCCCAGGAAGTGGGGTGCCCACCTGTGAGACTGCCACAATGACCCTGGGACCCTGGTCTGTGGCCTTCCGAAGCTCAACCTCCCATCCCCAGACCTCGGTCTCCTCCTCTTCTCCCATCTCTGCAGCGTCCTGGAAGATTACAAGTACATCTATTGTGGTGTGTACCCCCAGCAGTCCTCAGTGACCACCGTCGTCAAATCCTACCGCTGGAGGGTCATTCATGCCCCACACCCCAAAGACATTATTTGGTAAGCCTCCGCTGACCCTCCCCTCTCCTCTGAGCTCCCCTGAGACTGCAGACGACAACAGGAGAGAACCTTCTCTCCCCACCTTATGGCCAGCAGACTCTCCCCGAGGAACAGCCCAGCACTGTCCAAATACAGTCCCTGCCAAGCGGTGCCGGGTACTTCCTGAGCACCACGAGCCTCTGCCCACCCAGCACCCAACCCTTGGGGAAATTGTTTTTTTCCTGCAGAAAGAACTCAAGTATATTTTTTACACACATGAAATATGTCCTAAGCCTTTATAAGTGGTGTGACTCAGGGGAAGGCAGAGGGGCCCGTGGCACACAGGTGTGTGCCCAGGAGGTTGAATTAGACCAGGGCAGCCCAGGTCCAGAGCTGGCATGCTGGAAAGAGCTCGTGAGCTCTCTCCAAGGGCTCGGACCAGGGTTCTAAGCGACTTCCCTGCTCCATCCCTCCCTAGGAAACACCTGTCCATCCGCCGCTTCAATTGGTGGGCCCGCTTCATCGCAATCAACACCTTCCTCTTCTTCCTCTTCTTCTTCCTCACCACGCCTGCCATCATCATCAACACCATCGACATGTACAACGTCACCCGCCCCATCGAGAAGCTGCAGGTGCCTCCTCTGCTCAGGCCAGGCCTGGGGGCCCCAGGGAGATCCAGGAAGAACTCAGGCGAGGATAGGATGGTGGGCCCACTGGGACAGGGCCACAGAGCCCACCTACGGCCAGCGTGGTGGAGGTGGAGTGGCCAGTGGTGGGGTAGAGTTTCCAGTGTTCTAAAGGAGATGAATGTGGGTCATTGCTCATCTTAGAGTTAGAGGCTAGAGAGGAAATGGAGAGTGGAGGGGCCACAGGCAGTTCCCTGGGGTGAGTATAGGGGGACAGATGGTCCCACCATGGGCTTGGAGGTCCCATTACAGGAGGTCACTCTAGGCCATGGAGTGTTCAGAAGGCATGACAGGTGTGAAGAGCTGTCTTGAAGGTGAGAAAGAGTAAGAAAGTCCCCACACAGCCCTTGGAGACCAGGGAGACCTTCAGACCTGTCTCCAACTCCCTCACTTCCAGTAGGAGGCCTCTTTGAAGTTAGAGGATGCCTCCAACTGGGAGGGCAGATCCTAAGTTCTTAGCACTGGTCTGATGCCAAGTCCTATGGCCGCCATGCTGTTTTAATGAACTGGAAGTCTGGTCCTTCCATGTTATCCCCTCCATGTGCCCAGCAAAACACACACACACACAAACACACACAAACACACACACACAAACACACACACACACAAACACACACAAACACACACGCACAAACACACATGCACACACAAACACACACAAACACACACACAAACACACACACACAAACACACACGCACACACAAACACACACAAACATACATGCACAAACACACACACACAAACACACACAAACACACACACAAACACACACACACAAACACACACAAACACACATGCACACACAAACACACACAAACACACACACACAAACACACACGTACACACAAACACACATGTACACACAAACACACACACACAGTCAAGCCACACCACTTCTTTTGCTTACTTTGTCAACTCCACAGCAGGCCTCAGACCTCACACACGCTGGGTTCCCTCTGCTCTCCTTGGGGACACCCCATCCCACTCTCCCTGCATTCTCGGGCCACTCAAGCACATCACAGGAAGGCAGCGTTGTCTCTCTGAGCTGTGAGACGTGAGCAAGAGCTTTTGAATCGCTAGGGGAAGCTCAGGCTGCCTCTCCAGTGATCTCAGCACAGAAGGCCATGCCCGCTGGGGACTCCACTTGACCTTGGGGTGTCAGCCTCTGCCTCCCCCAGCCAAGAGAACTCCTGGCCAGGAAGGCACTTGAGAAAGCGGGGCCGCAGCACGGCCTCCGAGACAGCAGCCTGCTCTTGGATTGAGCTGGAGGTGGAGAGCAGGGGTTAGGGGGAGGCTGGGGCTGTTGGGGGAAGGGGCTGGGTGCACTGATGTCTCTGCTGCCCTCCTCCCGTCTGCTCCTGCAGAGCCCAATTGTGACCCAGTTCTTCCCCTCCGTGCTGCTCTGGGCCTTCACAGTGATGATGCCCCTGATGGTCTACTTCTCTGCCTTCCTTGAGGCCCACTGGACCAGGTGAGCGCAGAGCCTCCTCTCCTAGCCCAGCTCTTGACTCCAGCCTCCCCCCCTTCCTGATTCCCCACCGGCCTGGTACTCATTCCTCCATGGACTCAAAGAATGATAATCAACATGGGATGGCTTGGATACTGGAAACCATCCCGAAGACCAACAGGTGTTTTCTTAATGAAAAGGTGTGCTGGGTTGTGTCTGGGGCTCTGACCTTGAGGATGCTGAGACAGAGTCACCATCTAAGGGATATGAGGCCCACACAAAGTTCCTCCTTGGGCTGCTCCCTCAGCCCCCAGCCATGTACTGAGGGGATGGAGCTATAGACACGAGCTAAACAGTGTCAGGAAGTTTACACAGAAAGCACAGGATGAAAAGCCTTGCTTGCCAAAGACCAGGGAAGCAGTTGCGGATGTAGCCGAGGGGCCCAGGGATGCAATCGGACTGTGGATACCTTTGGCCCACACAGTGTCAATGCTTCGAACACTGGAGATTTTCCATTTGTTCTTCTGCTTCCCTGCTAGTATCTAGTTGGGTACAAGTATTTGCCATATCCCGAGTAAGTGGCACTGCTTTGGCTTGAAAGCTATGTAGGTCTCAAAAGTTATTCCCACCAAATATGGTGGTGCATGCCTGTAATCCCAGCAGATTAGGGGCTGAGGCAGGAGGATCCTAAGTTCCAAGCCAGCCTTAGCAATTTAGGGAGGCCCTAAGCAGATCAGTGAGACCCTGTCTCTAAATAAAATATTAAAAAGGCTTGGGATGTGGCTCAGTGGTTAAGCACCCTTGGTGGGGTTCAACGATCCCTGGTACCAAAAAAAAAATTACTCCCTGCACCAAAAGTTCCTGACATTTACCCAGACATAAGCCAGAGGTTTGCCCCAACAGAAATTTTTATAGGCCTTTCCTCTGCCAAGAACAAGGTTTATATTGATTAATAAAATCCTCAGGGACTCTGAGGATCATCAGAAATGTCTCTTTGATACAGAGATGTCAAATGTATGGCACATATGGCTTTCCCTCCCCTTCTTCTTCCTGTGCCTGGGACAGACATCACTGGGGCCCTCCTCTGTAATTAGATCTTTGGTTCTTATTATGTCTCACACACTGATGGACATCTCTCTTGGTTCTCTTCTAGATCAAGTCAGAATCTGATCATAGTGCACAAGTGCTATGTCTTTCTGGTGTTCATGGTGGTCATCCTGCCCTCTATGGGACTGACCAGGTACCTCACTCCCAAGGACCCCTCCTCTCCCAGAGGTAGCCCAGGGTCAAGAAGGAAGAGGGCCAGGTGACCGGCCAGCTAGAATCAAGCCAAGAGTCTTTGGGGATTGGCAGAGGGAAGCCAGATAGAGGAGTTGAACCCTGGGCTTTAGCTCACAGACTTGCTAACTAAAGGGCTGGCCTTCTTCATGCTTCTAGTTTGGATGTCTTCTTCCGTTGGCTCTTCGACATCTACTATTTAGAGCACGCCACCATCAGGTTCCAGTGAGTACTCCCACACACTTCCCGGGCTTCTTGTGTCCACGCTGGGGTGGGGGTGTGTATCCGTCTCTGAATCCAGCACCTGCATCGCTCACAGGGCTGTTCAGGGATGTGAACAGCACGTGAACTCTCACTAGGCAACCTTGGAACTTTTCTGGGCTGTGACCTCTTTGGCAATCTGGTGACATTTGGGGATCCCTTCTTGGAATGATGTTTTTGAAATCACTGTAGATTTATAGGGTGTTGCCCCCTCCCAAAATGTACAGGGTGGGGTCCCATGTGCCCTTCACCCACTTTTCTCTAATGGTAGCATTTTGCATGATGATAGTGCAATATAAAAACAGGAGAGTGACATCGGTACAATCCACAGAGCCTATTCAGACCTGTCCAGTTTACTCTGAATGATATCTCCAAGTGTGCCAAGTACAGGGATTGCAAAGAAAACCAATTATATTGAAATACGAATATCAGGCCAAGCACAGTGGCACACACCTGTAATCCCAGGAACTCAGGAGGTTGAGGCAAAAAGATCGTAAGTTCAAAGCCAGCCTCAGCAACTAGAGAGACCCTGGGGCAAAATAAAAAAAAATTAAAAGGGCTGGGGATGTGGCTCAGTAGTTAAGTACCCCTGGGTTCAAGCCCTGATACAAGAAAAATGAAAAGAGAAAGAAGGAAGGGAAGGAGGGAGGGAGGGATTCTGAAGGAGTTCTGAAATGAGTCTGGGGACTCACAATTCTCTCTTTTCAAGGAAGTTGACATAAATGTGCCGACAGGGACTGGGAAGTCACAGAGATGCTTGGATCTCCACATTTTAAAATATCCTGATGACTATATTTCAGTATGATGGTTTTCTTTGCAGTGCATGTGTTTTGCACATGGAAGTCACCCATTCAGAGAAGTTGGGTGGCTCCCAGGTACAGTTGGACAGTTCCCTCAAGGACATCTCTGCAGCCAGGAGACTTTTAACCATGTGTCACTTAACAATGTGTCTAAATCATCATTTTGAAATGGTGATGAGCACAAATGGTATTGTATAATGTCAGCCGTGTCTGCGATGCAATTTCAGTTGGAGACAAAGTCACACGGTGGCTGACAGTCCTGCGATGTGTGGCCCACAACCTTAATTGAAGGAAATACTGAATTTCCGTTACAGATTAATGAAAATAAAGATGTCATTTCCCCCCACCCGTAGTCCCCCAGAATTCAGAATCCGTGAGCCCAGCTCACATTCCAGCTTTGGAGCATCCCAGGGCATTCATGTCCTTGCACACTCAAATGCAACTCTGAAGGCCACAGCCCCACCAGGGGACATGACCTGTGGGACCTCCGTTGTATACACAATTTGGAGTTGGTCCAAATGTCCTGTGGCCACACCTGATAGGAAACTTGTCACCCCCGCCACCCACCCTCTATTGTTTCTCTCTCCTCCTCCCTCTCAACTCCTGCCGTCCCCTGGCTCCTCACTGTCTTCCGCTCTCCCCACTGCCCAGGTGTGTGTTCCTGCCAGACAATGGCGCCTTCTTCGTCAACTACGTGATCACGGCGGCCTTGCTCGGCACAGGCATGGAGCTGCTGCGCCTGGGGTCCCTCTTCATGTACAGCACTCGCCTCTTCTTTTCCAGATCGGAGCCCGAGAGAGCCCACATCAGGAAGGTGAGGCCCAGCCCTTCCCTGAGAACAGCCCTTAGTTTCTCTTGGGAGGGGACCAGGATGGGGCCCCTGCTGGGAGCACCCAAGGACAGGTGGCTGCTTCTTGGCCCCCAGGGCTGGCAGGGAGTGCTGCCTGGGCCTGAGCTGCCGGCCGGCTCCCAGGAGGAGCCAGAGATGCAGTCAAGCCAAGGGTGCCAGGAGACCTCAAGGTGACCCCCTGCCTTCTGCCCTAGAACCAAGCCATGGACTTCCAGTTTGGGCGGGAGTACGCATGGATGCTGAACGTCTTCAGCGTGGTGATGGCGTATAGCATCACTTGCCCGATCATCGTCCCTTTTGGTGAGTTGTCTCTGCAGCACACCCGGGGCTGCTCACTCTCAGACTGGAGGAGGAATGGAGCCCCACATCAGGCCACCTCCTGGAGCAGGAGGGGACCTGGGACAGCCCGTGGTGGGGAGGCACCGGGGCCAGGACGGGGTCAGCTGTCTGCTTTGCTGGCAGAGCATTTGTTGAATGAATGCTTGAGTGGTTGGCTTGGTGAAACTAGCGGGATGGGTTCTGGGGCTCAGGGGCAGCTGCTAGCTCTGGAGGTCGGTCTCCCGGGGCCTGCCTTTGCTCTTGCTGCTCTGACAGCTCGGAATTGGGCCTCTCAGACCTGTGGAGACCTCAAGGGAGCACAGGTCTTGACTGTGAAATAGCCACTGACTGTGTCTCCATCTTTGGCCCCTCCCCCAGGGCTTCTCTACCTGTGCATGAAACACCTGACGGACCGTTACAACATGTACTACTCCTTCGCACCCACCAAACTCAACGAGCAGATCCACATGGCCGCCGTCTACCAGGCCATCTTTGCTCCGCTCTTGGGTCTATTCTGGATGCTCTTCTTCTCCATCCTGCGAGTAGGTGGGTGCCGAGCCTGCACGGCGATCCCACCTCAGCCTGCCCCACTCCTCTGTGGGTCCCTCGACATCAACTCTGTTAGAGGACAAAAGCTCAGGGAGAGCCAGATGTGGCCAAGTCCAGTGCCTCCTCTGGGCCTGCAGGGTCTTGGCATAGCCTTGAGGATCGGTATGGATTTCGGTTTAGGCAAGAAACATCCTTCGTTCTAAATCCAAGCGGACAGGAAAATGGGATAGTAGCTGTTGTGGGGGCTCAATTCTCGTGACATTTCTTCTGGGATCCTATAAGGTGCCAGGGTTATGGGTTTGCCAGAACCCTGGACGAGTAGTCAGATCTGCGATGGCAGCCAGCCTGTCCCCGACTCTACTGTTACACAGGGCAGCCCGGAGACACCTTCATGGAAGTCCCCACAAACCACAGACTGGGCCTCCCTTGGCTTTCTCCCCTTTGACTCACCAGGCCACTGCCCGCCTTCAGGTCACTTGACCTTAACCTTTCCCTGGGTGAAGAAGGGAGAGGCAGTGTTCCCGTGGCTCTCTGTCACAGTGGCATCTGAGAGCCACCTACTCTGTCATTAGTGTGGCTTAGCCTTTTGTCATCACCCCCCACCTCTGACCCCTGCCTGTTTCTTGTCCTGCTACCTTTTTCTGATTATCTAGAACTATTTCTAAGGGCAAAAAGATACAAGTTTATTACAAAAAATAGAAAAAATATAAAGGCCCAAACCTAAATCCCCCATCATCTCATCCCAAGCCCCGTGTCTCCTGCAACCAGGCCTCCTCCTGGGCTCGCTCTTGGGGATCAGAACAAAATGAGAGGGAGGGAGTGTGTTGGTCATCGTGACCGCCCTGTTACAGCCTTCCGTCCTGAATCCTGAGTTTTCCCCTGAACGTTAAGTTCTGAGCCTTTTCCTGTGTTATTAAGAGACGGCGTGAACACCTGCCTTTCGACGGCTGCCTGGGGGCTGCTGGTTGTCAGCTCTCTATTGGGGGATGGGGAGGGTCTTTGTCATTTTGTATTCTTGCACAACCACTGGGGTCAGCATCATGAAACAGTCACCTTTGACTGTGAAGGGCCACTTTCCACATTTACTTAGTTAGAAAAGAAAAGGAACCATTCAAAAGGAACTAGATACTCCCATGTGGAATACAAATGACTTTTGATTTCTGGATCGCCGTTCCATGCCATTACACAGGTAATAAGCATGCTCAATCTGGGCTCGCATGGAGACGTGGAGTCACAGGTAGTGGCAGAAAGGATAACTCCCAGATACTTCCCAGGGACCATGGAGAAGGGAGTGTGACTGGTCAAGTGGACTGGTCAAGAAGGACTCAGGAAGGACATGCTTAATGGCTGATATGGATACTTAGTCAATCAAAACCTTTTTTTTTTTTTTTTTTTTTTTTTTTGGTACTGGGGACTGAACCCAGGGGTGTTTTACCTCTAAGCCACATCCCCAACCCTTTTTTGTATTTCATTTACAGATAGGGTCTTGCTATGTTGCTTAGTGCCTCGCTAAGCTGCAGAGGCTGGCTTTGAACTTGCAATCTTCCTGCCTCAGCCTCCCAAGCTGCTGGGATTATAGAATCAAAACATTTTTTTCATGGAATCCACAAGATACCAAATTCTGAACTGGTCAAAGAGAACAGAAGGATGGTGTCATCAAAACTCACTGATTCTCAGAGAATTGGGCAGGGTCTCTGCCCCTAGCTCAGAGCCCCTCAGGAGGTACCGGGATGGTTCCCAGCTATGTGCCAACCATCTCGGCCTAGACGTCCACCCAGCGCTCCACTGCGCTACGCTCACCCCCTTATCTTCTTTCCGGCAGGTTCCCTCCACAACATCACCTTCTTTTCCCTGACCACCCTTATCGTTTCCATGCTAATTGCCTTTTTTGGCGTTTTTCTGGGGAAGCTCCGGACAGTCCATGACTATGAGGTGAGTTCCTGCCTGCCCTTCCTCCTGGGTTCTCCCAGTCCCCGCGGACAGGGCTCTGAGACACCTTCCTGGCCCAGTCACAAGGGCACCACATGGCAGGAGGGTCGAGCCTCTCTCTGGGACTGGGGTGTGTGTGCACATGCTTGCCTCGCGCTACTCGCTCAGGCTGGCCCCCTCCAGGAGACACTGCCCTGTCTTTTGCCACCTGTGGGCACCTCCTCCAACCGCAGACAGCTGCTGGCCCGCCCCTCCTACCACGTGAGTCCACTGTAACCTCTGGGCCATCAGCACCATCCCAAGGGCTGAGAGAGAGGGCAGAACAAAGGCAGGTGAGGGTGGGGGCGGTGGATGGGACGATGACCTGGGGCAGGACAGAGAGTCCTCCCACCTTTTAGAATCCCAGTCTAGGAGCTGGAGGCTCTCTGTTCGGAGATGGCGGTCATGATTCCTCTGGCTCTGTGGTAGGGCAGCCCAGTCTAGGCCACATAGGAAAAGGGAGCCAGCCCATGTCCTCTCAGAGCCCTGCCAGCCACTCTGTCTATATCAGCATTTCCCAAAGTGACTGTCTGCCCAGGAGATTGGAATAATGATAATTCACAGATACTTCCCAGGGACCATGGTAAGAGAGGTGGCCGACGGTCATGACCGGTTTAACAGGCTGATGTGGATACTTAGTCAATGTTACGTGTTAAGTGTTACGTATGTTTTGTTACGTATTTACTTTTCCAGTTAACTTTCTGCTTATGGCTACTGGAGCAGAGTTTGTTTATAACAGCAAACTGTTTCTTTTTCAAATGAATGTAACATAAAGAAAAGAAAGTCGGTTCTAATGGCTGCGACCCTGCTGAGTTGGCAGAGGGAGCTTCTGTGAGGCATTTCCCTTGGCTTCTGGTGTCTGTGTCCGAGGCTCTGGACACAGGCACCTCCTATCCTCTTGTCTGGCCCCCTTGCCCCATTGCTGGCCAGAGTGTCATGCTAGGGGAGGGCCAGAGTGAAGGACAACGCCCCCTCCCATCTTTCTATTACGACAGTGTCACAGGATCTGGTTGCCCATGTCACTCTACAGAAGGCAGGTGGCAGAGAACCTGGACTGGATGAGCTTAGGACTCTTCCAAACACAACAGAGGGGCATCCTAACCCCTAACTGGGGTCCCGTCTTTGAACCTCAATTTCAATTCTGCTTACTTCCCCTTTTATGATGCTTGGGAAGAGAACATTCCAGAAGGGACTCCTGGCATCCTAATCCTCTCCCTGTCCCCTTGGGCTTCCATCCTTCCCTCTGGACTAAAGTTCTGGAAAGAACAGTGTGGCAAGAGGCCCAGGCCCAGGCTTCTCGGACGTGGGGAGTAAGGCGGCAAAGAGCAGCCCCCACTGACCCTCCATCTCTCTCCCTGTGGCAGTCCGAGGAGGAGATCGAGACAGTGTTTGACATGGAGCCAAGCAGCACGTCCTCCACGCCCACGTCCCTTGTGAGTCACCCCCTTCACCCTGGGGCCAGGCAAGGAGGGCGGTACCTGCAGGGGTGGCCTACTCCAGTGATGTTGGGGGGCACCAGCTTAGTGCCCATCCTGGGTATTGGGGAGGAGGAGCTGGGGCCTCTGGGTTCCCTCCTCTGACGCAGCAGGACTCGGCCCAGGTCCAAATGCTGCCGTGGCCCTGGCTGAAGAGCCGGGATATGAGAAGATCCAGCAATTACTCGACATTCCCTAGAAGGCACCCAGAGAGGAGGCAGCCAGAGAGGATGTACTCGGTCAGGGGGACCCCGATCTCAGAGACCTCATTCGTGTAGACCCAGGGGCATGCTGGGGCTCGGCCTCAGGACCCAAGGCTGCCTCCAGGGCACAGGTGCCAGGCAGAGCGGCGCAGACAGAGCTGCAGGGAGCTATTGGAGGATGCACCAAATGGTAAGGCAGGAACACCACCAGATGAGTGAGCCCTGGAAGAGCTGAGGCTAGACTCAGAGGCAGGTGCCACGGGGCTGGGTGTGAGCTCCCACGCCCACGTGGCTGGGCCTGTGCAAGCAAGAGCACTCACCCACATCCCAGCCACATGTGCGCGTGCAGAGCCACTGAGGTGTGCGCCGAGCCTGGGTACCAGGTTGTCCATTCCTAGGTGCTGGGCACCTCGGAGGAGCACTGAAGAAGGGTGCCAGCTGGCCTGGGCTCTTGGGAAAGCTGGCACATTTCATGTCACTCCAGGAATGGAAGGAGGGTTGCTGGGGGAAATAGGGAGCGAGAAAAGCATTGGAGGAAGAGGAGTAGCCTGTACAAAGCCAGAAGAGACACTCTGGAGCGTGCAGGGAGATGGAAGGCAGCTTTCTGCATAGTGGACTGAAGAGTGAGCCCTGTGGGCAGGGCCTGCAGGAGACGAGGCTTTCTCTAGTGGTCAGCAGAGCTGAGTAAAAGTGCATAGACAGAAACGGAGACAGCGGTGACACACCCACTCACCTGCACACAGAGCTGCCAGGACTCCAGGTTTGCATCACTCAGAAAAAAAGCCTACAGACAGGGACAAACTCCTTCGAGAGGAGGCCAGAAGGAGAGTAAGACTCCAGAGCAGGAAAGTCCTTCTTCCCTGGGCCCTTCCAATAGAAGCATGCTCATTCTGTAGGCAGTTATCAAAATCTTAGGAACCTGGGGTTCTACCATTTTCTGTCTTTTTTTTTTTAAGAGAGAAAGAGAGAGAGAATTTTTTAATATTTATTTTTTAGTTTTCGGCGGACACAGCATCTTTATTTGTATGTGGTGCTGAGGACAGAACCCAGCGCTGCGCACATTCCAGGCGAGCGCGCCACCGCTTGAGCCACATCCCCAGCCCTTGATCTTTTGATAAACCCAGACAATAAGAGGTCTTCTTCCCAAAGGAAGCTTCAAAAGGTCAAAAAAAAAAATTGGGGGGTGCTAGGGCCTCCCACATACTAGGCAAGGGTTCTACCACTGAGCTACACCCCAAGCCCCAACAGGTCAATTTAAATAGAGACCACAGGACATAATCAAGGAAGTGGCAGAACAAAGTTTAGTAGGACTATAAATCCTGTGTGTGGTTTTTTTTAATCACTATCAGGCTGGAGAACACAGCTCAGTAGTAGAGGGTAGAGTGGTACCAGGCCCAAGGTTCAATGCCCAGTATTCCCCCCCAAAAAAAAAAAAATTACCAGAATTTGTTATTTACTTACTTATTTATTTTTTGAGACAGGCTCGCGCTCTGTTGCCCAGGCTGGTCTTCAACTTCAGGCTCAAGTTACCTCCTGCCTCAGCCTCCTGAATAGCTGGGACTACAGGCACTCGCCACTGCTCCTGGCTTAGAATTTTTTAATCTTTCATTATGACAAAATTGTAGATAATTATGGGATAAAACAGATAAGCAAGAATAAATAAGGAAATAAAAAGTTCATATTCTTACCGCCCAGAGTTGATCACTGATACCCTGGTGTATGTTCTTCCTAATATTTATATACATATATATGTTTGTATCTCTTCTAGATAATTATGATCATATATATGTAACTGGTTATATAGTTTTTGCTAAAATTACATAATACTCTACGTATGGTTTTATAACTGCATTTTAGTTCACAAACACTATCTTGCCACGTATATACATTTTTATCTCTTCAAATATCCAATCCACATTCAAACTGCCCTAATACTTCCAGAAATATCTTTTACAACTTGTCCAAACCAAGACTCAATCCAGTACCTGTGCTAGATTAATCTGACACCTGTACACCTGGTTGTTTTGTCCCTTTTATTTTGGGACAGTCCCTTTTTAGGATATGTTGGAGACACCAAGTCAGTAGTCCTGCAGTGGTGCCACCTTTGGGATTTTCTGGCTGTATCTTCATGTTCCCTTGTGGAAGATTCCACTATCTTCCACCTTCCTTGAAAACTAGAAGTTCCATTGAGGACTTTATAGGCTCAAGTTCAACATGGGGGCTAGAATGCATTCGGGGTGTGCTGTGCCTCACCCCAGGAACATCTCCTTTATGCCCATCAACTATGCTGGAAGGACCCCCTGACTTTTGTCATCATCTATGGAGTTTAGTTTAGCACAAGCCCCACAGAGGTTATTTGGTTTCATTGAAATAAACACCTATGGAAAGGATTAACTCTATCCCATAATTACCTATTTTCAAAGTAAGGGTGACAAATCACTCTATTCCCTGGTACTTACTGGTTTTCTAATCTGCTGCACTCTTGGGCATTCCTGGGGCAGTTCCTGGGTTTGACATGTCCGACAACCCAGGTCTCAGATGGCCCTCGGTTTCAAATTCCGACTCCTAGGCCAACCCCTGACCCACCCCAAAGGAGTTCCAGTGGCCTGTGATGCTGCTTTATGAAGTGCACTAGATCCTAGCTCAGGGGAGCCCCTGTCATCGCCCCTGGTTCAGCCTGATTGAGAATGAATGGAGCTTGTTTAGAAGGAACAGTGGGCTGAGTTAGGTCACATGCCCCTGAACTAGCGGGGGGGATCAAGGGTGTTCATGATAGCAAGGGCAGCTAGGTGGGAGGGGAGGGCTGGCCACAGGCTGCAGGCTGCCGGGGAGGAAGGAAGGATTGGTGGCTTGGAGGAGCAGAGGTGACAGGTGGAGCTGAGGGAAGAGGGTGTGCCCCAGGCCTTGCTTCCTTGTGACCTTGCCCCCATCTCCCCTCTCTATCCCGAGCAGCTCTACGTGGCCGCCGTACTGCAAGAGCCGGAACTGAACCTGACCCCAGCCTCCTCCCCAGCCCAGCACACCTACGGCACCATGAACAGCCAGCAGGAAGAGGGAGAAGAGGAGAGCGGTTTGAGGGGCTTTGCAAGGGAGCTGGACTCTGCCCAGTTTCAGGAAGGGCTGGAACTGGAGGGCCAGAGCCAGTACCACTGATCAAGACTCCAGTCAGGGGCCGGGGACACCTGGCTCGGGGAGGCAGGAGGGCAGCCCGGACCTCCCCACTCCCTCCCACAGACTTTGGGAAGCTCCAGGTGGAGACATCTGCAGCCCGGCCACAGCCACATGGAGACCCTGACCTGCTGACCGATCAGAACGGGAGGCTCTGGGCAGTGCCAAGGGATCCCAGGATGGGATGGAGAAGGCCAATGCCAAGTCTTGGGAGACATGGCTGAAACCCAGGACACAGACTGAGTGGTGGGTACCTTCTGGGGTCGAGATGGAGAAGGCGTGTATAAGGGAGGAGCAGGAAGAAGCCCGCCCAGGCTCTCTGGGGTCTCCATTGCCCCTGCTCCAGCTGCCCTCCAGGGAGCTTCTGCTGCTCCACTCCCAAAAGAGGCAAAGGTATGTGCACTGGGTGTCACCCGGACTCTGGAGCATCTCAGCACAGGAGGATGAGGGGATCTGTAAAGTCTCTGCACTTACAGCCCCAAGCAGGGGACAGCCGAGACTGCAGACCTGAGGTGACTGAGCCCCTTTCTGTTCCTCTGCCCTTGGGAGATGTCCCCAGGAGCGGCAGGGTGGAGGCCCTTTTTCTACTACTGCTAGGGTAGCTGGGACAAGGTTCCCCGGGCTCATTAAACCAGACCTGTGTGCATCCTGGTGAAGGGAGCCATGGCAAGTTCTTGCGGGTTGTGATAAGGTGGGGAGGGGCAGAGTCAGAATTCAAGGAAGGGAGCTCTTACCCCCAAACTCCGGGGCAGTGGGAAATGGTCACACCTCCCCAAACCCTGGGGCTGAGTAAGAAGATCCCCAAAGCCAAAGAGATGGCCACCAAGTCCTTCCCCTGCCTTTCATCCATCTTGAGTCCTGGGTCCCCAGCTTGGCCAAGATGGGTGACAACTAAGGGTAAGAAATCCAGGCTTCAAAATGAAGGCACTGGCCATCCCCTGCCCTCCAAGGAGGATCCTAAGTGACCTCCAGTGTGGCCCTGGCTAAGACACTGCAGACAAGGGTGAGGAGGGATGAGGGGTGCATCTCTCCATGGAGAAGCCTTTTCTGGTGGGGCAAGGATGACCTCCCAGAGCTGCCTCCCACTGAGGCTTGGAGGAACTGAATCCTGAACAATGCTGGTGACCCTCAGCACCTCTGCTGTCATCCTGGGGGAAGGGGAGGAGTAAAGGCCTCTGCCTCTTGACAGGCTGCCTTCAGGATTACCATGCCATCAGCATTACCCAGCCAGGGTCCTGAGTAATGACCCTGGCTGCATGTCCAGGCCCTTCTGGGCCTAGTAAACCACACAAGCCAAGTTGCATGGGGTCTGCGAGTTCCTGAGCCTCTTGAGCCCCCTCCTCCATAGGTCTGGCTCCCTCCCTTCTTCCAGCCTGCTGCAAGTGGGCCCAGGTCCCCTTCACCTCAGTGTATCCACCGTCCCAGGCACATGGCTCCCTGAATGCAGATCACATAGGCCCATCCCTAGTCTGACTTTGCCCACATCCCAGCCCCAGCTTCAAGCCTCACCCCAGGTGAGAAACAACCACTCGAGGGACCTAGAGCACTATTTTCCCAGGGCTTAGCCCTGACTTTGGCACAGAAGATCCTTCCAGAGAGCTTGGGTCATCTGGGGAGGAAGCTATCTTCCATCCCTTCTCCAGCTTGGAATAAAGGAAAAAGTATACTCATCCAGGCCCCAAGCACCCAGATCCCACAGGAACCTCTCCCCTGGAATGTCACCCACCAAGGAGGGGAAAGCACCCTCCTGTAGCAGAGTGGTCCAGCCCAGAAGGGAACTCTGCCCACAGTGGGAAATGACCGGCACCATGCCCTACCTGCCCTGGCTAGTGGCTATTTGATATGTATGGGGTGGGGTGCTGACAGAGGCTGGCCTGGGGCCTGTCCTTCTCTGGGCACCACTAGACCTGCCCCTGGCCCTGCAGCCCTGCTGGACTGTTGCTGCTGGTCTTGCCACGGGGCCTTCCCTCTTCCCCCACTCCCCTGAAGTCCATGGAAGGGCTCTGCAAACAACGTGGCAGACGGCTGGGGACTTCCATCTAAATCTGAGTCAAGTACTGGAGTGACTGTTGAGGAAGTGCCAGACTCTACTTGCTTCTCTACTCTTCCTGGAGACCCAGGGCCATGGAGAAGGCCCTGGTGAGCATACTGGACCTCAGCCTCCCATGGTCACTGGGGACGGAGGGGTCCTTCAGCTCCTCACATGCATACCACATCCAGGCCCTCCCTGAGAACCTCCCCTCTCCCACCTCCCCTCCCAGCCCACACCGTCTTGGCCTGTCTTCCACCATCCCACCCTTCCCCACCCCAAATCCATCCATATAATCCTTTCTGGAGGGAGCTGCCTCTTGGGGACTTGGTGTGGCCTAGAGCCTCCCAGAGGGGCCTCCCCAGGCCTTGAGCAGCCCCAGCCCTGCCTGCCTGTCCCTCAGTTGCCTCTGGAAGCAAAGTGCCTATCAGCAGCATTGCGTCCTCTAGGGGCCCTGGAGGGGTTGTGGACTAACCTTGGCCACCACCACTAAAGGAATGTGCCAGAATGCTGAACCTTCTTGTTATCAATGCTATGACTGTGCCTTGAATAAATAAGTCCTCCCAACCTCTGCCGGCCTGTGCCTCTACATCTGGGCCAAGCCAGCAGGGCCCTCCTCTACCTGCAAGGAACCAGAGCTCCTACGGATAACCCCCAGGGCCTCCGGGCCCAGGCACCACGCCTCCCTGCATGGCTTTTGCCCCTGGGGCCAGGCCTGCCCCTCAGCAATCCTCTCACCCCTGAGGCCTTCCTTCCCTGGCGCTGACCCCAGAGGAAGGCCAGGCAAGGGCTGCCTTTTGCTGGAGGGATGGGGAATGGCTCAGCCTTCCCTGCTGTGCAGAGGTGAGAAAACTCTGGCCCTTGAGTCATCCAGGAAACCCTAAGGGCAGCCTCACTGGAGCAACAGAAGCCCCAGATGAATGCTGGGCCCTGTGAGGGGACAATTGGCCTCTGCCAGAGGAGGGACTAGATTTCAGGTGGAGGCCCCATGAAGAGTGACAGGGCTCAGGTCTACACCTAGCAAGGGACAAGGGGGTCAGAAAGAGGTTGGGCATCAGGGAGGTGTGGGGGGCAAGCTGGGTTAGGCCTGGGCAGGACAAGAAATGCAAAGGCTGTCACACCTGTGGCAAGGACGAGAAAACGGGTCCCTACCCAAGGAAAATGTCTCCGGGTAGGAGACTCTGGTTCTGGCCTTTCCTTCATCTAGCTGATGACCCTAGGCTGGTTACCTCACAGAGCAAGTCAGGGTAGGAGACCAGGCACAGTGTGCACCCCAGCAATCCCAGCTGCTCTGGAGGCAGAGGCAGGAGGGTTGCAGTTTCAAGGACAGACTGGGCCACTTGGACCCTGTGCAATACTATGATTTTTTTTTTCTTTTTAAAGACAGGGTCTCACTAAGTTGCTCAGGGCCTTGCTAAGTTGCTGAGGCTGGCTTTGAACTTATGATCCCTCTGCCACAGCTACCGGAGCTGCTGGGATTACTGGCATGAACCACGGTGCCCGGCTTTACAAAAAACTCAGTGGTAGTGTGCTCCTGGCTTCAATCCCCAGTACTTGAAAGAGAAAAAGAAGGGGTAGGAGTCCATGCTCTGCCCTATTTCTGAAGAGAGCAGAGTCCCCCTGCCGGGGTCAAGGAGGCTTCCTTCCCACTGCTGCTGTGGGGACAGAGGATGAGTCCAGGGGTGGCTGTACCCCACTGTCCTCACTACGCCACTTTTTAGGCTCTCATTGTCCATCAGTGGGTGTGGGGCCAGAGATCATCCTCTTATTTCCTCTCCCCTGAGAAAACTATTTTTGAAGTCAAACCAGATGAAACCCACCAGGGCTGCTGAATGCAGGGGACAGAGTGGCATAGACTCCTGCCTGAATTTAAGGGGCTAATGGCCGCTGCAGGAAAGGGCCCTTCTCCTGGGGTCTATGCAATCCTGTCAGCTGCCTCTGAGGGTCTCCTCCCAGGGACCAGCAGCCTCCAGGGTCCCCAGATGGCAGGTCCTGGGCCATCCCTTGGTTTAGCTGCCCTGTCAGGGGACTCAGGCAGAGACAGACATACAGACAAGATGTGGAGCCCCAAATAGGGGGTACCCAGGGAAGGCTGGCCCCTCTGCTCAGCCATCCAGGGAGGCTGGGAGGCCTACAAAGCGGACAGGGTGACTGGGCATGGGAGAGGCACGGCGCCAGGGAGGCCAACAGGGCTGTGTCCACGGGACACTAGAGTACCAGTCTGAGCACCACACAGGGCACTGCCAGGTCGGGGAGGTAGTAGGAGTGCCCGGGGCTCCCAGAGCTGCCACCTGGAGCCCAAGCAAGGGCGGCCAAGAGGACCCCCAGGGCAGCTCCCGGCCACCCTCCCAAAGCCATGGCACGGGAGCCGTGGCACTCGGGCCTGTCCTGGGTGGTGGTGCTGGCCCGTGGTGCTCTCTGGAAGGCCTGGCGAGCATGGGGGCTGGAGGGCTGGTTCACAGAGAGACAAGCTCCTGGGTTCGCTCAACAGAGCCTGTTTTCTGAAAATGTGACGGTCCCTCAGCCGTGACAGCGAGCAGGCCTCAAGCCTCCGTGGCTGGGGTCCCTCAGCCCAGCTGCAAGTGGGAGTCTCCGGAAATTCTTGAACCCAATGCCCAGACCCCCATCCCCGAACAAACCCAAATTTCTGGGGTGGTGCCCTGTCACCTCCGTTTTTACAGATGTCCCTCAGCCGGCTGTATTGTGCCGGGAGAGGTAAGGAAGCTCAGCATCTCACCAGCTGGGGCACAACTTCTGTCATAATAATCTTTCTTTTCAAAAGTGTGATTACTGTTTGGGACACACCAGGCCTCAGGGGGCCCTCTGACTGACTACCTTGTCACCTGCAGTAGCAGCGTGGAGAATCTCCTCTTCCTTCAAACATAGTTGCCAAAGTGGCTTTCATGCCCATTTCTATGCAATAGAAGGTTCAAGTGCAATAAACAGATTATATAAGGGGCCATCAGGGAGGAATGAGTGGTTTGAAGAAAGGACAAAGCAGGATGAGGGCAGGGAGTGACTGGGGATGATGAGGATCCAAGATGAACTCCATGAGAATAGAGGGACCACACACAGGTCCCAAAGGGCAGTGAGGAGGCCAGAGTGGCCGAAGCAGCGTGAAGATGGGAAGGAGAGGGTCAGGGTGAGGCCTGAAAGCAGCAGGCTTTGTAGCCTTGGTCCGGCTCTGGGTTTTACCAATGATGTAGGAAGCTACTGGAAGATTCTGAGCAGGGGAGTGGCAAGATCCTCATGTTTTTAATTTTTTTCCAGGGTTGCAAAATACACAAAATATTTACCATCTTAACCATTTTAAATATACAGTTCCATGGGATTAAGTGCATTTATAATGTGCAACTCATCCCCAATCATCTCCATGAGCTTTCCTCTTGGAAGCAATGACTCCTGGAGATTGTCATCCTCTGTCCCCACAGGGAAGAGGCCTGTGAGAGCTTGAGGAGGCCCAGCCTGGGCGGGGGTGGGGAGCTGTCCTTGGGCAGCTACTCTGCAATCACTGGAGCTGGGGGTAAGGGACGGACCAGGATGGGGCAGAGAATAAGGAGAGACGGAGTTGAATTTTTCTAGGGACCAAGGATTCCTAGCTGGATTAGGTGTGGAATCTAAGGGAAAGAAAGAAAGATGAACCCCAGTTTCTTAGTAAGCAGTGGTTTCTGAGGTAGAGAAGCAGGTAGAAGGAGCAGGTTGGGGTGAGGTGGGAGGGATGCCAAGAGTCCCACTTGGTCGTGTTGCATTTGAGGTGCTCAAGAGGAGGTTGAGGAGGTGGCTGGATAACAGGGTGAAGCTGGAAACATAAAGCTTGGGGTCATCAGGTCCTGGCTGGTGGTAGCGCAGGGCACTGGCTGAACCCTAAGCGAGCAAGCACAGGTGAGAAGGCCCAAGGGCTGAACCCATTCAGGACGTGAAAAAGAGAATCCATAGGGAAACAGGGAAGGAGCAGCGGCCAGGACCTGGGGCTCCTGGAGGGACTCAGGAAGCAAGGAGGGGTCCCTAGTCTAGCCACAGCCGACTGTAACTCGGGACACAGACTGGTGTAGACAAGCCAATTAGGTGAAGCCATGAAAGAACACGAAGTTGTGTTTTAAAAGTCTTGGTTGGGTTCAGTGGCGCACACCTGTAATCCCAGCAGCTCGGGAGGCTAAGGCAGGAGGATCACAAGTTCAAAGCCAGACTCAGCAAAAGTGAGGCACTAAGCAACTCAGTGAGACCCTGTCTCTAAATAAAATACAAAATAGGGCTGGGGATGTGGCTCAGTGGTCGAGTGGCCCTGAGTTCAATCCCCAGTAACCCTGCTTCCCCCAAAAAAGTCTTCATCAGGAAGACAAAACAAGAGGCAGGGGGATCTTGAGCTGCCCACTGTCGCTGCTGGCTGGGGTACGCCGGAGCTTCACCTGTCTTGATTTTTGTCATTGTTAGCATTTTCCCATTTTAAAAAACAGGGTTTAAAAATAAAGGAGTGATCAACGCTTTCTAGTGCTGCTGAGCACACAGCAAGGTGAGGACTGTGGGCCACGAATCAGGCAAGACAGTGCCGCTGGAGACCTTGACCGTGGCAGACTGAGTGGAAAGAAAGCATGGCTGGAACAGGCTCCCACTCTCTCTTGGGAAGTGGGGAAGAAGACGGGAAGGGGGGAGACCACTCTTTTGGAGGGTTTTGACACCAAAAGAAGTAAAGGAAGCGGTTGCTGGGGGGAAAGGGGGCTGGCTTTGGATAAGACGGGAGATGCGGGCGCAAGGAAGGGGAAGGATCCTGCAGAGTCTGGGCAGATGGTAAGGCTGAGACCCAGAACAGAGGCGGGAAGGACCCACGGTACACGTGCTCAGAACAGTGGCCTGTGTGAAGGTGGGAGCCCTAGACCTGGGGTAGCCAGGTCATCCCAGTCACCTGAGTGCTCGTCAAACCCCAGGACCTTAGGCCGGGCATAGATGCCCGAGTCTGAGCTGGCCTTAGGTCAGGCAGTGACGAGGCCCTGTCTGCTGGAGCCTGTGGGGCTGGAGATCCAATGCGGCAGCCACTGGCCCCGCAGGCCCTGCATCTGAGATTAGCAACAATGATGCCTCAGCTGGGGGCTGGCAGGACACTACAGGCACCAGCCCCCACTGCAGGCTGAGGACTGCTGGCTGCTGGCCAGGGAGTAGCCCCTCTGGCCAATCCCAGACGAACTGGGAGGCTCGGAGCCTGCTCCTGTGATGGCCACTCAGTACTGCTCCCCCTCCCCATGCCCTGGTCAGTCTTGCCCATCTCCTCCCCAAACCCTGACCCATGGACTGCTCCACACTATGGACTCTGGTGGCCGCAAGTTGTAACTGACCAACCAAAACACGTAACAGCGCAACAGAAGACACGTTCATATCTGTTTCTGATAAAATTCCAGATGGGCGATCCTGATGAGAGGGAACCCTCTCCAAGCAGTGATTCAGGGACCAGACTCCTTTCACCAGGTGGCTCTGTCCCCTTCAGCACATGGTCCTCAAAGTCACTGTGAGGTCTGCTTCGAACTGGCAAGGGATGACAGAGCAGGAGGAGCACATGGGGGCTTGGGGGGACACAACAAGAAGTGGTGCAGCCCCACACATTGTTCATTGACAGAGCTGTCCCCTTCCTACCTGGTTGCAAGGGAGGCTGGGCAGTGTCGCCCAGCTGTAAGCACAGGAGAGACTGGGTTTGTTGGCCTGCCAGTCAGTCTGAAGCCCAAACCAGCAGCTCCGTCTCTACCATGGCCTTCCAGCCTCCCCAGCCTCTGCCTTATTTTCCACCCTCTCGGGCCTTGGCTCCGCTAACCACGCCCCCGCCCCGCCCCCCCAGGACATGCTAGGTCCCATGCCCTGCAGCTGCATTTAGAGCAGCCAGGGCCCAAGAAGAGACCAGTCCCTGAAGGTCAGACAGGCAAACACAGGACATGTTTATTCCTCGAGAGTTTACAGGACCACAGCAGAGAGCAAAAGGGTCGTAGAGGTGGCCGGCAGCGGCAGAGGGCTCTTCACCGCTGCTTCCTCTTCCACCCACCTGCCCAAGTCCTGGCACTCCACGGGCATTAAATATGGCAGCTGTGGGGCCCCAGCCCGAGCCGGTGAGCAGAAAGGAAGTGGGGAGATATGGCGGCCCTGCTGAAGCTGGGAGTTGAGGAAAAGCCACTGTGACTCGGTGGCCCCTCCTCCTTGACCTTCCCAGCCCCTCCCAGGCCTGTTCCCTGATGCTGTTCCCTGCAGCATCAGGGAGTTCCTGCCAGGAGTGCCCAGGGAGGGCCCGATGTTCTGCCAAAGGAAAACTACTCTCTCTGGGGGTATCTGAGCAGTTGAGAGCCAGAGGAGCCCCAGGGTGGAGCAGGCACCCCTTTCCCAAGGCACCCACTACTTGCTCCACTGCTGGGACACATCTGTCCCTAAGCCTGAAACAAACACCCGAGGCAGGCAGGAGAGCAGCACAGGCCTGGGCAGCAGGGCGAGGTGCTGGAGCCCAGCCACTTGTCCTAGGAAGGGCGACACAGAGAGGAGCCCCCGGCTCTCCGAGCTCCTTCCCAGCCCCACGCCACCTCTGCCCCCCAAACTCTCTCCTTCTCATGGGCAAACACGGGGGTGGCAGGGAGGTCAAAAGGCAGGCGGGGAGGAGGCTGCGGGAAGGAAGGGAACCCAGAAGCCCCTTCCTGCTGTGCATTTGGGAAGGGGGGACCCGCTCCTGCCCCGTCACCTCTCCAGTATGGCCAAGGGGACAAGGACCGAGATGCAGGGAAGCCTGGAGGAGCCAGGGCTACAGTGGACACAGACCAACAGGCAGAGAGCTGGGGCTGCCTCTGGGCAGGGGGCTCCTTTTACTCGCCGTCCCAGCCCCGGCTCATGGCCGCCACCACAAGCCCGTAGAGCTGGCTCCAGGCGGCCCGCATGGCCGGTGTGAAGGCCGGGCCCAGGCACTTCTCCAGCATGTAGAGCAGGGACTCACCCACCGTCTGCAGAGGCAAGGGGCGCCCAGTCATTCCAAAAGGCAGGAAGGCACTGCTCCATTGCACAGATGAGAAAACCGAGGCCAAGGACTGGGAAGGGTTCCTGGCCTCCTTCTCTCCTGCCCGGGGCTGATGCTTCTTAAGGAGGGTCCTATCTCAGTCCTTGGGAACCACATTGTGCCCACCTTCTCCCCAAATGTGACACATTACAGCAAATAGAACCTTCCACTCCACTCCTAGCTTTGCAACCACCCACGAGAGGATCAAGGCATTTCCTGGCTCCGAACCGACCAAATCATTACCCCTGAGCCTCAGTTTTCCTCCCCACAAGGCAGCAGTCATAGAGTTAAGGGTCTAGGCTGCGGAGCCAGATAGACCTGCGTCCAGATTCTGACCACCACTGAAGAGCTGGGTGACCCTGAGCGAGCTGCATAGCCTCTCTCAGCTCAGTTGCTATATCAATTAAACAGGCAAAGTAAAAGTTCCAAGTCCTGGGCTTGTTGGGAGATTCAGTGGGATAATCTATAAAAAGCACAGTATTTGCAAACACTAAGCCTTTGGCCATAATGATGCTCTCATTTGTTATTATTAATCAAATACGGTTTATTACTCACAGGCCAGCTTGGACCTACCAGCCCCTTCTGAACGCCCAGCTGGATGCCAGATGTGGGTGATTCCAACCACACCGTGTGGATCAGAACTGCCTACTTGAGCTCTACTCTAAGAAATTAGAAATTGTTGCTTTAAGCCAATACTTTTTGGGGTGGTTTGATACCCAGCAGTGGAATGCTGAGCCAACCAAACATGCCCAAAAGCTTCTAAATTTTATAGTTCTAAAAAGAAAAGAAAACTATATCAGACAAGAGAACTTGGAGGCTCAGAGAGGTCAAGCCAGCATCAGGGTCACACAGCAGATAATAACTGATGTGGGCCACCAGAACTGGTCATCTGAACGGAAGGGCATGGGCAGAGAGAAGAGGTGCTAGGGGAGGACTGGAAAGAGGAAGAGCCCCTTTACCCACCGAGAAGGAGCTGAGCTTCACGCCCACTGCCCGGTGCTTCCTGCCCAGGCCAGCAAGGTACTCTTCCAGGGACGACAGGTCCTCCACATTGGTCACTGCAGTGTCAATCACGAGCATCACCTGCCAAGGCAGAGACAGCAGTGACAGAGAGGCCCGAACAACCCTACTGCACATGACCACAACCCAGAACCCGGGGTCCCAACCAGAGGGCAGTGAGGGCTGCAGGGCCTCGGTTTTCCAGGACCAGGGGGACCTGGCAGCCTGTGTCCACGTCAGCGGGCGGGCACACCCCTGAAGGAAGTCCTCCTCCTCCTCCAAGGATCTCAAGTCCCTAACGTGCCTGCTGGACGGTGCTGTCTGCCTGGGATGAGGGGAAACTGAGGCCCTGTGAGGAGCCTTTAGGAAACCCCAACCCGGTTTCCATGGGCAGGAGTGCGCCAGTCCCTCTGATGGGGCGAGTGGACAAGGTCAAGGGCAATGACAGGCTGGGACCTGCTGGCTAAGCACAGGGTCAGGGAGGAGGGGAGCCATCACGCGGTCAGATCAAGCCCAGGCGGAAGTCGTCCTCCCTGTCCCAAGCCCCTCCTCCTCTGCTGGGTCCTGGTGGCCACTGAGGCCCCCCCGCCCCGCCCCTCACCTTCCTGATGTGGTCCAGGAACTCCGGGGAGGACAGGCAGTCCTCGGGGCTAGAGAACTGGCGGCTGTTGTACTGGAAGAGGGGCAGCAGCTCGGGCTCCAGGGCAAACAGCCTGCCGGGGGAGGGGAGGGGGGTCAGGGGAACAGGTGTCAGGCGTCGGGTGTGTCCAGCAAGCACCAGTGGACCTGGCTGGGCCGGCAGTGAAGCTGAGCTTCAGTGGCGGCCACCAACCACAGCATACCTCCCCTCCTGGCACTGCTGGCCTTGCCAATGCTCTCCTCACCTCTCCCCAGACCCTGAAGGGCATGCCTGAGACCCCTGCTCTTGGGTTAGGACTTCTCAGTCTCACCATGTCTGAGGAAGCTCTGAGTACCAATGATTCTAGCAAAAACAAAATCCTTACGCTTACAGAACACTGAGTACTTCACAGGTGGTTGACTTGAAATTTGGATCCCTCATAATTTTAAGCAGTGAGTGCCTTAGACCAATTCCACAAAGGAGGAAACAGAATCCCAGAGAGCCTAAGCAACCTGCTAAAAGTCACACAGCTTGAAAGTAGTGGAGCCACCACAGATGCCAGGGGGGGCGGGGGGAATGATCTTGGAGAAATCCAGGAGGCACAACCAGAAGCTATCAGCCTTATTCTGGAGGGATCATGCTTTTGTGTAATTCTTGCAGCTCTGTTATGTATTGACTGCGTCTGAGGGGGTTGGAAGTGGGTTGCAAAACTTGGTCAGAAGTTTTGGGCTGGCCTAGGAAGCCAAGTTTCCTGAAAAAACCCGGATGTAGAGAGTGTGGTCCACTGGTGATGGCAGAGGGGTTCCAGAGAGAGACCCAAGGTGAGGCTGAAAATTAGCTTTCCCTGCCCTGTAGGACCTGCACATCCCTCTTCCTGGTGGTGAGACTTGGGTTTGTCACCCCTACTCTGGAGGTTTTCGGGGCCTAACCTGGTCCTTTCCCAGAAGGGTTTATCCTGCCGGTTGCTGGGAGTGCGCACTCCTGGGGCCCCGTTGCAGGAAGGAGCTCGCCCTGCCTGCCAGGCGCCTGGCACACCCTACCCACACCGGCCTTCGGGATGCTCCAGTCTCCTCCTACCGACGGCGGTAAGCACCCCTGCTTTCCCCACCCAAGAAACACTCAGGAAGTGCAGGGTCGAGGAGGGGGCACAGCGCGGGACCAGCTTCCGCCCACCCAGGTGTAACCAGAGAGATTCGAGTGGAGGATCCCACCTGTCGCCAGCGAGGCCAGCTGAGAGCAGGGTGTGCTGCGCTGGCTCCTAAGATGCGCCCATGCCCCAGAGAAGAGCAGAAAAGGGTGCGCCACCCGTCGCCGCGCGCTGCGCTCCTCTGGCGCACATCTGGCAGGCCCCCCAGAGCCACCGCAGTGGACCGGTTTTTCCTCCTCCGATCCCATTGCAGCTGCCTTGAAATCGCTTCTGGCGCGGCACCCCTTCGCCCACCGGCACCCCCGGGGCGCTCCGGCAGCCCTCACCTGGCGAACAGGACCGTGCCATGCTCCAGCGGGCTGCGGCTCACCGCCCTCCAGCTTTGCCGGATCAGCTCGGGCTCTGGGCGCTCCATGCTTTCTCTGGGACGCGAGGCGCAGCGCTGGGACCCTCGGGGCTCGGGCGCCGTCACCGCACGTGCCACGCCATCTCCGCGGCCACGCGGGCCCCTGCGCCTACGGTCCTTTGCCTCTGCCGGGCGGGGCCCAACGGCCGCTCCTCGCCTGGCCCGGAGCCAAGAGAAGATGCCCGCTGCCCGCCAAAGGTGGAAGCGCCCCCGGTGTCAGTCCTGCTGGCGCTTCCGGGGACCCCGCTGGGCTGCTGCGCCCTGCACCCAGCAGCTCTAGAGCCGCCCTTTAAAGCAACCGCGGCCCGGTCCCCCTCCTGTCCAGCAGGGCGCACACTCCCTCTGCCACCGCCTTGGCCAGGGACGACCTGGAGGCCTTGGGAATGTCCAGGTTTAGAGCCGAACAAATCATTCAGGCTCTCTTGGCCTCAGCTCGTCACTCGGAAACTAGTGAGACTAGTTACTACATAGGGTGAGGAGCCCCAAAAAGACTGCGTTGAATTTGATTCTTCCTCTTAGTAAGAGGTAGCAAGCCCCATTCCAACTCGGCCTGGAGACTGGAGTTTGTTGTTTTCTGAGCACATGGTATTTGCTCAAATCGTGCCCATTTACTGTTTCTTTCTGTCAGGATGTGGAGCCAGCGGGCACCAGGTCATCTACCTTTATGACTAGGCTGTCTGGTTATCCAAGTTCTGAGTCTGACAGGGGCACCTTGGGGACTACTAGAGCTTTCAGCTTAGGAGTAGACCACAGCCATTTCCATCCAGACCCAGATTTTCCTGAGACCCCCATTTCTGGAAATCTGTGAGTTGTGTTTGCAATCTCAGCCAGGGCAGTAGATGCGTTACATTTGTGGAAGGGGTTCAGCTCTACCATTCATTCCATGGCTCCATGGATTATTAAAAATCATGACTTTTTTTTTTTTTAACGAATAGTACTAGTCCAGGTCAAACTCTCATGCCAACCCCTCAAGGTGTGCCCTGGCCACCTGTCCAAACCAAACTTTTCAACCATGAAAATTCCTTCAGCTGCCCAGACCCAGCAGCCTAGGTTAGGGAGAACAGGCCTATTTTCATCCTCATCTTACTTTTCATAAATTTTGAGTATCTGAGCTGCTCTCCTCTCACCCTGCCCCCATCTCTGGGCCTTAGTTCCAGCGGCTGTACCATAGGGGGGGTGGGTGGCAAGGTCTCCAGAGGCCACCTCCTTTGATCCCATGGATCCCAGACAGTTACGAAGATTAGTTATGAACAGGTTGTGGGTTCATGGCCAGCCCTATGCTAGACATGAGTGCTAAAAACTTCTAAAACTTCTGATCCTGAATCAGGACTAAGAGACTAGGACTAGTCCTGATCCAGGCCAAAGCCCCATGAGGCCATCTGGCTGCTCCCCCTCTTCCAGGGCAGAGTTTGGGTACACACTCTTCCCCATCTTCCCAGTATCTCCCTGCGCAGGAGCAGGAGAGCAAGGCTTTGGGGCAGCCTAGAGTCCTAAAGAGTTTGAGAGGTCCCCACGCAAGAGTACAAAGGGACTAAGGCTGAAGGAAGAAGAAACCAAATTTCTAACCTGGGATCCCATAGCTCTGTAGGAACAGAAAACCATATGGAAAGGCCACATGAGACTTTGGTGACCTTTGCCCTTTAGTGCTCAGATGCCTGGTGCTCTGTGAAGGCACCTGCTCTACCCAGCTTGCATTCCTTATCAACAGTCCACCCTTCTCCCTCGGATAGGTCAGCAGTCTGATGAGTCACAGGAGCTACTGGCCTTAGCGGGGAAGTGGTAGAGTGGGCTCAAACCCACCGCTCTCCTCTGCTTTCCTAGAGCCATAAGGCAGGGAAGAGGGCCAAGTGTACTCCAATCTCTGCTTCCCTTGGAGAAGGGCCTGAGAATCAGGTGTGGCTGAAGGAGCCCAAGTGGCGTGTCCCATCCAGGACATGTAGTGACTAAACTCGCTTCTGAGGGGCTGGAACTCTCCTCCCTGTGGGGCACCTGCGGAGATGCACGTAGGCTGTAGCCTGGATGAGCGTTCAAGTGCTTTTCTTCAGCCAGCACTGTCGCTCAGAGCAATGTATCATTAGTAACAGCAAAGTGCTAGTTTTGAGCACCAGTGACGATGTGCTCGTTAACTCTGCATCTTCACAACAGTCGATGGAGCCAGTTGAGGAAAGAAAGCAAAGAGGTTAAGTAACCAGCCTGAGGTCACATAGTAGACAAGTGATGGGGCCAGCACTTGACCACAGGGGGACCCCCAGCCCATCCTCTCCATTGTTCCCTCACCAAGACCAAGAGCAGTGTCCATGGTTCAGACCAAGTCAAAGCCACTGGGTCTGGGTCAGAGGTGTGCTAGAATCAGCTCTGACAGGGCTTAGAAAGCCAGATGCCTACATCTCTTTCCAACTTCTCATTCAGTGACATCAAGTTGGTAGCTTGAAATAGGCCCAGGTGGGAGAATTGGAAATTGGCAAATGTTACAATCAGGGCTTCTTGTAGCTCAGAGAAAACTTGCTGTTAAACATCTACCACCACTGGTCTGGGCACACCTCAGGAACCAGGAGAAACCTGTTCCAAGCAGAGCTGCAGACGCACTACACAGAATGTACACAGGAATGTACCAAGTCGGGACACCTCACCTCAGGGCATCCAGCGCTGCCAGAGTGCTCTCAGGAGGTGCTGCCAGTCCAGGCTGGAGAAGCCAAGAATGCCCAATTTGGTGCTAATCCTGCCTCTACTATTTCCTAGCTGTAGGACCTCAAGCAGGGAATTTAATCTCTCCCAGGTAGAATGGAGACAAGAACACCGTTGACGTCACCAGGCCTTTAAGAGGAATCAATGTCACAGGTGTGTCAAGATTCCATGGACTGGCTGGGCATGGGGGGGCACACCTGTAATCCCAGCAGCTCAGGGAGCTGAGGCAGGAGGAGCAAAGGCAGCCTTGGCAAAAGCAAGGTGTAAACAACTCAGTGAGACCCTGTCTCTAAATAAAATGCAAAAAAGGGCTGAGGTTGTAGCTCATGGTTAAGCACCCCTGGGTTCAATCCTTGGTACCAAAAAATAAAATAAAAAATCCATAAACTAAGCTGTGCCATTCTAAGTATTGAATCTGTTTCTGACCTGTCTGTCCCAGGCATTTTCCATTTCCTGAGGATCTGCACGACCTGCCCTCCTCCCCAGCCTGCCTCCAGCCACTCTTGGTCCTGAGGGGAGCAGTCAGAAGAACCCAGAAGACCCCCCAACTTCCCCCATTGGTAACACTCCCTCCTATCTCCTCCAACACATAAGTCAAGTCCCTCATGTCATTCCAGATGACAAGACCCCATCAGGACAGAGCCTCTGTTAAGAAAATGGCAAATTGCTACAATGCTGCTGGGCCACTCAGAAGGGGACAAAGGGCTATATTGTCTGGGCAGTCAAACAAGAAAAAAATACAAGGTCAGCTTCCTACTTATCTTTGAATAAGTAAACTGAAATAGCCAACATTATTCAAGTAATTATGTACCGGGGAAGGCCCAAGTGCCCTGGCTGGCCAGAGCCTCTGCTGGGACGAGAAGGGCCTCAGATGTGACAACGTTGAGATGGTTCTTGCCCTCCACACCTTCTTCTCTTCTTAAGCAGGCCCCTCTGGCAGCCAGAGGGAAAGTCAGTTAAATACAAGAACGACAAGCAACATGGCATTCAGAACAAGAGCTATTTATTACAAAAGGAACCGCTTACAGTTCCACTTTTCTTTTTTCTTTTTTTAAAATAAAACGTGGCTCAAGATGCTGGCTCCAGGTTGGGCTTACTGACAAATGTCTCCTCCTCCACCTGCAGCCTGAGATATGTCACCTTTCTGCCAGTTCCCAAGGCTGCAGCCCACATTCAGAGCAGCACTTGACGGTCTCTTCCCCCAGCACCTTCCAACAGCACCTGAGCCCCTTGCAGCTGTACCACTCCATGTGGCCTTGTCCCCAGAGAAGTGTTTGCCAGCATAGGTGTGGAGAAAAAGGAGTGGGAGGGAGCCCTCTTTCTTCCATCCTTGGAAAGCAGTGCAAGAGACTGAGGGAACTTTTGTCCCCAGTGTGACCAAATTAGGAGGGAGGGTGGGTGGTGCTAGCTGAGCTCTCTCCTCGCTTCCCCCCACCCAGAGGTCACCCTATTGGCTTCTTCAAATGCCTCCCTTCCAACAAGTTCTTGGGAAATGAAAAGGCAAAAGGGAAAAGAAGCTACCTCCTGGATGTCATCCTGGGTCACCATCTTGGCTAAAAGCCAACAGATTCCTGCATCCAAACCTCTGAGACCCCATCCAGTTGGTGCCCACACCCAGCTCAGAAGAAGCCAACTCCACCTGTGAAGAGGAGGGCGCGAGGGCCAGAGCTCATCCATTCTGCTCTCTTCCCCTGGCAGAAATGCAATTTAGCAGGCGACCCAGACTCTGCATGCAGGCCACACTTCCTGCTGGGGAGTCAAAAGGGCTGCAGCCGTGGGAGAGGGAGGTCATGGGGCCTCAGATCTAATTAGCCACTCTGCCTTGCTTTCCACGTGGCTGCATTTCCTCTATTAACATTAATGATGCTTGGTCTGAATGTCCACGCATGGCCCAGAAACTTCCCTCCCCACCACTCAAGAGGTAGCACAGTCTGTCCCTGAGACCAATTTCCAGTCTCCGTGGCAACCATCTCCTGAAGATGCTTTAAAGAGCTCTGACCCTGTCAGAGTTGTTGGGAGCTACTGCAAGGGAAGATGAAACGTGGCAGAGATTCATCATTAAACCCTGAAACATCAAACTCCTCAGAGACAAAATAAACATTTTTGTCTTGTATTGAGAGGAGGGAGGCAGGCTGAAGGGCTGGCCTTGGGTTGGTTTGGTTCTGACCCAAAAGTTTTCCTAATCCCTCTGGGGAGAGAAGTGGAAGGAGAGGCTCTGAGCTCCTCAGCTGTGCTTCAAAGTGGTAGACGCTGGAGCCATCGTGCATCTGCAGGAGTTCTGGGTTTGGGGACAGGAGATCAGTGAAGCAATGAACAGGAAAAGGGAAGCACCAATAGCCAAAGAGGGTATCAACAGGGGAGGACTGGAGAGGCCAAGAGGTCCAGCAGGAACGGGAACTTCATGGTCCAGATGGGCCAGGGCAGCCCCTGCCCTGGCATTCCACTAGACAGAGCCACAGACCCTGCTCTCCCTTTCATCTGTCTTAGCAGTTATGAAGGGTTCCCAAGGGCTTTCCCGGTGATCAGGAGAGAGCGGCTGTCCTGGTCCTTGTGGCCAAGTCAGATATAGAAGGAAAGGGACAGACAGTGAGAAGCACCCTCTGGAGAACAGGCCAAGGGACATGGAGCTGCCAAGGACAGGGTGGGGTTCTTTCCATCAACCTCAGTGTGACATTCCCAGAGAAAGGGGAACAGGGCTGAAGCCCAGTGCCATGCACACTGCAGGCAGAAGTTCAGCCACCTGTGGTCACAGAGGACACTCAAGGAGGCAGCAGAGAGTAGGCCCTCCAGTGCAGGACACTTGCTCTCCTCAACTGGACTTGTTTGCTTATGGGAAGGAGGGTAGTGCGGCTTCAACAGTTCCATCTGCTATGCCCCTGGTGACATCCTCGGGAGTCAGTCCCTGAGGCCCTCTTGCAGGTCAGAGGCTTTCTAAGGGATCTTAGAAACCCAAACCAAACCAAATCCAATGTGAACAAATACCAGAAAATATTACTGTAGCCCTGGACTATTTCTTAAGAGTTTATGACTCTCACCTGTCCACAGTTACACGGTCCATATTCCACAGGGATTTGGACAAGTATACATCTCACACACACACTCCCACACTCACACCCACCCTCATGCATGCTCATCCTCCCTTGTGTTGCACACTTGGGGAACTGGGCTTAGGAGACACTGTCCTCTGTAGTGCTGCAGACAGGCTGTGGCTCATTTTAGTGTTGAGTTTAATCCGGGTTCGCTCCCGGAGCTCGGTCCTGGCAGGCAGCAGAACTCTCCAGGCTCCTGAGGCAATGCTCCCGCAGCCGAAGGGTCCAGGGACTGGCTCACAGCTGGTGTCCCCAGGAAGTTCCTGGATCCAGGCTGGGGTCCTTGCAGTGGCCTCAAAAGTCCCATGATTCCAGCCACCTTAGTCCTGCCATTGGACTCTCGGGGTCCTGGGCTAAGGGACCAACCATCCCGTAAGCCAGAGGGTGGAAGAGGTAGAAGCTGTGAGAGAAGCAGAGAGAGGCAGTGGACATCCCAGGCCAAGCTGAGGAGCCTGACGCCAGTTGTTCCTGCTGGAGCTCCCGGGTCTCTGCCAACAGCAGTCCTTCCCTCTCAGTACCCTGTCAGTGCAAGCTCACATACGGGCAAACTCGCATGACCTGAGAGCTTAGCAACAAGGAAGGAAAGGGCTCTTCCCCACAGGCCTGGGACAGGGACCCAGCTTGGGGTCTGGCTGCGAGATGTGTGGCTCAGAGCAGATGTTAACATGTGTTAACCCTCTGTGGCAGGCATGTGCTTATAGATCACAGGTCCTACTACAACCAGGCAGTGACTCCACAGGGAACCTGTGAGTCTCACCAGGAAGTGGGGAAAGAGGACTTTCCAACCTACTACCTCCTTCCAATGATTCTGAACTACATCTCCCACATCCCCCTTCCCATTTGCTCCCTTTCTCTCACCCCACCAAGAGCTGTTCAGCAGAGACAGGCTGTCCCTTCCAGGAATGCTAGGATTGTGCCAAAGCTGGGAACCACCGGCAAAGGACTGAGTCCCCGCCTCTCCTACCTCACTGCACATCAGACTCATCCAGGGGGCTTTAGAAATAGTGACCAATTGACTCACGAACTCTGGGGACAGGACCCAGCCATGGGAACACCTTTTTTAGCATCCCAGGACGTTCTCAGTGCGTCCAGGGCTGAAGCACCAGTAACGCGTACAAGTGTGCACACCTGTAGGCAGCTCCCAGGAGCAGGCTCAGGATTCCCAAGGCGTGTATGCCCCTGGCCAGGCAAGAGGAAGCCAAAGCCCAGGCACAGAGCCGCAGGAGGGTGTCCCACAGAATGCCTAGTGGAGAGAAGACAAACTCAGCCCAGCCCAGCAGAGAACAACTTCTGAGGTACGGCAGGAAGGAACCACCCCACACTAGGGAGCAGAGATCCGCCCAGTTCTGCTGCTCCACAGCAGCCACTCCCCCTTCCCAAACCCCTTCCTTTTCACCCCACAGAGCAGATGGGCAGTGCTGACCTGTCAACATGCTGGAGAAGAGCATGGCTGGGAAGTAGTGGTGGAAGTAGAGGATCCGGCCCATCAGGAAAAACGGGAAGTAATGGAGCACCCACCCGAGCAGCACCTGGCCACCTCCTCGCAGCAGGATCTTGGTCAGCCCTGGGCCCCAAGCAGCACAGCCCCAGTCAGGAAACAGGGAGGGCAGACAGCCTGGGCACAGTCCAGCTCTGCCCTCCTCGCCCTGTGTCTCTGAATAAGTACAGTGCTTCACCAGGCCTTCCTTCCCTCAGGTGCAGCAACCCAAACAACCTGATGGCGGCCAGAGAGAGGAGCAACTGGGTCGAGAGCCTTGGCCAGAGCCCAGCCTGGAAAGGCCTTGGCACCACGGCAGGGGTGCGGCATGCCAGCAGGGGGCCTGATCTGGTGTCTGGGCAGGAGGGAACCTGGCTCTAAAGAAACCCAATCTTGCCCACCTACAGAACCAATCCTCCCCTCCCTGCCTCCACAGCCACAGACCCTTGCAGCAGCAAACAGGGAAGGAAGTGAGGGTAGAGAGCAGGATGGTGCCTGACACCATAACTGTTCGGAGAGGGAGGTGCAGGGTGAAAGGGCCTGTGTGGTATCTCGGATGCTGAGGTCCATGCCTGACAGCTAAAGCAACCAGGAGCAGCACCAGGACAGGAACCCACTGCCGACCTTTCTGAGGTACGGCAGAAAGGAGCCACCCCACACCAGGGAGCAGAGATCCCACTAAAGGACAGGGCCACGGAGCAAGCAGGGGCAGAGCAAAGAAGATAGGCAGCTTTGGCTACAGCATAGGGGTAAAAATGAAGGCTCTGAAGTTGGACTGCTAGGGTTTGAACCTCAGCACTATTATTCCTGGGGCAAGTTCCCTAATCTCACTATGCCTCAGTTTCCTAATCCATAGAATGGGGTAATAGTACACTACACCCCAGAGTGTTGGGAGGATACAGTGTTGAAACAGCAGTGGGTGTCTGGTGACTAGGCTTTCAAAAGTCAAGAAGGGAAAGCATGAGTGGTGAGGGCAAGGGACACCCCCACCCCCAGCAGGCAGGCCCTCTAGCATGCAGGCTGCTACCAGCTGCTAGGTGGGGCAGGGAGAACCCAGCAACCTGACCTTCCACCTCAGCAGGCAGCTGTGCCCCTCTCTGTATGGCGATGGCAGCAATGCTCCCTAAGAAGAGGTAGAGGGCAATGCTCACCAGATTCAGCCACCAGATCACCTGCATGGAGATGAAAACCAGAGGATGAGAGGAAAGGAGCAGCTCTCCACAGGCAAGTGTAGGAGGCCCTGAGCCAAGAACATCTGGGCACTCACCGGATTGCCAAGCAGATAGACCCGGAAGTCTGTGTCATTTGCCCCTGAGAAGCGTAGGCCCTGTGGAACGGAGCACAGCTTGCTGATCCAGGGCCCAGCTAATCCCCAGCCACCCATTCGAGGGCGAGAAGACTCTTCACCCTTCATAGACAGGTAGCCCAGACAGGAGGTCAGAACATGCAAATTTCACCCAAGTTCCCTGGGGAGCTGGAGTCAGCATCAGGGCAGAAAACGGAGCCCAGCTCTGGCCCGCCCATGCCAGGAGAGGCCTCCCTGTGCCACCCCAGCACACCCTAGCCCTGTGTAGTCTTCACGAGTCTCTTTCTGGGCTCCATTTCCTGGAGGAGCTCCAGCCATGGGCCATACCTGGTAGTTGATGGGCCAATGCCAGGGTTTGGATGTGAACTCATTGTCCTTGGGTTTAAGGCCATTGTTCCCCTGCAGGAAGGTAGCAAATAAAAGCTGGTCAATAAGGAGATCTGGAAGGCTGAGAGAAATGTGAGGCTCAGCTATCTTAGATATAAGCCAAGTGTCAAGAGCAATCCTCCCTCTCTCCTCTCCCTCCCATGCAGGGAAGAGTCAGGTGCCCACCTGCAGCCACTGTCCACTGCCTACAATAACTGCCATAATATTCTTCCCCAAATAAACAAGCTCCACTTGCCATCAGAGGCCATCAGACCCTCTACGCTAGAGAGAAAGAAGGGGAAGAGGAATGAGGGACTTGTTTCCATTAGGCACAAAAAACACACCCGTTGCCAAGTCAAGGACAGTGTCAGGAGGGCAGGTTGGGGAATATAAATCAGAGCTTATTTATTCAATTTCAAACAGAAAAGCAGAGACTCTGAGGCATGTCTGGACCTGGAAAAGGTTCTTTTAGCCTAGTGTTTCCCACTGTCTTTTCACCCCTCACCACCAGGAGCCTTTTTAGACATTTTCCCCCAAATGCCCCCCACGACATTTTAATAGCTTAGCCATATAGTACGTCTGTTTATGTGCTACTATATGAATACCTGGGCTCTGTACAGAAAAATGGCAAGACTCTGCTTTCCTCTCCAAGCTGATATTTTATCCACTGGGAGAGAAATCACTCTCAAGTGCACACTTCAGCCTAAAGGACCTAAACTTGGCCTCTCTAATTCAGCAGCCAAGAATATCCAACAACTTGTCCCACCATGGCAAAATCAGGCCTTCACTAAAATGGAAGGGAACAGGGTCAGGACCCTGGACATTAGGCACCAGGGCTGGGCAGCCTCTTTATCAGCACAAACTGAGAAGACACCACAGGCACTACTGACAGGCACTCCGACTTAGGGTGGCATTCCAAGTCTTGCCACCCTTGACACTTGGGGCCGGACGAGCCTCTGTCTTGGGAGATATCCTGTGCATTCCAGGATGTTCAGCACCCCTGGCCTCTACTCACAGGGTGCCAGCAGCACTCCCATATCCCACCCCTCAGTTATGCCTGCCAAAAATTTCCCCTAATGTTGCCAAATATTCACAAGCAGATTCTGAACTGAGAACCACCAATCTAGCCCAAGAAAGGTCTAGAAGTTTTGGTTCAATGAACTGTCACCCAGAGCCTTACTCATTCAACTCTTCGAGGGCTTGGAAATAGTTTATGAGTCTTCATATGGTGATTAGGTGGCTCCTATAGGGTCAAAGTACCATGGCGGGTGTCAGACCCAAAGAAGCAGCTATCCCACCCCTCAATCACTATGGCCATCTGAAAAGCCTTGAACCCCTGGAGCAGTGACTGAGGAAACTCAGCTCCTTCAGACAGTCAGCTGAGTCTCAAACTCAGGATCTCCAGTCAGAACTGTAACTAGTCAAGGGATCCTATTTACTACATCAAACTCAGAGAAATCCGGCTCCTTTACTAAATCAAGAGATGGAAGGAGGGGAAATCTATAACTAACAGAGGTATATATGTTTATAAGTTGTCTTTCATGTTGCAAATCCAGAAGGCTTACTCCAGCTAACCTCATCAGATAAGCCAGTCTTCTCACTCAGATCTCAGCTGGCAGAAAACCAGACACACAGACACACGCAAACACACACACCCCTACAGTTTCTGTAGCTTGAACTCACTGTTTTGGTCTCTCTCTGACTCTACATTGGTTAAATAAGAGAATTCTCTTGCATCCTTTTTCTTCTTCGATAATGAAAGAATGAATGAAACTTTTTAGACTTCCTCATTTACTCTTAAAATTCTTTCCAGACTTATACTGATATTCTTACTGACAGGCACATATTTAAACGAGCTATGTCATCAGGCCACAGTGACAGTTACAAGCAAAGAGTCAGAGAGGAAGTGACCCAGAGATGGCTTAATGTCAACTCATCACCTCTCCATGTGCAAGATGAAAAAATCTGAATTTTAAAAGTTTAATCTGGTGAAATAAGTCAACTATGTTTACTGAGCAGTGCTGACATAATCACTTCTGGCAAAGTCCACTTGACAGGGGTCACAGAGGAAAGATAACAGCCCTATACCTCCCAGCTCAGTGGGTGGCTGAGGACCTGCCATCTCACTTGAGATACGGTGGTTCCTCAGTATCACTCCTGCAGGACTCAGGTTTCTCAGAAATCAGAGCAAGGGGGTCTCCCAGGGAGCAGCAGAACTGCAGGGAGATCTCCCCAATTCACGGGGGAAATTTAAGCTACTGGGCAGAATTTTCCCAATTTAAAGGTTTCCTCTCTCAATTTTCCTTAAACCTGCTGTCAGCTAGCAATGACAGAGTGCAAATAATTAGTCTTAAGAAACCTTAACAAGAGTCAGCCATGCCCCCTAAATAGTTTCTGTCCAGGAATATGGGTGGACTCATGGTTGGAATTATATGCTTAACATCCACAACAAATTCAAATTAGCTATTCATTATAACAGATCCTAATCTCTTATGGAGTGAACTATCAGTATCTCATGATCTTCAACCAAGAGACTGTGGCTTTCAGGAGTCCTGCCACTAGTACTGATTTGCAAATCAATAGAGGGAGAGAAGTATCACAGTAACTGGCACTGACTCTGAAAGCCCACTAGCCTAGCTTTGAAGCCTGGATCCACTTTTGACACAGAGCTCTGTAACATGGACAAGTTCCTTAACCTTTCTGGGTTTCTGTTCCCTCTTGTATAAACTGAGAATGACAATAATCTCCACAGGATTCTAATCAGTTTTAAGTGAGTTAATGTATTACAGTCCTTAAAATAGTGCCTGGAACATAAGAGCTACACAAGTGCTCCCTGACATTAAGCTTGTTGTCATCACCATCATCACCACCACACCACTTTCCTCATAAGGGAAATGTGATTTGTGATAAGGGAAATGCCCATGAAGATGAAGCAAACCAGTAGATGAAGACACTTTCAAAGTCCTCCACAAGGGGGCAGTGGATCTACATCATGGTTACTGATCTGTGCTCCAAATCTGTGGCTGCTCCAAAGTACTTAGAGAATAAAAAGGGACCACAATACCCGTATCATGACCATGTGGGACTCCAGCAAGATCTCAGGAAAACTGGGCTGCAGCACATCCAGGCTGATATTTGGCACTAGGAAGAAAAACACATTCTCTCTTCATTGTCCATCCACGGTGTCCACATTCCCATCAGGAAACTGCAGCCTTCTTGACAAGCTGACAAGTAGGTGACAGTGTTAAGGACCATTTATTCAGCTTACTTTGAGCATGCATGAGGCATTCTGAGAAATACAAAGGAAGAGAACCACAAGGCCCGCTTCTGTGGTATTCCAACAGCTCTCGGCGCGCCACTCCTCAGGACCTCCTGTCAGACCTGAGTGAGGACAGGGCCCAGGTCTGCCTCACTGCCAACAGAGCCACAGGCCCCACACAGTTCCTGGCATACTCAGTAAAGAGCTGCTTCATGAGTCTGATTAGCTAAGGTGGTAAGGATGGGATGGGAAGCAGGGAGGAGAACTTCAGCCCAAGCCTGAAGGGGAGTTCAGGAAACAGACGATGGACCCAAACACTCAGTGAGCTGAAGCTGAAGCTGAGGTGGAGATGACAAATGGAGCTGGGAGCAAAGGTGAGGGATAGGGATCAGATCAAGGCTGTAGCCAGGGGCTTCTCTCAGTGGCAGGCTGGATGTAGGAGAGGAGGAGCTCTGCCCAGGCAAAATGGGCGAGGACCAGCTGCTCCCAGCCTAGAGGGTGCAGAGGTACTCTCCAGGGGCAGAGACAGAAAAGCACAGAGGGAGACAGAGGGTCCTGCAGGAAGTCACTGGTCACCTTAGGGAGAGGAGTTTAAGGAGGAAATGGATGAGAAGAAAAAGGAGTTAGAAGGATTGGTTATACACAACTCTCAGGAAGACATTCCAGGGAAAAAGGAAGAAGTGGCAACAATAAGATGAAACGGGTAGCAGAATCTATGAAGGTTTATTTCTCTGTAAGGTAACTGTTCATTCAGAGCCAGCTGGGAAGTTACCTTACTCACATTTGGGATTGATATGGTCCTCCACATTCCAGATGGAGTTGAGGGTGTCTTTTAGATATGGTGTGCAGGTAACTTCCAGCTGTTCCCAGCCCCTGTGAAGAGTAGTCAAAGATGTCTCTCAAAAGACCCTCACCCCTCACCCTACCCCAGAGCACATCCACTGCTCTTAAACCTGTGGAACCCCTCTCTTTTCAAGCCAGGGGCCATTATTTTCTCAATCTTACACTTCCATATTCCATAACCCTCCTAGGACTGGGCTAGGACATATCACTCCCATTTTATGAAAAGACAGACCCAGAGAGTTATTATCACAAGCCAGATGTACAGATGTTCAGCTGTCAGAGCACATAAAATACCAAGGCTACCCTGGAGCTCTGTGCTCCGTAGTATACTTGATGCCTCTTCTCCTTCCATCTACAGCAAGGAGAAGCAACCTGGGGCGAACACTGACCATGGGAAATGGAAGCTCTGGCATTCTCCCTGCAGCATAAAAGAAAAAGCCCGAGCTCGATCAGGACTTCAGCACTCTGGAGACTTACCACTTGGGCAGAACCTTTCCTGAGGAGCCCAGGACACAACCTGTGACCAGATGAATGAGGCGAATTCGACTTCTCAGCACTTTTATCCGGTTCCCAAATTTTCTGTTAATAACCTCAATCCGCCAGAAATCATTTGAGTCCCCCGTCCCATTCTGCCACATAAACCAAGAAAAGAACACAAAATAAGATGACTTTAGAGAAGAAGTGTCAGAAAGGGAAACGGCCCCCCTTTCAACTGCCACCATATTACAAAGGTCAAACACCAAATCAGCCTCAGTGACTGAAGCAGGAAAGGGAAAAGGCCATAGAAGTACCCCAAGTGACTGACATTGCCTCACACTCATGTGTAAAACAAGAGCAGCATGTTCCACTCCTGGAACCAGAAGTCCAATCCTTCACTTCACAGGGCTAGAGTTTAAGCACTCAATAGATATTTTTGCCCTTAAACCAAATTCAAGACTAAATTTGCCCTGAGCCAACAGAAGCAAATCATAAACCATTTACATTCATTATCTTGACACGTGGACAGTCACTCATGTAAGCCAGAAAGGCCTGGCCTGGATGCTGTACCTTGGAAATTAAGACAGTGGCATTTAATTGTCCTCAAGAAATTCCCACAAGAAAAATGATAAGGACAGTCAGAGTTGTGACTAGTACATTGTGGGATGAGCAAGTAGGAAGGTTGGGAAATCCACCTTAATGAACCCATGGAATCTTTACCAAAGCACCAATGATGATGGGAAAAAAATGTAACTCATGGAGCTACCTTTTGTGCGTGGGAGCAGTACTAGGGATTGAACTTGTCTGGCATTGAGGTACACACTCAGCCCTTTTTATTTTGAGACAGGGCCTTGCTAAATTGCACGGGCTGGCCTTGAACTTGAAACCCTCCTGCCTCAGCCTGCTGTAATCTGTATGTAGCTCAGATTAAAGGCATGTGACATCACGCCTGGCACTCAGAGAACTTTATTTATTAAGTCCATCTCCCTGAGGCAGTTAATATAAAAGCTGTGTGGATAATATCCCTCTGTAGACCAGGGAAGAGATCCTTAAAAATAAATCCAGTGAGAATTTGGGACCTGTGATAGGATACCTGCACCATCCCCACTTAATCTACTTCCATTACAATTTTTGTAAAGTGGGGATTTGTGAATGATCTGAGGGCTTTAATTAACTAATTTATTTAGCTTTCTATAACAAACTCTTACTGTTATTCATAAGTAACAATGAATCTATATCTAATCATGTCTATGTAAGAAAACTTTGCAAGGCTCCTTCTGCTATTCTATACATTGTTGCTAGAAAACCATTTATGAAAAACTCACTTCATGAGGCCACAGACAGGTCTTGGCTTCTATGTTTAATGTAATTTTAAGAGACCCAAATAGCATTCATATTTAACATTTACTGGGAATCAGGATATGTAAATGATAGTTATCATATGCGAACAGAATGGAAACAAGCAGACGTCAGAGGCTGTTCTGCTCACAGCAAACCTAGACAAAAAGTTCTCAAATGTTAAGACAGTCCATGCACAGCCGGCAATCCTTAGGAATTCCAGAAGTCTTGGGTGGATGTGTCCTGACAGGCCTCCCTGAGCCAAGCCACACAACTTTTGACATCCTGCTCACACCCCAGCTGCTCACTTACTATGCCATAGCCGGTGACCTGATAATGCTTCCGGGTCAGGGGGGCCTCATGATAGTGACTGTGCAAGTTCCGAGAGGTCCTAGGAATGAGAAGAGAGAAGAGTTGTTACCTGAAGAGATGGGCAATGTTTCCTCTTTTACTATTCTATCTGTGAGGACAGAAAAATTAGCACCTGAACTATTAATTCCAACATATCAGGAACTTGTTGCCCATTCACTCACAAAAAACATCCAGAAAATTGGAGAAGAGGAGCTCAAACTGAGAAGGAGAAATGGTAGGAGCACTGGACTATGTGCCAAGAAAGGGGATAAACTCTGGGTGTCAGCAGGGTAGGTGGTGACTTTCAAACACTTGGTTGCTTTGAAACACTTAGCCTGCCTGCTTAGGAGGTGGGTCTGGGGAAGAGAAAATCAACTTGATCTACACATGCCTGAGGTGGGCTACCTGCCCCATCCCCACTTAATCTACTTCCATTACAATTTTTGTAAAGTGGGGATTTGTGGATAATCAGAGGGCTTTAATTAACTAATTTATTTAGCTTTCTATAACAAACTCTTACTGTTATTCATAAGTAATGAATGTTCATTATAAAATTTTTGAAAGTTTGCAAAAATAAAATTTATGATCATAAAAATTTAAAGGATGTAAAATCCAACTGACAAGAGAGAAACTACTGGCAATTGCTTTCGTGTGTGTGTGTGTGTATGTGTGAGTGTGTGTGTGTGTGCACGCACGCATGCATGTATCATCCCTGATTTCTTAAAAATCTATATCTAATCATTTCTATGTATGAAATTTTTGCAAGGCTGCTTCTGCTATTATTTTTCTTTGTTTTTACACATAGTGCTCTATTTCCTTGAGTGATTTATTTTTGTGTATATTTATGTATTTTGAATACACTGTTGCTAGAAAACCATTTATGGGAACAGATTGCAGTGTCTTTTCCAAAGGAGAATTTGCATTTAGCCAGTCTAAGGTCACGTTCATTAAATTCATTGCTTGAATGATTTTGAGACCACCCAGGTGACATGATCACCCACATGAAGATCAACTGGTAGTTACTTCTCAGGAACTGCCCAATCCTCAATACTCTGCTGGGTACCAAAGTCACTCTTCCTGGGGACAAGTGAATAGTAGATTTACCCTTAGCCTATGCCTCTTAGGGTTCCAGATTTGGGGTAACATCACTTAATTTTGTTTTTTGATATGCTGGAAATTGAACCCAGGGCCTCATATTAGGCAAGTGCTCTATCACTGAGCTACATCCTTAACCTAAAAAATTTACCACTTTGGAAGAGACTAGAACTTTGACTTTCAAACCTTTCTCAAGGGGTAGTCAAAATAAAAGATCAAAATGAAAGACCAAAACTCAGAACTAGAGGATCAAGGTGAAGCGCCTTCAGGGCCCTACTTATTTTTCTGGATTCCATCTTTAACTTAGATTTTGGCCCAGGAAGTCTTTAATATCTTGTCAGCTATTTTATGCTTTTAAAAAGTAGTTTTTATATTTTCCCAGCATTTTTAGTCACTTCAGTGAGAACACTAGTGAAATAAATGAGCTTGTCATACTCTCAGAATTTGATGCTTACGTTTTCTAAAAGTGGCCAATTAAGAGGAAGTTTTGGACAACTCAAACTTTTTCTCCCAGGAAAAGGGAAACTGAAAGATGCCCTCAGAGGTCAAAGCTCCCCAGAGCCAACGCAGGCAGCGGCTGACCCGCCTTATGCCTTACCTTCGTAGCTGGTTCTTCTCATTCTAGCACCACAGCTTCACTCCCTGACTACAGCCTCAGCCAAACCTGACTTTCCTGTATTTTATTTCGTAAAAAATTCCTATCCCACTCATTACCTAAAGAGTAAGTTCACTTAACTCTTTGTGTTCCAGTCGAACGATGTCTCCATGTCTCACGAACTCCACTGGGAATGAAGGGTCTAGGGGATCTGCTGAGAAGAAACAAGCATTGATACGGGTCATTCACTCACCAGGCCAGTATCAACGGAGGGCCCGCAGAAAAGCAGTGCCAGAGGTACTAAGAGTACCGTGGGACCAAAGAATAGGGAGCCCAATCGCCTCAGATGATCAGAGAAGGACGTCCGAGAGATCATGCTTGAAAACACTCTTAAAGGTGAGAATTTCACCAGGTGAACAAGTCAGGGAAAGACACAGAGCTATGAAAGAACAAACTCATGTGACCAACAGCAGGTGGCTTCATGTAGTTAGAAGTGTAGGCAGGCAGGGAGTGGGCACAGGAGACAGGGTGGAATGAGTGGTGCCATGCTGTGTACAGACAAGCCAGGTAACGTGGCCTTCATCTGGCAGGCCTTTATCTGAAGCCCCCACGGGAACTTAGGCTGGGAAGCTAAATAACAAGATTTTCTTTTATAAGTAATAAAATAGTCTTCCAAAAATTAATTCCATGAAAATCACCATCTCTCTTCAAAATCAAATCTTATCTCTGATAATAGACTTGCTAAGTGTGAGGTGAAGAAAATGATGAAATGATGAAAGAAAAGGACTACTTCTGTGTCATGTGGAAATGAAGACTGATCAGGATCTGGAAAGGCCATAAGGAAAAGGCACTGGCAGTCATCAGAGCAATATAGACTGTACTCTTGCAAATTTCTGTTCCACACAGTGAAACCAATACTCTATGAATAGCTCAAGGTCAGGAAAGATAAATTTGCCAATGCAAATTACTGGCTCTCAAGAGAATTAGAGAACTTGACTGCACAGATGCCCATTGCTCAGCTCCCCTTTAGGGACTCCTAAGATTAATTAGCAAGATGACAAATCAAGGAAGTCAATAGAGAGGGAAGTTTTATTTCATATAGGCAGTGGGGGGGGGGCATTTACATTCATCAACACAAAGACCTTAGGCTATTAAGTTCCCAGAAAATCCTTAGTTGTTTAGTCGAAATGGAATAAGACACGAGGGATGTCCAAAAGATTTGGTTCAGATCCACATGTATGGTCTTTCCTCCTAACTCTTTACTGTGGACCAATTATGTTGGCCTGATGCATCAAAACACAATCAATGGCCAGGCGCGGTGGTACATCACTGTAATCTCAATGGCTAGGGAGGCTGGGGCAGGAGGATCACAAGTTCAAAGCCAGCCTCAGCAAAAAGCATGGCACTAATAAGCAACTCAGTGAGACCCTGTCTCTAAATAAAACACAAAATAGGGGGTGCTGGGCCTGTAGCTCAGTGGTAAAGCACTTGCCTCACTTGTGTGAGGAACTGGGTTCGATCCTCAGCACCACATAAAAAATAAAGATACTGTGTGCCCATCTACAACTAAAAAAAACATTTAAAAAAATACAAAATAGAGGATGTGGCTCAGTGGCTGAGTCCTGCTGAGTTCAATCCCTGGTACCAAAAAAACAAAACAAAACAAAACACACACACACACACACACACACACACACACACTCACTCACTCTCTCTCTCTCTCTCTCTCTCTCTCTCTACTAGTATTATAAGAATACAAATTATGGTGTCATTTTTTATTATTGAGGATATAAATATATAGGATGCAAAGATAGTGGTTGTATATGACATGTTTCTAGTCTAAAAAACTGAGGCAATAAAAGGAGAGAGAAAAAGAAAATGGATTTAGATGAGCAGCTGCCCATTTTTCCACAAAGGCTCATGAGCAGCTGGCCAAGAACAGGCTACACAGATGTTGTCTGCTGAGTTACAGGGAATGCCTGTGACACAGGACATTGACATGAGGATGGGCTCAGAAGGCACCACAAATATGCCCTCTGTTCTAAGCTGTGGCTGAAGGCAGCCTGCAGGTAGCTAGTTACCGGACCAAAGAGAGGAAGAGCCAACTATAGCTTACTCTGGCCCTAAAGCCTGGAGGGCTCCATTTGGAGCTACTCTGCCCAGACCTTGAGGCAGATCAGCAGGCTTCCAGTGCTAACCCAGGCACCTGCCTAGACTAGCCCAGCAGAGAGCTGGCAGGTGGGGTCTGCACAGCTTGGTGTGCTCTATATTAGAAATGAGAGCAGCTGCCAGGTACCCTGGCTTGGGGCTGGCTACTCACCAGCTTCTGGTGTGGCATTCTCAGGTAACCTCTTCCTAGATGAAGTCTGAGCCCTGTCCCTGCTCAATGACTTCAAAATAACAGTGCTACAAGTGTTTATCTGTTTTACTCACTGCTTATCCCCTGCGCCTACAACTGTGTTTAAAAACACAGTAGAAGCTCAATTGATAACTGCTGAAAGAATAATTGAGATCAGTAAAGATGCTGTCAAAGATGCTTGGGGAAGCCCATCTCAGTACCATTTTCTGCAAGCAAGAAAAATGTTGAAGACTCAGAGGAAGTAATAATAATACAAGAAGCACCCATTCCCAAGCACATTACCTGAGTTTGTATTGTGTTTCTTGATGATCCACAAGTTGTTGTAGTCCTTGTGCAAATACGTGGTGACCTGGATGGGAGTGGGACAGAGGAAGAGGTGGGAAGCGAATACCATCACTATAACAGAACTGGCCAGGACAATCCTCAGCAAACCAGCACATTACCTGAGTCTCTTTCAGAATCTCCCAGTCAGCAACCCAAGTGCCATGTTTCCCAACAGACTCAGGGGCAGCATTGCTGAGTGAGATTCTTCTCCTTCCTTCTGGATTCAGAGGCCCTGTCCCTCCAGAACATTTGAATTCATTTTTGTATATCATTCTGTGTGTTATCATTAAAGTCCTATCCTTCTAGAGGGAGGAACTATGATTCCTTGTATAACAGTCTCCAGCACAGATGAGTACATTTTAAAAAGGAATTCATAGCTGAGTACGGTGGTACACATCTGTAATCGTAGCAATTCGGGAGGCTGAGGCAGCAGGATCACAAGTTTGAGGCTAGCCTCAGCAATATAGTGAGACCCTGTCTCACAATAAAAAATAAAAAGGGCTAGGGATGTGGCTGAGTGGTTGAAGTACTCCTGGGTTCAATCTCTGGTACCAAGAAAAAAAATGCACAAAAGTAATTCATACCATGCCTCAAACTTTATAAGTAAAAATTCCATGCCATTGTATTTTCTATAATATAGACAAATGAAACCAAAAAGCTCCATAAATATCTCATCCTAGAGTCATGGCCATTTTGTACACAATGATTTTAGTGTGAGCGCTCACATGCACATTTATAATGCTGCAGCTAATCTAACAATAATATGGAAATAGTATAAATATCTAATAATAGAGGAAGAGTTAACATGACACTATGTCTATGGGATAGAACACTATACACCCACAAAAAATCTTTCAAAGTGTTTTTTCAGTAGGATGGGAAAAGGCTCAAGAAATGGTGATGCTGAAGATAACTATCATTTATCACCAGACTGTTCTAAGCAATGGACAAATCTTACCTTGTTTAATCATTATTATAACTCTATGCCGTAGGTGCTATGGCATTCTCCATGTTACTTACGAGGAAACAGACTGAAACATTGGTTCAGCATAGTCACAGAGTTTATGCATTAGGAAGATAGGATTGAAATCAGGTAACTAACTCCAAAGTTCCCAAGACAGAGATTAAACCCATACAATTATACCAACTACGTAAACAAGTACAGACACACCCGGAAATGATTGAAATACAGGCATTTCTTTTATAATGAGAGCTTTTATAACCCCAGTTGGATACAACATGATCACTTTACTTGCAAAGAAATACGGAGCTAGAATTTATGAAAAAAAATATTTGCATGAATTAAGGCGGCTTTTGCTTTGTTCCTCAGAAAAAAAGTAATGATAATGATAGTAAGAACTTACAAGAGGCTAAAAGTTTTGTTGGTAACAAATTAAGTCATACAGAGACCATCCAGCTTGGATTTGCTCATGGGTATCAAGGTTCTCTAGGGCTCACACACATAATCCATGGCTGTGTGTGGTAGGGAATGCTTTTTATTTGTTTCTTTTTACAAAAACCATTAGCATTAAAATTCCTGCAAGAAAAAAAGATCTCTTTATTGTGAGTATAGTTCCTGGCCCTTTTCCCATTGAAACATTTGTTTCATAGTGGATTTTATTTTTTTTTATGACATGAGATTTCCTAGGAACCTAGTTATCCAATTATAGCAGAATACTATATATCAAAATATTTGAATAAATACAGATCTGGGATATGTACAGCTTTTGTTTCCTTTTTTATGCTTTTCCATATTTCTCAATTTTATTTTAGAAATGTTATGCTTTAAAAACATTTTAAAATTTGAGATCTAGAGACATTAACAAGACGTTAAACTGAAGGGCAGGTTACTTAGTCCAATCCCCTCAGCTTCAGATGAAGCAATAGGTGGAGAATGGCTAAGTGATCCTGTAAAGACCAAGCCAGATCTCTTGCTCCGTGCCCCAACGCGTTCTCTCTACACCACTGCTATGGCTTGAATCTGGAATGTCCCCCTAAAGCTCATGTGTTGAAGCCTTGGCCCCTAGTGCAGCCATATCCAGAGGTGGGGTTTCAGGGAAGTGACGGATCATGAGGACTCCGAGATCATCAGTGGATTAATCTGTAGATAGGTGAATGGACCCTGGGAGGAGGCAGAAACTGCAGGCAAGTGGGGCATGGCTGGAGAAAGTAGATCACTGGGAGTGTGTCCTTGGGGACTGTATCTTATCCCTGGTCCCTTTCCCTACCCACCCCTACTTCTTGGCCGCCATGAGCTGAGAAGCTTTCCTCCACCATGCCCTCCTACCCATGATGTTCTGCCTCACCTCAGGCCCAGACCAATGGAGCCAGCCATTGACTATGGACTGGAACCTCTGAAACCAGGAACCAAAAGAAACCTTTCCTCCTCCGAGTTGTCTGCATCAGGTATTTTGGTGACAGCAACAAAAAGCTGACTAACACAACTGCCACCATGGTTTCACACCTACACATGTGGGCTCCAAGTATGCAACACCAGCTTAATAGGGTCTTTCAGAATGTGGCCCTTCTCTCCCTTGGCACAGTATAGATGTTTCTGGCCACAACATCTGTAACTTCATTACCTTCTACATGACATCTGCAGTAGGGTATCAACACGGAATGACATAGCTATGGTTTTCTGCCCTGGCTGGGGATTAGAAATATGTGGGGAGCTTAACACCAAAACAAAAATGCACAATGAATGCCCCACCCCCACCTCGAACAATTAAACTGGAATCTCTGTGGTACAGCCCAAGGGTCAGAATATTTTAAGAACTCTCCAGTTGATTCTAAAGTGCAGCCAAGTTATGGGGGACCACTTGTTCAGAGAAAAGTAGAGAATCAGGAATGAGAAAAATGATCCCAATACCTTGGGTCAACTTTCTAGTAACTAAAAAAGAAAAGATAATAAAGCACTTTGAGTAGTAAATTGTTTTGCAAAGTGAAGAAATTGGTTATTTTGTAGGAAGAGAATTTCATTTGCAAGCTACTCGGAGTAACAGCCTCCACTTCCCATCTCCCATTTGCTCCTTAAGTCACTGCCTCTGAAACTTCTGCTCTCACCCCTCCTCCGTCACAGGCCTCTTCTGCCACCAGAGGCCCCCCTCTCGGGCCTCACCCTTTCTGATGTCCGGCAGCAGCTGCACCACTGGTTCTCTCCTCTTTCTGGAGACCTCCCTCTCTTCCTGGCACTCTCCTCTACTCTTCCTCTTACCTCCCCATTCTCTCCTTCCTTCTTGGCCTCTACTACTGGCTCCGTTCTATGCAGCTTTGAACATTGCCTTAAATGATGGACCCTCACCAGGGTCCCTTCATGGGCCCCCTCCTGAACTCTTTTGGGCAATGTTCCCTGTGTTAACGCCCACATGCTGCACGCTCCTGGGATAAGCCTCAAACCTAAAACACACAAACTGGCGCTCCTATCCCCACAGCCAGCCTTCCTCCCCCTCCCTTCCTGACTCTGTGACACAGCATCAACACACATGCACCAGGGCGTGCAAACTACACACCTGGGAACAGCTCTTGGCCATCGCACCTATGAAGTGTTTCCTGAATCAATTCCCGCCTGTGCCCCCTGCTCTCTTTGCCTCTAGTCACTACCCTCTTTCATAATCATCGCTTCCAAACTATTCCTCATCATCTATCCCATTCCCGCTACAGTTTTCTTCCTATCCTTCTAACCTAGCTATCAAACAATTTCTTGACATCATTTAACAACTTCCATGCCTTCCCAGTGTCTATGGAAGAGACAACAGAGGCCTCCTCTCGTCTGGCTCCACCAAACTTTCCAATATCCCTGCTCTCCCTCTTGGAACCGTTTCAATCAGGGAAAATGACATGAACAAAGGACGAGAAGAAAGTGAATGGCAGTCCCATCACGGCAAACCACTCAGCTTTGCTGCAGAATGAGTCCACAGAAGCCCACTCACCTGCTGCTGGCGGGCACCCACGCCCTCGGGATACAGGTGCCTGTGCGAGTGCAGATAACCAATGGCCATCCGGAAGTTCTTCACAGTGATCACAGAGCCGTAGGCCAGGTCTGGGAGGAAGGGAGACAGAAGATGGAAGAGCAGCACTGTGTGAGCCTTCTAGGAGCAAAACATCAAGGACCAAGAGATGGGAAGAAGTACGCCCTCCCAACTTCCAATGAAAAGGGACATCACTACAGAGGGTGCACAGGACTCCTGCACCCTCTACAAGACTCTGCAGGGCCTGGGGCTGCCTGACACAGGCACAGCTGCCTTCTCACCCCCATAGGACCAACTCCAGAGGGACTTCCCACTGGGTCTCACATGTGCCCTGCCCTCCCCATCCTCCTGAGCACTTCATAAGCAGCTGGGTGTTGACACTGTCATTTTCAAAGCACTATTACAATAGCAAGTACATGGTCAAGGCTTGCACATGTATTCAATGGAATAAAAAAGAAGCATTTCATGTCTTTGTCTCGAACGTTCTCCAACACATAACATTATGACAGATTGTGCCTTTTGAATCTAGTAGCATGTGAAATAACTGTTCAGTGATGCTTTGGATTTTTGAACTGTGAATAAAAACACTGTAAAATAAACTGCTTCCCCAAGAGCATCCCCTCCTCCTACTGAGAAGTCTCTTTTCCTTATTTTGGTCCCTCTTCTCAATCCCCTGTCATCTGGCTGCCCCGCCATTCACCACTGCACTCAAACAGGTCCCTCACTCCACCTACTCATTCAGTCCTTCATCAGCATGTGCTGGTTACACAGAAGATCCTAAGGTAGAGGAGGCTGACCATAGCCCTGAAAGAGCCCTGTCTAAAGAGCAGACAGCTTCACACATTGACAAGTACAGGGCAAACAGGAAGCTCTCCAGCAAAGGTGTGATAACATGTGACCTGGTAGGAGCCCAGAGCAGGCTAGGATGAATTCTTTCCCAAGCAGTAAAAAGAGGACCACCTAATAGAAGTGATAACAGCTAAGCCAGGGCTTTTAAATAACAAGTGGGAATTTGCTAAACTCCATAGCTCCGTTTTCCTAATTTCTCATGTAGGTTAACACCTCTGTCCCTGCACACCTTTGCTTCTTGAAAGACTCTGTTCCCCTTTCTTAATTCCACATCCCTTCACAGACTGGTCCTCTGCAGACCTTCTCCCATTCCTCTTCCTCTTGTACTTCCTGGTGATTGTTCTCTTTCTCTTTTGAGCTTCCATACAGATCACAGTCACTGCTACAGCATCAATTCCCCTCTGCTTGGCTGGTTTCTCTTTGAACGCATCAGCCCAAGCCCACTGGCCTCACTGCGGATTTCTGCTCAAAAGTCAACCCCTTGGATATCTGCCCTTCTGTTATGGGCTGATATGAGGCGTCCCCCCAAAAAGCTAACATGTAAGAGAAAGCAGGAATGTCCAGAGGTGGAAATGATTAGATTAAGGCAATTGTGACCTAATCAGTGGATTAATCCATTTGGTGTATTTTTTTAAAAATTTGAATGGCCTACTGGGTGGTAACCATAGGCAGGTGGGGTGTGGCTGAAGGAGGTAGGTCACTGGGGGCACGCCCTTGAGGATTATATTTTGACCCTGGTATTTCGCACTCTCTCTACTTCTTGGCTGCCATGAGCTGAGCAGCCTTCCTCCACCGTGCCCTTCTTCCATGATGTTCTTCCTCACCTCAGGCCAGAGCAGTGGAGTCAGCCAACCACGCACTGAAACTTCTGAAACCCAGATTAAGCTTTTCCTCCTCTAAGTTGTTCTTGTCAAGTGGCAAAAACCTGACCACACACTTCCAAACCAACTTTTTCTCCTGCCTACTTCTCATTCCTTCCACAGTCTTAGAGGGCCCACTGTGCCCTGGGCCCTGTGTAAGGGACTAAAGAGACCAAAACGAGTAAGACATAGTCCCTACCTCCAAGAAGCAGTCACCTGCACTCAAGTCCTCAGTGACATATTTCTTCCATGTCCAGTCTTCCTTGCATGTTCTCATTTGCCTCCCCTGTGGCTGTCACCATCACACCAAGTTCATGTCCCTGTTCCTAGAGGACATCCCCTGTCTCTGATCCCGTACCCTCCCCAGCCATCCTACCCTTCCAGTCGTGTCATCTCCCAGCCATGCAGCCTTGCTGATCTTCCTCCAGCAGCTCTCTGACACCTCATCGAACATCTCAAACCCTCACAATGTGGGTCCAACACACTTTCACAAACTTACATTCCAGTACCTTTCAGCACACAACCTGGGCCTAGAGCTTCACCCCGTCCTCAGCTTTGATCATGCCATCGCTTCAAACTGACATGGCCCCTTCCTCTCCTGTTCACTGACTGAAAGCTCCCCACCCCTCCAGGGCCCAACTCCAAGTCAACCCACTCTATGCAGCACAGATCCACTCGAGCTGCCCAGCAGCAGTGACCTCTCATTCCCTCCAATTCCAGCACTCTGGGTTCCCTTTTAGTGCTCAGAACATACTGATTACTCGGCCTTACTGTGTGGAGCCCTCTACCCCAGGCACTGTCTCTGGAGGGTGAGTGCCTGTGAATGACCCATCTGTGAACAATCAAGTGGATGGAGTCTCACTGCAGCGGAAACAACAGCTGTCCCTAGAGGCCTTGTTCTGTCACCAAATTCTCTCTCACTAGCCTTCCCACAGAGCTGGTTCTGACAGCCACAAAGAAGTTACTTGTTAGGGTCAAATAGCAAGGGAGCACATCCTGACGTGCTCTCTTGAGAATGTGTAACAGCCTACTAGTCTTGGCTCACTCTGCCATCTTGGAGCTAAAATAACTCAAGCTTGATCAGACTTGTCTTTTCCAATTCAATTCCCAGGAAATGGCTCTGCCCTTCCTCTGTGCAGAGACCCAGAACACTCACGTTCAGGGATGGAAGCGTTATAAAGGTTGTTCCCTGAAAGCCGGGCCTGGAAGGCGGAACTGAAGAAGCCATCACCAGGACCACTGTGAGAGAGGAAGAGGAAAGAGGTTGATGGAGTGAAAATGGTGATTTCCCAGGAGGCCTTAGTTAATTTAAAAGAAATAGAATTAGACTGGCAGTGTGATATCATGGGACAGTTGTGGGTGACGAAGTCAGAAAAACTGGGTCCAATCCCAACTCAGCCACAACATCAGTCAGCTGGATGACTTAGGCAATATAACTAACCTTGCCTAGCCTGAGCTCATTTATAAATTGGAAATTTTAAAAAACAAAAGAACTCACAAATGATTATGATTAAATGAGATCATGGATACAAAATGCTAAACACAGTTCCTGGGAACTGTTGCTGCTGGCATTTAATTATTATTATCCTCACCCCCACTACACCCCCTTATAAACCCATTTTTGATAAGGTCAAGGGCCTCTATTAGAGATAAAAAGAAACTTGGCTATTAAGAAATTTTTATTCCTGGCCTTTCCAAGCCCTTGGGACACCCAAAGGAGAGAATATGGGGGCAAAGAAATAGGAAAACCCCTGCCCCCCACCCACCATCCTAACCACAGCCCTAGGAAATCATGCAGCTCACTCATGGTCTTAGGAGCCAGGGGAAGATCAAAAGCAAGATGCCAGAAGGGCTCTGGCTGTACCTTTTATTCAGCACTGTGATGTGAACAGCAAAAATGGCCACGTAGAGCGCCAGGGGCAGCACTATAAGGCACAGGATGCGAGCAGTCAGGTGTTTTCCCACAGTCACCTGCAACAGAGGCCAGTGCAGGGTAAGGGCATGTGGGACCCCATTATTCTTTATACCTTCCGTGGCATTACATAAGTGTTTTTAATGTATAAGCCATAACCATAAAAAAGGCCAAAAGGAAAGAAGAGTAAGTGGAAACCCTAAACCTTTCTTTCTATAACCCACCCACCTCCAAACCCTGTTCTCGCTGCACCTCCAGACCCTGCACCAGGACCCTGGACTGCTACAGACAAGGTGCAGCCACTGCACACCAAGACCCTCCATCGTGTATCACACTGGACCCCCTGCACTTTTCCAATATTGCCTGGACTGTGCCAGCCCCACCACTTAGCCAGCTGTCCTCTGCCCAAACTCCAGCCTTGGCTTCCTTCCAGAGGCCTCCTGGAGCACCTGCGACTGGGGTGGTGCCCTCCTCTATGCGCTCACAGCACTTACCAACTGGCCTATAGTGCCCGATTACTTCTCTCCCTCTCCTCTCTTTGGATTCCAGAGGGCAGAAACTATGTTTCAGCTATCTGTACCTTCCTAGCATCTCACCTTCAGTGGATAGTGTCTATGTATTTTCTGAATGAATAATTAGTTTGCTGAGAGTTGGGTTCAGAGGTGATGGAGAAGCACCTGCAGCAAAGTAGTTGAGGCCTGGATTCAGCCTACTTAAGTATGAGCCCAGGTCTCCCTATGACTACCTGTATGACCATGGGAAAGCCATGACCTCTTTAGTTCTCCATTTATTCATTTGTAAAACCAGGGTGATAACTACTCAACTCATAGAATTGTTATGAGGGGTAAATGATGTAATGAAAGTAAGGCATTTCTCATAGTACAAGCACTAAATCAGCCCTTTATAAATGATGATATTATACTAAGCCCTAAATGCCTTCCCAGCCTCCCTATGTGAAGACCTGGATCCGAAAGGAGAAACTGGGAGTTCAGAAAGTCATTCTATCCATTTTAACTGAGGTCTCAAGTAGTCAGTATCTGCCACACACTTGACACGAGCCCAGCTGGACAGATACCCCGGATGGGTAGTTGTAGAACATTTAGAAGACATTACAGGAACAAATGCCAAAAGAGAATGTGAAGGGTGTTAGTCCATCCTCTTCTTTATGCCGCTCCAGCTCTCACATCAGGCCCACTCCCTGATGCCCTGCTGTCTACAGAGGGCAGTTGAGTCTAGTCCAGCTGGGGCCCAGGCCACAGTGGCTCCCTAACCTGTGGCAGGGGCAGACCACTGGGAATGATGCTGGGGAGCAAAGACATTCTACAAGCACTTGGGTTCTCACCAATGAAAGACTGAGGTCTCCAAAGAGGTGCCAAAGGTCTGAAATGGTGTTCAACCCCACCTGCACGATGATAAAGAGGCCAACAAACTTGACCCCTAAAGCACCAGCAAGACTGATGCCAGTCAGGCTGAGCCAGGACCACCAGGAGGCAGAGAAAGGCCTGGAAACCAAGACACAAACGTTTAGTTTGGCAGCTAGAACCAAGCTCAAAAACAAGAGCAGCAGTGGGACAAAGCTAGGGCTCAGAGAGGCTGTGCTGCGCCCTGAGCCTTGGGTGAGGAGGCCCAACTCCATGGATGTGGTCTGTGAAATCCCTAAACTGCAGACAAACCAGTGTGAGAGTGAGCAGGGTATTTTTTTAGCAAGATGGTCCAGGGTAGTCCTGGCCAAGTGTAGGGCATAAGATACACAGTAAGCTTTTTTCACTAGAAACCAACCAAGCAGAATTAAAGGAAAATCCAAAGAAGTCCACAGGATTCTGTCATCTGGGGACCTGTGAAAGTCAGCATTTATTGAGTGCTTACTATGCGTCAGGCACCATTCAAGTCCTATACTCATATGAACTCTTCTCTCCACAACCCCATGAGGGGGTTTTAATACACAAGAACATCAAGGTACAGAGAGGTTAAGAAATACAGCCAACAAGCAGTAGAATCTGGTATTTAGTTCCAATGTTGATGCTCTTAACCATTTTGTTGGCTGAAGCCAATGCCTCAGTACCTCTGCATCTTCATACCTCCAGTCCTTAGCATAGTACCCAGTGCATAGTATCCATTCAAGAAACGGCACATGGAAACAGGGGTGGTACAAACAGAAGATAACTCAAAGCCAGAGTAAGCTGATAGGCACTGGCTCAGGTGTGATTAGCATAATGTGGCTTAATGAGTCTGGCCATGGGTGAAACATGCTGACTTCTGGAAAAGCCTAGGAGGGGCCAGTTCTTTTGTTTGAATAGAACTCCCTGGGAGTTCTATTCTACTCTCTTGAGACAGAAGGATGATCTAGAAAAGATTATTTTGCAAGTAGATCAGATCAGCTTTAGAACTGACCAGGGCCTGAAAGGATCCTCTTGTCTGGTATAGAACATTCATCATTAGGTCAGGACTGGATACATGCCCTGAGGGTAGGGAAACAATTCTGGCAGCATCTACCCTGGTGCCCCACTCCCAGGATGGAGAATTGAAGGATACATTGTCCTACATTTCTTAACCAGCCTTGGTGCTAAATGCATGCTCAGCAGAGTGAGGGAAGCTATTAGGACTCTTCTATAACATCCATAAACCCCTACCCACTGTACCCGCACTGAAAACCTAGTAATAATGTTCTTTAAAAAGATAATTACATTTTCTCAATTTTACATCGAGCAAATATAAAAGCATTTATAAACAATTTTTAAATGTATTTATATTATCTCTAATGGATGATCTAAATTTAAAAACAAACAAATGAAAAGTATGCTTTCTTAAACTCAGCTTCAAGACAAGTCCTTTGGGCACCCACTCTTGTCTGGCTCTTATCAAACTTCTGGGGCTGCCAGTTTCTGACCCTCCCCTCCTAAAGATAGTGTTTCTGACCTGTCAGCGCAGGAGTTGTACTTGACCATGCTCAGCATGGCAGCCATGATGAAGAACATCAGGATGGGGTCAAGGAGGATGTACTGGGACAGAGTGAGGCATCCTGTGTCTGAAAAACATGAACTCACAGGTCAAAATGCAGTCAAGACAGGGATCCCCCTGAAAACCAAAAGCCCCAACAGTAGAAATCAGTCTCCCTTGCCTAATTGCCATGAGCATTTGGGCAGGCAAGACTGGTTGGGCCACTGAGTCACCACGGGATCAACAGAGAGGTAGGAGGCCATAGCTCTGGGGCATACAAAACCCCATGATGAGAAGCAATATCTGATACTGCCTCTAGGCCCTCAGCCCAAAGAGGATTATGTCATATACTCACTACAGCCCTGAGACAAGTCTTCCCCATTTCCACCACCAAAAAAAGGTCTGCCACCTTGCTCACACAGATGTAAGATAAATATATCTGTGAAAGAATCTTAGCATTTTATACAAAATTGCTGTTAGGGATTGATTCCCCATATAGGTGTCAGAGTGGGGGGTTTTTTTGTTATTGTTTTTTTAACTTACCTCTCATTACATCACGCCTCTGCTTAAACCTTCCAATGTCTTCACATTTCACACAGACTAACAAATTCTCATGATGGCTACCAAAGACTGCATATCTGCCTCCCTGTCTAACCTGTTCATCTCCACACTCTGCCTCACTCACTCCACCCTCGCCACAACAACCTTTTCTGTTGTTCCTTGATTCCACTAAGCCTGGCCCCTATGTGAACACTCTTCCCTCAAAATTCTGCATGACCCTATCCTTCAGTTCACTCAGGTCTGCCAGTACTACCTTCCCAGGGAGTTCTCCACCACCCACCCTACCTAAACAGTACTGACCTCCATTACTCTAGCCTTAGTCTACATTGCACTGACTACTTAAGATGTTCTACTAGTTCACTTGCTTATTTATCTGTCCCTCTGAAGAGTAAACTCCACAACAGCAATGTTTCCTCAGTATATTCATGGAGGCCAAGCTAAATGGCCTGGCATAGGGGAGGTGCTTGAGAAATAGGAGTTGATGACAAATGAAGAAATGAATTTATGACAAATAACTGAAGAAGATATTAAAGATACCAGGAAAAAGCCACCAGTCCTCTATAGAAAGATGCTATAATCTTGAAATACATCCATCAAAAACAAAGGTATATACCTGTCAAGACTAACCCCTAAAATATTCACCTAAATTGGTCTGGACTTCCTTAAATATTAACCAAGTCTTGAATTCACTTTCAGAAGAACAAAGCTAGCAACAAGATTGACTTCTACAATTCTCAACTTATCCACGTAAGGAACCACACAAAATATTTAAGTTTCTACTGCTGTCTCCTGCCACACAACTACTTTTGCCTTTGCATTTAGTTGTGATTAGTTTAGGGAATGCAAATTAATCTGCGTATTAATCTAAGAGAAGCAAAATTGAAATATAAGCTTCCTTTAAACATACACACATGTTCAAAGACAAATTTGTCTTATTGTCCAAATTCAAATGCAGACTTGGAGAGAGTCTCCCATGCCAACACTTCCCTCCATTAATATAAAGGCTCGCTACACAGAAGTACTTACATATGTATTACTAGTGAATAAAATGAAATTGGCAATATATTTTACCCCATTCTAAAATTACTTAAGAACTGGGCCCACAGATGGGATGCTGGTATGTACTGAGCCTCACAGTGTGGCAGTCCCCTTCCCAGAACACATGGGACGAAACAACTTACCAAAAGTGAGAAGGGCGGCAGTGAGCAGTGCTGCTGGGAACGACTTGGACAGATCCAACACAGTGAGGTAAGCAAAGGGGACCAGCCAGGAACCAAGGAACGCACAGAACTGTGGAGGGAACACAGTGGCTGTCAGACAAGGTATGATAACCATTAGGGGCCTACTTGTTGTACCTACCATGGAACAAACAAATGTTTGAAGACAGAGGACACTGATGAAAGGATGACTTTGGCGACCTAAAAATCAACTAAAAAGCCTATAAATAAGAAAAGGGAGATGTAACAGTGAAGAATCAAATCCAGCAACATATGTGTTTCCAGAATGACACTGCACACTGGCATGGCAGCAGCCAAGTTCAGTCAGGACAGTGACAGGACTGCCTTAGCACTGCTAGCTGGGACCTTGAGAGTCGTGACTTACCTCTACCTCCCCATCACCTGATGGGGAAATAAGAAGTCCTACCACACAGGTTTACTTTGAAGATTAAATGAGCTAAAGGTTTATTACTGCACAGAAAGTACTTGGCAAATATTAGATTCTATCTCAAAACTGTGGGTACAAGTTGAGAAAGACCTCTCTCAAGGTATCTTAATATTTTAGAGAATTCTAATATTACTTCTGTAATATCTCTCCTGATTCTTTTCTTCAATTACAACAGATACCACTCTTTAACCTACAAGATGTACTTTGATTTTGGAAAAAAGATTGCTCAGCACTTTCATATCTATAAGATTGTTTTTTGTTTTGTTGTTGTTACAGTTGTTTATTTAAATCTCCAGACCTCTTTCATCCTCCTACCTGCCTACCAACAGCAAATTGATAAACCCAGAGAAATGGTCAACTCATTTGGGTCTTCACCTTTGTAAACAGAAAATAATATGCCTGAGTGTAAAAGAGAATGAATGAGGCTGTTGAATTTGGCCTTCTCAATTTCCATAGCAAACCCACCGTGAGTCAGGCCTATCTCCAATTATCTCTGCTACAACATGTTCAAGAGTCACTGCAGGACACAATCATTTAAGAACATGAACCTGCAGATAAGGAAAATAAGAAACACTTATTTAATCCTCAGAGTAAATCTGTGAAGTAGGAATTCTTATTTTCATGAATATGCCTGAAATTGTCATGTGCAAAGAAGCAAAAACCTAGTGACAGGGTGTGGGGATGCCAGAATCTTCACAAAAGGCTTGCACAGGTAGGCAGGACCAGAGCAGCTGTGGCTGCAGAGGGGAAGGACATGCCACTGCCAGCGCAGAGGCCAGGGCAGGGATGCAGAGGACTCCTGACTGGGTCCTGGCTGCTCTCCAACCTGAGCTCTGCACACAGGCAGCGCCACAGGTGACAGCGAGTGCTTGCTCCTATGGAATCTGTGTTGTCCATGGCCTCCCTCCCTTCTTCCCACCTTAGTTCTGAGTCGCCTCTCCTCTCCCTGCTGCCTCTATGAGTGCCCCTTTATCTACACCTGCCACCACTCTGGGGCTTCCAACTGTAGCTTTTCTGACCGAGTGTGGGCTCAGGATTCAGTCAGTCCATATAAAGTCAGGAGGACTCACTCCTCTCATTCCCATGTAGCTGTGATGCTCATATTTGTCCCCAGGCTTCTGGAACAAAAAGGTACCATCATATCCACTCAGGTAGCCAGCAAGACCTATCAGCATCTGAGAAAAGAACAAAAAGATGAGAGACCTTGGGACATGATTCCTGTCCCCTGAATTTCCCTCTGGCTGCACCCACAGCCTTTGCCTTCCCTTGACAACTGTCCACAGAGGAGTGGCCAAGATCACATTTTCTCCTGCAGCTGCTGCAGAATAAAGAATTCTCTGTCTGTTGAGCTCACTGTTTGAAACAAATCCTCTCTTGTGTTATGGCAAGTTCTTGGAAAATAGTGTGGACTAAATACTGAGGAAGGAAAAAGTTCCCACAGTGTGAAGGGGCAGGGCCAGTGCGGGGCTCTCACATTCAGCCTTTGTCATTTGTTAGGAAATGGCATCTGTGCAGGGAGATCATGGGCGGACGCTGAATCCCGAGAGATTGGTTTATTGAAAGGAAACCCAAGTTCCAAGTCATGATGAGGAGGGAGAAAAGTGAGCAAGTAGCTACACACCAGGAATAAGGAGAAGGGAAGAAAATAAGAGAGAGGAATGAAGACAGGCATTTCCTTAGGGGAGAAAAGAAAAAAAATGCCAGTTTCCCATCTGCAAATGGAGCTACAATAGCACCTCTTTTATCAGGTTGTCCTGGGTTTACATGAGACAGGACATCACTGCTCTTCTCTATTGTTCTTGTGTTGTAAAGCAGATTACAAGAGGGAAGAGGCATGACATTTTCTATCCTTTCCCAATTTCAAAATAAGCCACTTGTCCTACTTTCTCCACCCCTGCTTCCTGCAGGGACCTTCACCTGGTCTCTAACCTATGCTCTCAAGTGCCCCACGCCCACCTGTCACAGATCACTACTCTCACCCCTGCCCTGCCTTCATCCCAAGCACTGCTTTCTCCAGGATCACGTCACCCTTCAGCATCCTAGCCCTTGTTGTCTAGGATCTGATTCTCCAGCAAGGAGAGGCGCCAGTGTGCACACCAGGGCTGACCCATAGGCCTTCTCAGAGATGCTTGTTTTTAAAAGAGTAAAGGAATCTAATTGTAGAATTTCTAATTTAAAAATACATAAGAGGAACAGGTCAAAGAAAGTGTATGCAGGAGTGGGAGAAGAAAAGAAGTTTTCTTCCATGTGGGCAGTCAGTTCTTCTAAGCTATTTCTGCTTTGTGCAATATACTCCTTCTATTCTTTTATTGTTTTAAAAATTGAAATAAAGTTTTACTTAATATAAAATTCACCACTTTAGCATAACCAATCAGTGGCTTTACATATATTTACAAGGTTGTACAATCATACTAGTAACTAATTCCAGAACACTTCACCACCCAAGAAGAAACCCCATACTTATCTGCAATTGCCCCCTAATCCTCCCTCCCCTCAGACCTGGCAATCTCTAACTGACTTTCAGTCTATATGAATTTGTCTATTTTAGACATTTCATAATATAATATGCAGCCTTTTGTGTCTGGCTTCATATGTTCAGCATGACATTTTCTTTTTTTTCTTTTTTTTAAATACTTTTTGTTCAATGGACCTTTTTATTTATTTATTTATTTATTTTATTTGTATGTGGTGCTGAGAATCGAACTCAGTGCCTCACACATGCTAGGCAAGCACACCACCACTGAGCCACAACCCCAGCCCCTAGCATGACATTTTCAAGGTTCCATGTTGTAGCATGTATCAGAACTTTATTCCTCCTCATGACTCAGTAATATTCCATCGTAGAGATATAACTCATGTGTTTATCTCTCTACTAGTGGAGAGACTCTCTCTTTCTGAGCCCAGAGGATCCCTAAAACCATCCATGATTTCATATGAAAGTTGCTGATCTGGAATGTCAGGGAATTCTGTCAGAAAAGTCTAAAGTCCAAGAATTAAGTCCAACACCTGGCTCTAAGACCTAGGAACCACCCAGATAAAAGCTATTCGCCACGCTGCTCACCTTTCCCAGAGGCGGGTGCACGTCAAAGAAGAAGGTGCGGTTGATATAGTAACTTCCCATTTTTCCAAAGTGAGTCTCATCCCAACTAAAGGAAAAACAGAATGCCTTAATAACACACAGTTAAAAATCACAGTTAAGACTAAAGACAATGAGTTTCAAGCATTAACAAGAAAATGTGGATTTAAAAAAAAATTGTGATACAAGTGATTTGAGAAAGCAGGGCATTAAGGTGGTTATTAACCTTCATTTTGAGAGATAGGAGAAAGGTTAGCAAATATTTATCAACCAGTGACTATAAATTTAAGTTAAATATATACTTATTCAGTATTTTGAGTATTTTATCTATTTATTTTAAAAGGGTAGAGTTGTCCTATATGGGAAGGTTTGTATGTATGAGTTTTCTTCTGAGTCTGTGACCTTATGACTCTAAGACTCTCTGCCACTGAAATGTACATTACATGTACTATGCCATTAGGCAACTGGTCACAGAGAGCCATCATGCCACGACGGCCACAGGACTCTGACTTTTCTCGGCGACTTTGAGATGAGCAACCTGCTGGGCTCTGACTGACCTTGTGGAAAAACTGAGCATTTTTACTACGAACATATATAAAACTAGTCCTCACTGCATAAGTTATTTTATAAGTGAATCTAATATATTTGCTTTTACAAATGTGAAGTTTTGTTCTTCTAAACACCACATAAGCTTTTTTACTACATGAGGACTTTAAGCCACGTCACAGTCACATCACCCAGCAGAGCCTGGCCATTTCTGTTCATTATTCTCTTCCTGAAGCTCAAAGGAGGGGTTGTTCTCTAGCGACTGTCCCACCCAGGCCAGCTTCCATGAGCAATCACTACCAACCTAACACATTAGGGGCAAACTGCTTTTCCAAAAATGTACAACATATATATATATTTTTAACTCAGTAGGCCCACCTAGTAAATGGAAAGGGCGTACACATGCTTCTGCTAAGTATGCTGACATCAGGTGAGGACGGTGACATAGTCACTCCAGAGGCCAAGGCAGAAGAACCATGAGTTCAAGTCTTAGCAAGTCAGGGAGGCTTTAAGCAACCTAGTGAGGCCCTGTCTCAAAATAAAAAATTAAAGGGCTGAGGATGTAGCTCAGTGGTAAAGCACCCTGGACTCAACTCCCAAAATTGGGGAGGGGGGGATCCTGCCAGAGACAGTGGGAGGAGGGAGAAAACAAACTCTGAGCAGTGTAACAAAACAGATTCCCAGAGAGAAGAGAGAGATGCAGCCACAGCTCCAACACTGACTAATGGTGTGACAAGATCACACACTCGCTGCAGCTCTCTTTCCTCCCTCAGTACTGCCATGCCCCACACTCCCAGGGAGCTATGAGGACTCAACTCAGATAATGCATGTGAAAGAAACCTGTGGATTGGAAGCTATCACACAGCGCTTAACTACTGAGCCACATCCCCAGACTATTTATGTTACTTTATTTTTTATTTTTGAGACAGGGTCTCACTAAGTTGCTCTGGGCTTCATTAAATTGCTGAGGCTGGCTTTGCACTTGGAATCCTCCTGCCTCAGCCTCCAGAGTTCTTGGGATTACAGGTGTGTGCCACCATGGCCGGCTTGTGGTTTGAAGCTGGTTTGGGAACAGACTGACAAAGGGGCATGAGACTTTTACTTCAGAAGCTTGCCAACAAAATCAGCAGTAACATCCACATTGCCTCTTGGCTTTCTTTCACTGCTTGTGCTGGGAGAGACAGTTCTCCATGACTGTCGTGCTCCTACAGGCCTTGTAGGATATACTGAGAAGGCAAGGCCCTGACCCATCTATACCCAGGCCATCTCTCCTGGTTTATATTGACAGCAAGCAACCCTGGGGAAGCACTAAGCTCTCCTCTGGGACAGAGAGCAGCCTGCTTACTGCCTGCTGTAAAACAGGGGACTCCCCAGCTCAGTAATGTTCGCCAGGTGGGTGCAGCCACCACACAGCAAGCACTCATCCACACGCATGGCACCACATGGGACTCTGAGGGGTGGGGTCGAGGCCAACATGCTGATGCTCATTCGCTCTGCTTGCTATGCCATGAGAAATAAAGTTCTTTGCTTCTGATCCAGGACTTTGACCTCTGCCAACATCCAGATAACAGTGACAGATTAACTTGTGAGTTTTTAAGTCAGCTAAAAAAATATCCTAGCCCCTGACAGTTTGGGAGGTCAAACATAGGATAATGAGACACACACCTTTCTGAAAAATCATGGCCTGAGTTAGGAATATGAGAAATCTTCTAGAACCTGTAGCGAATGTTCTTGCCCAAGTGGTGGGCAGTGGGAGTAGTAAGAATCCTCACTGTCCCCTTACTAAAGAAGCTGACTGGGGAGAGGCAGGGCTGAGATAGTGCCTGAATGTTCTCTGGGTTGCTACTCAGTCTCCTCTAGGCAAAAGAAAGAAGAGATGTGATCATGACAGTAGAGTGACAAGCCTAGCAGCCCCTGTCAAAGGGTAATATGAAGTGGCTGCTGAGTCAAGAAGTCTCCAAAGCATCAATAAATGATGCAGCAGAAGGTCGTGCTATTCAACACAGAACTTCCATTAAAATGACAATATTGAAGATCCTTGGGCGAACTGTGTACTCAAGCCAAAAGTAAATGTGCATTGCATACTGGCTCTGTGTCACCCTCTCCCTTTATGTGCTCTGGTTTCTCCCCCTCTACCACACCTCAGCTGCTTTAAAGAGTAAGATGATTAAAGGCAGGGCCAAGGTTTCCATGACCCCAAAGGGAAACAGAAGACCACACACACCCATCCTGGAATGCTGAGGACCTCCAGGAAGCCCTCCAAATTCAGGGCTCTATTGTATAGGAGTCACATCTCCTGCCAGCTAGTCCCATGGCTGGAGGAAGAGGTGGGGGTGCAAGGCTCAGGGTTTACAAAAGCACTAAGGACTGCAGGGACAACCACTAGTTAGTTGTGCAGCAACTAAAAGAAAGGGGTCCCTAAACCCAAGGAAGGGCTCACCAGACACTAGAAAAAACAGTGAGGAAAATGTAAGGGGTTAAGGAGGAAAAGAAGGGACCAGGAGGAAAGAGCCTCTCTCTGCCCCTCATATCCAGCACCCTACACTCTGGGAAGTGGCATAATCTCAGGGTGGTGCCTGATGCAGGCCTATTAGACTCATTACCTCAAGGTGTGGGGTGGGGGTGGGAGGAAGTGCCTGAATTCAACTGACAGGGCTTGAGTTCCCCATAGAGAAAGGAAGTTAGAGTGACCTTGTGGTTAAGCTCTTTGTGCCACTTCAATGTGGCATCCACTGCTGAGTGTATAGACTATATGGATCCCACAAGTGTCAAAGAGGATTATTCCATTCAAGGACTGCTGTGTGTAGAGAGGTGATCCTGTCTGTATCCTCCTAGTTGTCCAGGAGAAAGAAAGAAAACTCTGGGAAAGGGAAATCAACTTTAAAGACTGGCTGGCTGGTGGAATACTGATTCGCCAGGACAACAGCACCACCTGCTGGACAAATGCACCAAGTGCATCTTTTTTTAAAGGGGCAGCTATTAACATACTGAACTCCTTGAAATGAGTATCCAGGTCTCTCTGGCTTGACATTCCTACTTTGGAGAAGGTTCACTTGGAATTTAAAGCTAACAAGGGAAGGGCTCTGTGTCCTATAAAAATGGTCCATACAGGAGGATAGCCAGCCTGGAGGCACCTCAGTTTTATATTAAAGGGGCAAAGAAACCATTTCCCACTCCTCTCCCTAAAGCATGGCTACTAGCTCAGGGGAACCCTTGATTCATAGAGGTTCCCCAAAATGCTTGTGCCAGGGCTGGGGCTGTACTCAGTGGCAGAGCGCTTGCCTAGCACAGATGAGGCACTGGGTTCAATCCTCAGCATCACATAAAAAGTAAATAAATAAAATAAAGTTATAAAAAATACATTTTAAAAATATTTTTAAAAAATGCTTGTGCCTGGTTCACTGATGGTTAGGCTGTGAAAAGCTGATGATGTCCATTAAGGAGCAGCAATCATTCAGCCCCAGTTACAACTCTGGACGGCCAACTTGATACACCAGTTGGAAGACTCAATGCTGAGAGGTTAAAGACATTTCTCCATGAAACCGAAAACTAGGGGAGCAAACTGCAGCTGTCTACTGATGGACAGTCTGGATCATTTACTCTTGCAGGTGCCCACAGTCGGGGCCAGTATACTGACAGGACTATGCAATCAAGCTGTTGATCAAGCCTGCACCAGCTGAACTACAGCCATGGCCACCTGGATTTATCAATGCACTGGGTGTGAAAATGTATTTGCCATCATGAACTGAGCACAAAATAAAGGACCACAGGTGTTGGAAGCCACCCTTGCATGCCACACTCCTGCCAAAAGTTGGCCTGCCTGTCTTGCAGTGAAGGAAGCCAGAATGCATGGGGCATTGACCTTGCCTGCTCCCAGGAACTTTGGACTTTGTTCCCTTCTTGGAACTATCACTGGTACCTCACTGCTGCTGGTACTTCTTCAGGTCCAGTGATGTGGCTATTTTAGTCCAGCCATCTGACTCTGTGGACCTTGAAACTATGTCATGTTTTCAGCCTTCCAAACCATCTACAGTCTGACAGTGGATTGATTTTTTGACACAATGGCCACCCAACAATGGGTCAATAGACAAGGTATATCTCATAGATAATCCACTTTCCCTATTATCCACAGGCATCTGATATTGTCAAGCATTTTATAGTCTCTTCAGAGACTTATGGCCTGTACAGTCTGGTCATCTAATGCAGTCCTTCTCAGAAAGGTTCATCTCCTCTTGGTCACCAACTGGGTAATGATCAGGAAAAGGGGTGGAGTTATAAAAACCTATTTGGAAAAACTAAAATTTCCCTGACCATGATTTGTTTGTCTTTCTCCTTAGAGAAGCCCCAGATCAGCTAGGTCTACAGGATTCAAACTTAATTCTAGTTTAGTCACCTGGATGGTCTTGCTGGAGTGACACCATCGAAGAGCATGAACATAATGACCACTTGGTTCAGTTCTCTGCTCTTCAAGTGGCTCACATGTGCCATGTAGAAAATATAATGAGTCTCTCTAAATTTTCTAACAATGCTCATGTCAGCAATGTCTAGATATTGGTAAAGGATAAATGGGAAAAAGGTGATGGGACACACAAATTATGTGGCAGTGGTAGGAAATAAACAACCCAAGAAGCTAGGGAAGGAACACCTTAAATCTCTGGAGATATAAAGTGAAGGGAAACGATGCTCTTTGTGCCCAAGTCCAGCAACAAAACCTGGAAAAAAGACTCAGATGGTCCACCTGAGTCAGGTGACAGCTGAAGCTGACAATCTGACCTGTGGCTGAGTTTCATGCTATGAAAATAGGAAAACTCATGTGGATGTGATTATTGATGTTGCCTGATGACATCCACACTTTCCTCGTATATGTGCAAATACATAGAAAAGAACAACCTTCTGTCAATCTGATACCAATCATATGCTTCCCCTGATGTACTAGGGGCCTTGGGTTATGCCTTGTACAATGACTGAGACTGCAACTATTTAGTGACACTTCCCATATGGCTTAACTAGATCAACATAATAGTGATCTAAATCAAATCTGATGGTGATACAAATAAAATTTAACAAAGTTCTGAACTGAGTGACTTGTGCCCCTCCAGGTAGTATGTTACGGAGATAAGGAGGAATGAGCCACAAATGTCTTTCTATTGGGCATGGAAGTCAGACTTTTTTATGTAGGAGTGGGTATTGTCATTATTGACAGAAACAACAAATATTAGAGGTCAATTTAAACTCCTAAACACAGATCATAATGAACAGGCCTTAGACTACATCTCAGTGGTCTAAAATAAGACTCAATGGTCCCCTGATCAATTCACTGGTGGTTGAAAGACCAGGACCCTGGAGGCCATAGTTGAGGCAAATACTGAAGGCTGGCTTCATCCTGCTTCTTGGAGTCCCATGAATGCTGTATGAAACAGATTAAAGAGATTTGATTTGGTCCCTGCCTCTGACATCGGTTGCATATTTATGTGAAAATCTAATAAAAGCCAAGAAATTGTAGAATTGAGGGGTGAGAAGACCATTGGGAAAGAGTCCACCATCCATGTTTCATGCACCCACAAGTCTTGCTAGGTATACCAAGAATGCAAGACCGTACTTGTGCTTGACAGGGTCATTTCTCAGGGTTTTATTTGCAGCAAACAATCTGGAAAGAAAAGATAACATCTCTCTCCTGGACAAAGAATAGGCTTGCTTACTGCTTGTGATAACACAGAAGATTTCCCAAGCTTGCTAGCCTTGATGCAACCGATGGTGTTATGCAGGTCACCCTGTGGGACCTGGAGAGCAAAGGAAACTGACTCCATTATGCTGATACTCTTCCTGATTTCTGTTATAGTCTTTTATCTCTAACGCAAGAGCGTCACACCTTCTGCCAGCAGTCACCAAACAAAAACGTGTCATGGCTAATTTATTAATGTCAAAGTAAGGCAACCCTGACAGTTTTCTATATGGCTTTTTGGTCAGTAGCTTACATTTCTGACATTCTCTGCTAATTTTCTCTTTAGTAATACTGAGAAAACATGCTATCACTTGGCCAGATAAATCAACCCTTTTCAGATCATATAAAACTTCTCCTTCTAATTACTTTGTAAGTTTAGTTAATGAAATCTGATCATATCACAACCCAGCATCTGTGTCATACAAAATAAAACTTTCAAGAAAATAAATCTCTTCTCACAGGACAACCCAGACCTACCTCCTAGAATACTTGTCACCACCCCCTCGACACTCAAATTGTCCCTGCTGTGCAGGATTTAAGTACCCAGTTAGGAATGTTCCTTTCTGCTGATGCCTGCACATCCTGCAGATGAGCAACTCAGGCCTTGAGAATTCTATACCATGAATTTCCAATTCTTGGTAAAGGTCAGAGCACCTTTACAGTTTGAGAATGAAGTGAAACATTCCAGCATCATCAATGAGGACTGCTTCCTCAGATCCCACTGTCCCACATCGGAGCAAACCCATTTCACCCAGAGTGTACCTCGCTACAAATCAACCCACTAGTTCTCCCTCCACAGTGGACCCACTGATCCTCCTGTGAATCCCGCCTCCTCCGTACCCCCGGGCCAATCAGAGGGCGGCGTCTCTCCTCCCCGGTTGCCATGGTGCCCGCCGAGTCCCTCCCATCACTCACCAGATGTGCGCCGGCTGGTCCAAGCGGTGGAAGCGGGTGGCAAAGGACAGCAGCGTCACCAGGGCCAGCAGGGCCCACCGGCCGGCCGCCTTAAAGTGCCGCGAGGCCCTAGCAGGCCGTTTAGGGTTTCGTGCTGCAGCCTCAGCAGCCACGTCCCGACCCACGACCCTAGCAGCCTGGGACCCGCAGCGGCCCCTCCGGGATCGCAGCTCGGACCCTGCCAGGCCTCCGCCCATGGCCGGCGGCATCCTCCCCCTCCTCAGGAACACCCTTCGGCCTAGAGGCACGCTTTGTCTTGTCAGCCGGCCCACTGAGGAGTCATTAGAGGGCGGCTCGGGGTGCCCTGGGAAATGTAGTTCCCGCCGCTGGTAGCGAAACGCAGGGCCCCGGCCTCTGGGTGGGGCGGGAAGCGTGGTGGCCGCCCGGGCCACTAGGAGGCGGCAAGAGGCGCAGAGCATATTGGGAGGACGCGAAGACGGGGACCTGTTCACGAAACTGCAACTCCCAGAAACACTGGAAGCGAGAGCAGGGGCGGCGGAGGGGCGGCGGGGCGGAGCCAGCCAAAGACGGCAGGGAAGTCCATTCCAGCCCGACCTCGCTTTACCCAGACGAGGGCCAAGGTCTAACACAGGGCCTCAATCGTCGGCCGGTCCCGGGAGCGAACTTTCTCAGCTGGAAGAGGGGGGTCTCCCGAAGTGCGAGATGCAAGCTGGGAAGGTCTGTGCCAAGTTCTGGGGGAGCGGGTCGCCTAATTAGTAAACGTGGATTAAAGCTGGGGGCGGGGCCAAGGGTTCGCCTCTTTGCCCCGCCCACGGCTCCCACAACGACTCCCGGCGAGCCTTTCGTCGCGCCGGATACTCTCTGCGCCTGCGCGCTGCCCGCTAGGCCATTGGGCCAGACAAGTTAGGGCTGGTGGGGGCGCTCCTGGAGGAGCCTGCGTGGCGGAGTCCTCTCTGCTTTCTGTTCTCGTCCTCCCTGTTCCTAACTACGCGGACCTCTTCTAGGGCTTCCAAAGGTCGACCCTCGTTTCCCCGTTCCACGCTTACTGCGTGTTCCTCTCTCGGCTGGTCATCCTAACAATTGACTGATGGCCTTGCATTTTAAGAGCACCAAGGGAGAGGGGAGCGGTGGCACTTGAAGCCTTCATAGTTTGGGGAGCTTCCCAGGATTAACCTGCATTTCCCCTGAGCCTTTATAGACCCTCCGTATCACCTTCTGATAAAACGGGCTGAGAATATGTTTTATACGCGACTCGTGAGTCTTGAGGGCTCTGAAGTTTGAGAACTGCTGTTACAGCACCTTAGGGAAGGTGGCCCATCAGCTGGGACGTTACGTCACGTTGATAATGTATAGCCCTCCCGCTCCCAAATGGAATTTTAGGAGTCTTTAAAAACCATGTGTAAGAGATGTCTTTAAGACAGCTGAGGGTGTAACAGCACTCACCTAGCGTTGTATGAGGCCTTGAGTAGGATCTCCAGTACCTCAACATAAATAAAAATTTGCCAGAGTGATTGGAAGGCATCTTTGAATTCCTGAATTCTTCCAGGAGTACTGGTGAAATGGACACTCTACTTGAGCTTAACATTTAGCTGTACACGTGCAAAAAGGAACAAGGAATAATTCACAGTAGTACCCCTTTATCTGTTTTCCCATGGTTTGTTATCTGGTCAGCTGTGGTCCAAAAATATTAAAATGGAAAATTCCATAAATAAACAATTAATAAGTTTAAATAGCAGTCCTTGCTGAATGTTGTGTGGAGATCTCACCATCCTGCCTGTAGTGTAGTGAGTCCTTGCTTTGTTCTGCATATCCAGGCCTTGTAGGCTACCTGCCTGTTGGTCACTTTCTAGCTGTCTTGGTTACCAGGTAGGCTTCAGAGGTTCAGCCGTACCTTTGTTCAAATAATGCTTATTTTACTTAATAATGGCCCCCAAACTGAAGAGTAGCAATGTTGGAATTTTATCACAGTATGCTATTATAAGTATTCTATTTCATTATAATCAGTGTTAATCTCTTACTGTGCCTAATTTATAAACTGACCCTTAGGTACAGATGTATAAGAAAAAAAAAACATAGTATATATAGGATTTGGTACCACATGTGGCTTCCAGCTACAGTAGAGGTCTTGGAACATATCCCTCAATAAGGGGGTATTACTGTACATAGTTATCACTAGTAAGAGAAAGTGCAGAAGTTTCCTACTTACGGCTCATAGTGGAGGCAGTGGAATTTACTGTGACTTTGGTCACCCTTAATACATGTTAAAGGTGGAACATTTAGTCATTAGGTGAGGCATTTCTTCAGTGATTCTCACCTCACGTCTGATTCTCTAGTAGTTAGTCTCTCACAGCAGTCCCTGTTTGTTGTTCCTGGAGATCCCTCCAGCCTAGCTAGATAAGGAAAGGAATGCATCTCCAAATAAAATCTAATTGTGGCTGCCCGGATTCTTTGCAAAAGACACTTTTTGCCTATCACCTGCTCTCTGTGCCAGGACCATCTTTGCCATCCCCACAAAAGGTATTTAGAAGACAGGCTGGTACTCCTGGGCTTGGGAACCTCTTTGGGACAGCTTGGGTACCCACTTGTGTCCTCACCCACCTAGAAGAGTGCATTGGTAGTGTAGGGATGGGGAAAGCAGGTTCAGATAGAAGTTTGGGGTACTGGGGTGGCAGAAGGGAGAGGGAACTTTGGTAAAATGTCTGTAATCTGAGAGGTAGTAGACGGGTGATCTGAAAAATTTTACCATTTTCTCTCAGCCATATGGATATGTGTCTATGGGAAGATTCATGAGTATTAATTACTGGTTACTCTTTTTTGGATCCCACTTTAAAATGCTGGTTGTGCAAGAAGCACCAGGGAAATTAAATTTGAGTTTCTTAAACCTCAGAAGAAAGGCCACACACTTCAGTTTTCTTCAGGAGCATGAAATGAGAAAAATAGGCTAGGCATGAGCCATGGCAGAACACAAGCCCACAGTTATGCAAAATCATCTAATACAAAGACTTATTTTATTAATAAAGTGCTAAAAGTTTTATTTACACATACAGATGGATATCCACCCCCACCCCAGGGGGCGGGGATTGAACCCAGGGCCTTGCACCTGCTAGGTAAGCAACTACCACTGACCCCCAGCCCCACGCATGGGCATTTTGTAGATATGATAGGATGTCAAAATACAAAATATAAAAAATGCTGGCAGCAAATACTCTATAAATTGTCAGTTGTTCCCCTTCATGATCAGTCTGTGATCTCAGAGCTGTGGCTTACTGCTGCACCTGACATTTTGAGGAAGTATTGTACTGCATATCTCTAGACTGGAAAAGATCAAAACCCAAATTTTGAAGTATGGTGTCCAAACCGAATACATATCTCTTTTATTATACCACTGTAAATTTGAGAAATCATTAAGTTGAACCACTATTAAGTCAGGAACTATCTGTAGATCAACAGAAAATCTGAGGGCCAGATGGGACCTCTGAGCTGTTAGTTGCCACCTCACCTTTAGGGTGAATGGGCACATCTGCCAGCTATTTTTATAAGGCCATTTGGGAGTCAAAGATTGGAGGGTGGGGATTAAAGGATATAGAAACCAAAGCATCAAAAAATTAGAATTCCTGGTCTTTTTGCCACTGCCAGCAGGGAACTCTGCCATCTGTTAGCATGACTCTCTGTTTTACAGGCAAAGGAACTGAAGACTAGAGAAGGAAGGGATTTGTCCAAGGTCATGCAGGGCTGGGTCCTGCAATGGGTCTGGACCCCAGATATGCCAGCTCCCTGTCCTCTGTGCCACACAAACTGCTGCCTCAAAGCCAGGCCACATTTTCTGCACAAAATACAAAACCTAGTTCCACGAGGAACAAAACAAACTTCCCACAAGTTGGAAAGAGATGACCTTTGTGACCAGAGTCAAAGTTCCCTGAAGCCTGTGTAACCCAGCTTCCCCATTGGCTCATGGGACCAGCCCCTTCAGGGTTCCTCCCCGTGCCCTGCAGCTCTGAGAGGGGATATTCTTTGGAAAGTCAAGGATCACCACAGCACCATGACAGACTCTGGCAAGGTAAGGCAGGCCCCTGAAGGCTGCTGTCCCCGTGGTGGCCACTCAGACCTCAGGGACTCATGCCAACACAGTTGGGAGCCAAGGGACCTTATACTACTCCCAGGGCCTCTGACCCAGAGAGCTCTAAATCGGCCCTAGGTTGCCCAAACACAGGCCTGAGGAAGGAGGTCTGGTGGTACCAGAAGAAGCAGTGGTGGCTCAAGAGACCCTCTCCTGGGGGTGGAAACCCGTTGAACCTGGGTTAATACAGGTTCTCTCTTGTCCTCTCTCCTCAGCCCATCCTCTATTCCTATTTCCGAAGCTCCTGCTCATGGAGAGTTCGAATTGGTAAGAACTGAGTGCCTTGTTGGGGGTCGGGTGGGGGAGAAGTCTCAGATACGAAGCTGACCTGGGACAGAAGAGGTACTCTGTCAGACAGGACTTCACCCCCAACAACCAGTCTCCCTAGGCTCCTGGGTGCCCTATCCCTGAATGACACCTCCATCCAGGAAGTCCAACAAGAACACATTGTGGGTGGAAGGAAGGGGGTTGTTTTTCTTCTTGGCACCGCCGCTTGCCCCACGCTGTCCTCTAAAGCCCCTTAGCAACCATGCTTAAAACAGGTTGATAAAATCCAGAGGTCCCTGGTAACCAACAGAGGAACAGCTGGCCTCCCTGGTTCTTATTTGACCTGGCAAATTAAATGTAGCTATTAGTGGCTTGGAGGGAGCAGAACTAGGGCCCTCTGGCTTAGTACTGCACTGGCCCCTCCCTCCTCCAGCTTAACACAGCCCCTGACCAAAGTCATTCTTATGGCAGCTCTATTGATGAAGGCCTCTGCACTAAGTGCTTTTGTGTGCACAATTTCCTTTCATTCTGAAAGCCCGTAGGAGGGAGAAATTTATTGTCCCTGTTGTACAGATAAAGAAACTGAGGCCCAGGAAGGTAATTTTTAACTTGCATCATGCAGCAACTAAGAAACCAAGCTGGCCTTTGAACCACACAGTCTGGCTCCACAGTCCATCTGGTGGTGTTCATGCTGGGGATGCACCCAGGGCATGGGGCATGCTAAGCCCGTGAGCTACCAGCCCAAAGCCCTGCTTTTAACTACTACAGTATGCTGCTTGTCAGATGGGGAAACAGCAGCGAGTGACCCATTAAATTACTTGCCTAGGGCCATACGGCTACCTAATGAAGGTGATAAAATTTGAACCCAAGTAGCCTGGCCCCAGAGCCTGGCAGTAACTACAAAGCACTGTGTGACATAGCCTCTGCCCCCGTTCCAGCTTGATTGATGTCTGTGGAGTCAGTAAGCAGGAGGACCAGGGGCCAGGAGAAACTTTGCCTGCAAGAAGATGTCCCCTTCTCTGGGCCCTCGAGCCTGTGGCCTAGCTAAGCCAGAAGCCAGAGCAGGAGGAGTGTTGTCTCTTTAGGGCCTTTATGCTTGGCTTCTCCACTTGACCTCAGCCACTTTCATTCTCCAGAGTGGAGCTGACCAGAACCAAAAAGGAACCTGGCCTATCACAATCTGTCCTCACACGTCACATCTTCCTCTCCTTGCTCCTTGGCACTTGCCAGAGACCAGCCATGACCATATTTTAATAGCCAAGCACACATGTGCACACACGTATGCACTCTTCTCCACTAGGGCTGGCCCTGGTGTTTTTACCACCACCTTCCAGATGGAAGGAAACCTGGCCCCTGGAGTCACTGCAAATGTTCCAAGACCACCAGAGAGCCTGGTGCCATCCTGGAATCTATAGTAAATGAGAACAGAGAGAATGGATTGGAAAGAGATTCTTCTCTAAATAGAAAACAAGTGTCCGTGGCCTGTGTGTGCTCTGTGTGGTCCTCTGAGCAACTTTCCTTTGCCCCTAGATGCCCTCTTGAGGGAAGATTGCATGTCTCCAACAAATCTGCCCCACTGGCACTGTTTAAAGCCTCAGAAGGGGAGAGAGAAACAAGTCACATCCCTACTGTCCCCAGAAACCACAGGGTGCCATGGCACACACCTTCATAGCACTATCTATGGGGCATGAAGGCCTTGTTGCAAGGTCTAGAGGGTGAGGCTCTAAGAGTTCAGGGGTGAGAAAGGTGGAGCCTCACACACCCAGGAAGAGTAGTGGTGGTAACAGGGAAAGCTGGACAGAAGGGGATAGTGCCAGACTGTGTCTCTGCCATCCAGCAGTGTGGAGAAACCTCCCTGTTGGCAGCCTCATGTTACCCTTGGAGGGCTCTTTGATAATATAGTAAGAAACTATCCCCTGACTCTCCTATCTGTGGTCTCTCCTAGCTTTGGCTATGAAAGGCATTGACTATGAGATAATGCCCATCCATCTCTCAAAGGATGGGGGGCAACAGGTAAGGAGGCTGCCCCTAGACCACAATGTGGGAATTAAACTGTGAAGACTAGATAGGGGGTCTGCCCCAATAAGTACACCTATGTCACATGGTCCCTATGGCTGGAAGGTGCTGTTGGCTATCCCTTATGGGAGCAAGATGGCAAACTGTGCAGCAAAAGAGACCCATAAGACAGGTCCAAGCTGCAGGCTCAGTACTACAACCTTCATTCTCCAATGCCTGACTGTGGGGGGTAAGTGGGTCCTTGCCCCGTACTGGGTCCCCTGGATGGATGGATAGGGTAGGAGCTGCCTTGGTAGTCACAGGGTGAGATGCAGGGAAAGTCACAGTCAGGCCATTGGGGAAAAGCCTAAAGCTCAGGAGCTGTTGGGGTTTCAGATAATGCACAGATCCCTCAGGGTTTAGCCTGGGCTTGGGAGCTAGGGTCTCCCCAGAGAAGTGGGGGTATGGACAGATGGCAGGCCTGGGGTTTACCCACTTGCTTTGTCCTGCTCTAGCCAACTCAAGTCAGGCCATCTATCCAACTGGGTCCTTGTTTCCACAGTTTTCTGAGGAATTCCAGGCACTGAATCCCATGAAGCAGGTGCCAGCCCTGAAGATTGATGGAGTCACCATTGGCCAGTCAGTGAGTACAGGGCTTGGGGGAGGCCCATCACAAGAGCAGTATCCTGAATGAGGGGACATGATGTCTCTTTCTCACTTCTGTGTGGCCAAGGAGCCTGGCACATAGAGGAGCCTGACAAACGTTTGTCAAAGGGAAAGAGGTTGGGGAGGTGAGGAGAGAGCTGAGCATGTGAGAAACCAAGTCGGTCCAAAAAGCTTTCCAGGGCTCTAGCTGAGGAGGTAAAGGAAGTGGTGGTGGCATTGGAGAAGGAGGAGGAGTTTGTGGGCCCTCTACCCTCTGGTCCAGACGTCCCAGGTTCTCCCCTGACTCTTGTCCTCTCTGGACAGCTGGCCATCATTGAGTACCTGGAGGAAACTCGGCCCACTCCACCACTCCTGCCTCAGGACCCAAAGAAGAGGGCCAGTGTGCGCATGATTTCTGACCTCATCGCTGCGGGCATCCAGCCCCTGCAGGTGAGGCCCTTGCACACCTCTCACGCTCATCCTCTCACACCCTGACTGGTGAGCCCACGGTGGGGTGTCTAGCTTGGAAGTGGGTAGCAGGGAAACAGAGAAGGACTCTCAGGGACTTTGACCTAGATCACAAGGCTGAAGTGGGCAGGAATCCCAGAAATCCTCCACCGACTGTGTTCCAAGAAGCCCTCGGTTTCCAAGGATTCATCTAGAGGGGCTCAGCGTGAGGAAGGGACTAGGTGGTGGGGTCAGGTCCAGGTCTCTGGCTTTAACCTGAGCAGCCTCCCTCTCAGTTGTGCCATGTCATATACAGACACACCTCATTTTACTGCTCTTGGTTTCCTTGTGTTCTGCAGATTCTGTTTTTTTTCTACAAGTTGAAGGTTTGAGGCAACATTCTTTGATCAAGTCTGTCAATGCCATTTTTCTAACAGTTCATTCAATTGTTAGCATTTGTAGCAACAAAGTATTTTTCAATTTAAGATGTGTACATTCTTTAGACATACTGCTGCTGCATACTTAATAGACTACAGTATCATGTAAACAAAACTTTTATAAGCACTGGGAAACGAAAAAATCAATGTGACTTGCTTTATTGCCACACTTACTTTATTGCTTTATTGCAGTTCCATCCCTATTACCACAAAATAAATAAGTAAATAAAACTGTTCATCTGTGCTGACTCCTGACTTTGTGAGGAAATAGCCCCAGAAAGTTGGAGCCAAGCCCACAGCATTTCCAAAGATGCTGTACTGGGATTCTCATAAGGTTTTTGTTTTTGTTTTTTAAAGTTTTCACTGGTAAAACAGAAAAGTAAGTATTAAAACTGATTTTCTGCTGAGTGTGGTGGTGCATGCCTATAATCCCAGCTGCTTAGACAAGGCTGAGAATGGAGATCCCAAGTTCATAGCCAGCTTATGAAACTTGGCAAGATACTTTTTTTTTTAAAGGACTGAGACTAGAACTCAGCAGTAGAGCGCTTGCCTTGCATGTATGAGGTACTGGGTTCCATCCTCAGCACCATATAAAAATAAATAAACAAAATAAAGGTATTATGTCCAGGCTGGGGTTGTAGCTCAGTGGTAGAGCACTCACCTAGCATAGTGAGGCACTGGGTTCAATCCTCAGCACCCCATAAAAATAAATAAATAAAAATAAAGGCATTGTGTCCACCTATAACTAAAAAAAAAAATCAAAAAAAGTACTATGGGGCTGGGGATGTGGCTCAAGCGGTAGCGCGCTTGCCTGGCATGCGTGCGGCCCAGGTTCGATCCTCAGCACCACATACAAACAAAGATGTTGTATCCGCCGAAAACTAAAAATAAATAAATATTAAAATTCTCTCTCTCTCTCTCTCTCTCTCTCTCTCTTTAAAAAAAAAAGTACTATGTCCATCTACAACTAAAAAATATATATTAAAAGAGTGGGGGAATGGGGCTATAGCTCTATAGTAGAGCACTGACAAGTGCAAGGCCCTGGATTCCATCCCTATTACCACAAAATAAATAAGTAAATAAAACTGTTCATCTGTGCTAACTCCTGACTTTGTGAGGAAATAGCCCCAGAAAGTTGGAGTGACAGCCAAGTGACACAGTGAATAATAGCAGAACAGGGACCAAGGCCAGGACCTCTGTGCACCTGTGCCCCACTCCCATGTCATCTTGCTATTTTAATGAAGGGGATCACAGCAGACAGAATTCTGTTCTACAGATGAGGATACTGAAGTCCAGAAGTAAAGTGGCTCCAGGGGTACATAGTTAAAAATCTCTGGAAGCCAGTTCTGTGCCCCTCCCCTGCCCAGCCCCTCTCCCTCCTTACATGGCCCATGTGAGAGAAAAGCATTGGTGTAAGACAAATAGGCCTCAGGTTATGGCCACACCTGCCACTACCAAGGCAGCGTCCTTTGTCCCTACTCTTGCTCATCTCTGCCAGAATCACATGGCTTCCAGACTATGAGCAGCCTGAGAAGGTGTGCTGGGATGACTGCCTCCAGGGGCAAATAGGGACTGAGCTTCTCTGAGCAGGGTGCGGCTGAGGGGAAGACCCAAGCCAGCTCCCAAAGCAGACACAGATTTTCCTTGGGCTTCACAGAACCTGTCTGTCCTGAAGCAAGTGGGACAGGAGAACCAGCTGCCCTGGGCCCAGAAGGCCATCATTTCTGGCTTTGATGGTGAGTTCTCACTCCTGTGAGCTGCCCCAAAGGGACCACTTAGAGAAGTAACCCTGGAGCACAGGGCCCTGGGCACCTGAACGAGGCTGCCAGACTGCTTCTGTCTCGACAGTGGTGTGGGAGGTGGCAGGCCCAGGGAGGCAGGCCCAACTTCTGCTTTACTGCTTTTCCTTCCCCATTCAAGAAACCAAGACCACAGAGCGCCAGCCAGTTAATGTGGGAGCAGCTGCCTTGGCCAGCTGCGGGTCTTGCCCATCTGGTCAGTGAGATGGCAGCTGGACTTGAGGGGCCCAGGGAAATATCAGCCTGTCCCTAGAAACTCTCCAGTCCTGACTGCCTCATTCCCTCCAGCACCCATGCCACAACCTGTCACTCAGACAGCCACCCGTTTTCATAACTTTGGAGATAAGGCCCAAAAGGCTGATGTCCCATCTCTGTGCCCAGAGTAAGATTGCTCTTGTGGCCTCCCCACAGCTCTGGAGCAGATCCTGCAGAGCACAGCGGGGAAGTACTGTGTGGGAGACCAGGTGAGTGTTCTCAGACCTGCCCTCAGCAGCCTCCCCCTCATGCGGACCCCAGGTTTTCACTCTCCCATGTGGACTCATCCATCTCCTCCTGCTCTGGGCAGGGAGCTTCCTGCGGGGAGCTCTACCCACCCACTAAGAGGACTGAGGGGTCCAAGCCAGAAGACCACACCTCAGAGAGGAGAGAAGGGCCAGGCAACAGATGAGGGACTAGGCTATTTGATGGATTCCTTCTCTCCTAATTCTGAGATTCTAGGATTCAGATACCCGACTCCCACAGGCTCAGGCCCTGGACCTGTGCTAGTTCTGGTTCCTAAGCATCCCCTCACTAAGGGCCTGGTGGGGGTGGTTTAATAAGCACAGTAACAGCCATCAAACCCTCAAGCTTTCTTTGGCTACCCACAGAGTAACTGCGGTATAGCCTAGAATAAGTGCTGCCATTCTGGGGGACAGAGCCAGGCAGATCCAGGGGAGACAGGGTGAGTGGGGTGGTAGGGATGGCTGGGAAAACTGAAGCAGACAGGAACATCAAGGGCTGACCCCTCTAGTGCAGTAATAGAACACACCCAGCAAGTCTGAGGTTTTCATCCTGATGTGAACCCGCCCAACCTTCTTTCAGGTGTCTATGGCTGATCTGTGCTTAGCACCTCAGGTGGCAAATGCTGAAAGGTAAGAGAGATCCCCCACCCTTCCTTCTCCTGGTTCTACCCAGTCGGGCCTTCTACTTCAGCTACTGAAGTAGCATCTAATGCAAACCCCTCTCCAACTGACCAGGCACCCACTGCCACACCGCACCAGTCCCCTCAGCCTTGGAGAGACAGGGTGGAAGAAATCAGTGAAATGTCCTTACCATGCCCACTGCACTGTATTGACAGCTCGGCCTTTTAGGAGGAGGTGGCTCACCTTAGGGACACCCTGTTGTCTCTAGACATAGTGTCTGCCCAGCAAAAAAGGTCAACCTCTGCTTTCCTTCAGTGGCGCTTCCATAGAGCATGAGTAGGCACCTCTCTGGAAGGCATCATGCTAGGCGCTAAGGACATGAAATATGTGACTCATTACCTGCTTGTGATATATAAATGTCTAGCACTGGACTTTATACATAATAGGTTCTTAATGATTTCTTAGATAGGAATACTAGGTAACAGAGATGCCAAATGATACTACACTAGACCTACCCATACCCAGAGAGCTACCCATGACGGGCTGCCTCTTTGTCCTTCCCTGGCCAGCCCCATGGACTCCATCCAGCCCTACCTCTCTGCTTTCCTCACTTACCCATAGGGCAGTCTCCCCATGTCCCTAGAAACCCTGACTTACAAGGTGTTTCTCTGCCACAGGTTCAAGGTGGATCTCACCCCTTATCCTACCATCAGCCGCATCAACAAGACACTGCTGGCCTTGGAGGCCTTCCGGGTGTCTCACCCCTGCCGGCAGCCAGATACACCTGCTGAGCTGAGGGCCTAGCTCCCAGACCTTGCCACATTGGCACACGGACAGGGAGGGCACACAGGAGTGGATACTGAGTGGGCTGAACTGGCCTAGAAATAAGTCTTAACTGGGCAGACAAGAAACTTCAGCCCTTGAACTGCAACGCTAGACCTGGTGCTGCCTCCCCCCACACCTTTTTGTACTTCAGTCTTCTCATCTGTCAAGTGTCAGAAGGTGGGTGGGCAGAAATGTTATCTGCTGTTTATGTCACAGGGCAGTCACAAAGTCAAAATGAGAATATGGATTAAAATGCCACAAGTTACCAAAGTGCCCTCAGACAGCCTTACTGAACTGACTTGGAGAGTGCCCCAACTGGAATTTGGTCATTAACTGCAGCCCAGGCCTCCAGCCTATTAAGACTGAGCTGGAGCGGGGGGAGCTGGGGGGTGGGGGGGCGGCTAGCTCAGTGGCAGAGTGCTACTAGCACACATGAGGCACTGGGTTCGATCCTTAGCACCACATAAAAACTGAAATAAAAGATATTGTGTCCATCTACAACTAAAAAATAAATATTAAAAAAAAAAAGACTGAGCTGGGTTCCAGAATTTGAACATTCCCCTAGCTGGAACACCCATGGGCTCAGGAGAGGAAGTTAGTCAGCTACTTGCCTACCCTGTGGCAGGCCTGACCCTGAAACCCAAAGGCAAGCAAGAGAAATAAGCCCAAACAGCTGCCTGAGAGAATCAGGCAGGATCCAGGGAGAGAACTGAACAGGAAGGAAGGCACCTAGCCACCAACAGGAGTAGGAGCGGTACCATCACTCAATGTTCTGTTTCCGTACCCAGAAGCCAGCTGGTGCTCTCAACCCCGGCCCTCACCTTCAGGGGCAGAATTCTCTGGAATCAGTTCCAGGGTTAGGAATTTGGGTAAATGCAGCCAGGAGTGGTCTTACAAACAGGAGATAGGCTACACAGGCAGTGTGAACTGTCACTATGGTCAACTTGAGCTTAGGAAACCAGCTACGTGATATGGGCAGCCAGTCAGAGTGAATTCGCATACTCCTTCCTGTGATCGGAGAGGCTCTGCCGGTCACTTTCGTAGTGACCTGGATATTGTCCCGATCCTCGAAGTAGCAGAATGTGTCTTCAGACAGGCGTGTAGCCCCATGGATTGAGCTATGCTCACCTGTTCCTTTGTGATATTACTCCTTTGTCCTGTTTGGGATAGAATGTTCCATGGAAACATCCTTTGTGTGTCCCCTTCTCCTGCTCTGCCTTTGGGTGTGGCCTTCCTAGATGTCACTCATCCTGCTGACAACAGACATCACAAAGCTAGACTCAACCTCCTGAAACCTAACCCCTGCCTCATTTGAATGGTTTCTCCTCAATAAAAGGGTTCAGCACCTGCTGGCGCTCTCTTTCTGCAGACTGAGGAGCCGACGCAGGACCCCAAAGAAAAAGGTATCTCTGTCCCCTGTGTGGTTATTTCGTGCAGCCCAGTTTCCCTGGAGTGACCCTGAGTGTTTTTTGTCGCAAGGAACGCGACAAGGTGACAATTCATGATAGGCTGTGCTAAAGAGAGCATGTCCCCGTCCTTGGCAGTGCTCACAAAGAACCAGGACCAATTCTTGGCAGAGAATTGTAGGAAGATTAGCTACTGGAGGCAAAACAAGATGACCTTTAATGACCCACACCTGAGATTCCATTTCTCCTGCATGCCTGAGTTTGAACAGGGAACCAAGGTCTACGTGTCTGTTTCAAATGGAAGCCACCTTTCTCAACCATGTGTCCCTTTTCTGCAGCCCAATCCTAGGACACCTAGTTCTCCTTTCTCATCCTGAGTTCTTTTGTGGCCTTTCCTCTCTCAAAAAACCTTGGTTCCAAGCTCCAGAATAACCAAAGTGGGCCACTCTATCTCCCAAGGCAGGTTTGTCCCTGCAAAGCTAGAGAGAAGTAAAAGAAGGTAGGCGAAACAGTGGTGCCTCAGGTCCTGCCAGCTGCCATCTGGACCCTTCTAGACTACTCCAGCCTTGCCTGACTGGATAGGACCTGCCTCGTTATTTGGTAAAGGACCAATTTCATCCCAGAAACCAGGGATTGTCACCTCCTGATATTAGGATGTCTGAAATTGATGGTGATTAAAATTCCTGTGGATTTTGAAGGGGAATTGAGCTCACAGGAAAGGGGGAGACCCCCTACTTCAGGTATATTCCTACCACTCCCACGGCAGCATGGCTCCCGGGACCCAGAGAGAGAGTGGGAACACTGCAGAGAGGAGCAGCAAGCCAGCCTCAGGTCAGCCTGGCCAGTTGGGCTGCTGCCACCACTTTTCTAGGAGTAAGGCAGGTGGCCCAGCCCCTCACTAACAGGTGCCTTTGTGAGCCCAACTCATCCCAAAAGATTTCCAGCCTGGCTCAGGCTAGCAAGTGCTCCCGCTGCCCTCCTCTTCCCAGCCTCATCTCTAGGCAACAGGAAAGTTCAAGAGACTTCTGGGAAGCAAGATAACTAGTTAGAATCCACAGGTAGGACAGAAACACAGCCTGAGGCCACTCCCCGTTCCCTGTATGATTCTGGAGAAACTAGGTTGGAGGGGGCAACCTGCAATTGTCCCAGAAGGTTTCCTGTTCCATCTAGCAGTGGACTTCACCAACAGGGAGGAACCCTCCAAGGTGACTCTCAAAGCTGGGAGCCAGAATGTGTGCAGGTGTGATGCGGACCTATGACAGACATGGACCCTGCAGTTGCTGACTTTTTGTCCCTCCGCTGACTCCTTCAAGTATGACTGGCTCTAACTTTATTGCTCTACTGTGCATTTTATTGTCTATCTTCTTGTGTGTCTGTTCCAAGATGACTTCCGGAAGCTGACTCAGGTCTCCTCCTAGATAGCATGAAAACATTAACCTGTTCATCCTGGGGCTCCTTCAGCCATCCCAAAACTGGTGGCAGGACCTTTATGGATTTTAAGGAAATCTAAATTGGGTAAAAAGGATACAGTCTCCATTATCAAACAGTATTTAGAAACCATCCCTCATCTAAAGCACAAAACTCATTTTACATATTCTTCTCATAGTCCAGGACTTATTTCAACAGAAATTTTCTGATACATATTAAATGTAATGTGAAAAATCAGGCCCAGGTTGGGGACCAGTAAAGAACAAATTTTATGGCTTTTACTCTGGACTCAGCATGGAATCATCAGAGATCCTTGGAGTCTATGACATTTCAGTGAGACACTCTGTATTTTTTTTAATATTTATTTTTTTAGGTGTAAATGGACACAACACAATGCCTTTATTTTTATGTGGTACTGAGGTCCTTGGAGTCTGACATTTCAGTGAGACACCCTGCATTAATCAAGAGTTCTCCAGAGAAACAGAACCAGTAGGCTACATGGGGGAGGGTGGAGGTGTGTATGTTACATGGAATTTACTTATGCAGTTATAGAAGCCAAGAAGTCCCATTGTCTGCCATCTGCATGCTAGAGACCCAGGAAAATGGGTGACAATTATAATTGAGTCCAAAAGCCTGAGAATCGGGAGTCACTGGTGAAGGGTCAGAGAAAATGAGATGAGCCATTCAAGCTGAAGAGTGAGGCAGGAAAAAGAGGGGGTGAATTCCTCCTTTCTCTACCTTTTTTTTTCCCCAGGCCCCAGTGGATTGGATGATGCCCACCCATATGGGGGAAGACAATCTACCTTATTGAATCCACCATTCAAACACTAATCTCATCAGAGACATTCTCACAGGCACACCCAAGATGATGTTTAATCTGGGTATTCTGCAGCCTTGTCAAATTTACATAAAATTAACCATCACATCCTCCTGTCTTATCTTATACCCTCCTAACCCAGACAAATCTGTCCTTCCCCACAAAAACAGAAATGTATCTAAGCCAAAGAAACTCACACTCCAGGTTCCTTTGAGGTGACTCGAAATGCTGGGTTCTTGCAGGGATCAATTATATGCACTATCCAGAGAAAACGACTAAACCTTTCAGGTTCTCAGCTGCACTGGTTTTAGGGGGACAGCAGTCCATCTCCTTACTTCATGATCTTTTTTGCAAAGATTTTTGTGTTTTGAAGCTAGAACCTAAGACAGGGAAGTTCTGCTCACTGGCCATAGCAATCCAAACTGATCTCAAGGCCAGGGCTAGGAACCAGTCTTGTCTCCCTCTTCACCCAGCGACTTTTCTGGTATCTTCTCTGGATTTGGAGACTGGGGCTGTGAGGAAGTTAGAATTGCAGAGAAAACAGGACCAGGAAGGCCACCACTCAGGATCAACTAAGGGATGGAAAAGGTGTTGGGGGGAGGTTATGGATGAATAGAAGTCCTGGTGTCACTGGATGGCCACAGATCAGGAGAGAGGAGCCATCTGTCTGGTTTCTGGGCCTGCAATGTCGAGTCAGAGTGAAGCTATCTTGTGTTTTCAGCCCTGGGGCCTCTACTGGAGCCCAGGTTATCATGGTGGCTGTCTTGCTATTCAGGAATGTGGAGACCTGAGGTTTTGCTTGTTTCATCCCTACCCTTCAGGAAACCGTCCTCCAGAGACCCAGGTATGGTTAATTGAGAGGAACCCTTTTCTCTAGTCCCGTAGGAACTTTGCTGAGAAATTCCCTGAGAGTTCCTCAAGCTCTTCTGAGGTTGGGCTCCTGACCTACCTATTATCTCAGTATCAAGCAGTGTGACTAGCCTCACTCCATAAATGCACATTAAATTCAAAGATGTCCTTCCTGTACAATTGTGGCTGACTCTCCCTTCCCTGAATGTCTGTCTCCTCCCATGCTCTTCTAATTCCTCTTTGGGGGGCTTAGAATGTCATAAAGGAACAAATTTTTTCCTACATGCATAGACTTTTCTCTAGTGGTCAGATCAAATGGCTTAGTTATAATTAAGCTTTCACAATTTTTTTTTTTTAGTTGTAGATGGACACAATACCTTTTTATTTTATTTATTTATATGTGGTGCTGAGGATTGAACCCAGTGCCTCACACGTTAGGCAAGCACTCTACCACTGAGCTACACAACCCTAGCTCCTCCACAAATGGTTTTAAAAACAACCTCCTCTGTGACTCCCTCAGGTCTTCAAATAAATTCTTATATTTGGGTGTCAACAAAGACCTTCTTAGTCTGTTATGCCACTATAACAAAATAACCAAGATTGGATATTTTTTAAAGAACAGAGATTTATTTTCTCACAGTTCTGGAAGCTAGGAAGTCCAAGATCAGGACAGCTGGTTCAGTGTCTGGTGAGGGCTTGGTCTCTTTCCAGACTAGTGCCTTCAGTGTGATACTAAAAGAGGCAGAAGGGTAAAAGGGGTTTAAATAGTTCCTCCAGTTCCCTTTTTTAAGGTACTGATCACCTCCCAGAGGACCCACCTCTTAATCCTGTTGCTTTAGGGATTAAGTTTCAACCTGAAGTGGCAGGATATAAAATCAACACGCATAAATCAAAGGCATTCCTGTATATCAGCAACAAATCTTCTGAACTGGAAATGAGGAAATCTACCCCATTCACAATATCCTCAAAAAAAATAAAATACTTGGGAATCAACCTAACAAAAGAGTGAAAGATTTATACAATGAAAACTACAGAACCCTAAAGAGAGAAATAGAAGAAGATCTTAGAAGATGGAAAAATATACCCTGTTCATGGATAGGCAGAACTAACATCATTAAAATGGCGATATTACCAAAAGTTCTCTATAGGTTCAATGCAATGCCAATCAAAATCCCAAGGCCATTTCTTGTAGAAATAGATAAAGCAATCATGAAATTCATATGGAAAAATAAAAGACCCAGAATAGCAAAAGCAATTCTAAGCAGGAAGTGTGAATCAGGAGGTGTAGCGATACCAGATTTTAAACTGTACTACAAAGCAATAGTAACAAAAACAGCATGGTACTGGTACCAAAACAGGCGGGTGGACCAATGGTATAGAATAGAGGACACAGAAACCAATCCACAAAATTACAACTATCTTATATTCGATAAAGGGGCTAAAAGCATGCAATGGAGGAAGGATAGCATCTTCAACAAATGGTGCTGGGAAAACTAGAAATCCATATGCAACAAAATGAAACTGAATCCCCTCCTCTCACCATGCACAAAAGTTAACTCAAAATGGATCAAGGACCTTGATATCAAATCAGAGACTATGCGTCTGATAGATGAAAAGGTTGGCTCCGATCTACATATTGTGGGATCGGGCTCCAAATTCCTTAATAGGACACCCATAGCACAAGAGTTAATAACAAGAATCAACAAATGGGACTTACTTAAACTAAAAAATTTTTTCTCAGCAAGAGAAACAATAAGAGAGGTAAATAGGGAGCCTACATCATGGGAACAAATTTTTACTCCTCACACTTCAGATAGAGCCCTAATATCCAGAGTATACAAAGAACTCAAAAAATTAAACAATAAGAAAACAAATAACCCAATCAACAAATGGGCCAAAGACCTGAACAGACACTTCTCAGAGGAGGACATACAATCAATCAACAAGTACATGAAAAAATGCTCACCATCTCTAGCAGTCAGAGAAATGCAAATCAAAACCACCCTAAGATACCATCTCACTCCAGTAAGATTGGCAGCCATTATGAAGTCAAACAACAACAAGTGCTGGTGAGGATGTGGGGAAAAGGGTACTCTTGTACATTGCTGGTGGGACTGCAAAATGGTGAGGCCAATATGGAAAGCAGTATGGAGATTCCTGGGAAAGCTGGGAATGGAACCACCATTTGACCCAGCCATTGCCCTTCTCGGACTATTCCCTGAAGACCTCAAAAGAGCGTACTACAGGGATACTGCCACATCGATGTTCATAGCAGCACAATTCACAATAGCTAGACTGTGGAACCAACCCCGATGCCCCTCAATAGATGAATGGATAAAAAAAATGTGGCATTTATACACAATGGAGTACTACGCAGCACTAAGAAATGACAAAATCATGGAATTTGCAGGGAAATGGATGGCATTAGAGCAGATTATGCTAAGTGAAGCTAGCCAATCACTAAAAAACAAATGCCAAATGTCTTCTTTGATATAATGAGAGCAACTAAGAACAGAGCAGGGAGGAAGAGCAGGAGGAAAAGATTAACATTAAGCAGAGTCATGAAGTGGGAGGGAAAGGGAGAGAAAAGGGAAATTGCATGGAAATGGAAGGAGACCCTCATTGTTATACAAAATTACATATAAGAGTTTGTGAGGGGAATGGGAAAAAATAAGGAGAGAAATGAATTACAGTAGATGGGGTAGAGAGAGAAGATGGGAGGGGAGGGGAGGGGGGATAGTAGAGGATAGGAAAGGTAGAATACAACAGTTACTATTATGGTATTATGTAAAAATGTGGATGTGTAACCGATGTGATTCTGCAATCTTTGTAATGTTTTGAATAACCAATAAAAAATAAATAAAATAAATAAAAGAGTGACACTGTTTTGCATTTTCACAAATATTTTGAATGTCTAGCCTGATAGAAGATGGGTAGATTATCATATCTGTTTCTTCCTATACTCAACCTGTTGAAATTTATTGTTTTGATGGAAATAATATGAAAATACTCTGACTTCACAGAGATATGTAATTGGAAAATGGGGAAATATTTTAACAGACTTTTCAAATGTGTTTGTTTTTCTTATACAACACACCAAAACTGGACAGGTGGTAATTTGGTTTTGTTTTGCTTTGTTTTGCAGTTCTGGGGTCTAGCCCATGGCCTTGTGCCTGCTAAGCAAGTATTCTACCTGTGAGGCATGGTGGCAGACAACTGTAACCCCAGAGACCCAGGAGGCTAAGGCAGGAGGATTGCAAGTTCAATCCCTGGCACACACAGACACACACACACAAGGCATAAATAATAGTATACTGGTTTGGAAAGGGTCAAAAACCTGCTTCTGATACCATCCTCCCATCCAAGCTTCAAGTCCCAATTTATTTATCTGAAAATGAGAAAGGGACTAGTTTCCACATTCACCTCAGAAAGTTAGGGTGGAGTTCAGGTGACCCAAGGAGGCACTAGAAGGTTCTTCATGCATTATAAATGTGTTGCCTACTCCTGTCAGGCTCAGCTGCCCTCTCTAGCAGGTAACCTCTGCAGGCTCCTCACATGCAAGTCACTTCCCCCTCACTTTCCACAAAAATCTAATGCCATATTTTTTTTTCTTTTTCTTTTTTTCTTTTTACTGGGGATTGAACCCTACAGGCACTTTACCACTGAGTACATACCCAGTCCGTCCGTCCTTTCTTTCCATCTATCTATCTATCTATCTATCTATCTATCTATCTATTGGTACTGGGCATTGAACTCAGGGGCACTTAACCCCTGAACCACATCCCTATCCCTTTTTATGTATTTTGTTTAGAGACAGGATCTCATTGAGTTGCTTGGGGCCTTGCTAAGTTACTGAGGCTGGCTTTGAACTCGAGACCCTCATGCCTCAGTCTCCCAAGCTGAGTGGATTACAGGCATGCACCACCACAATTTTATTTTTTATTTTGAGACAGGGTTCTCACTAAGTTGCTGAGGCTGGCCTTGAACTTTCAATCCTCCCACCTCAGCCTCCCATGTCACTGGGATTATAGGCATGTGTCACTGTGCCTGGCAATCAGATTTCTTCCATTCCAAATGGATATTCTTGATTTGGGGAGATGATAAAGGATTGGACATCAATCTTTATTTTTGAAAGTATGTTGTTTTTGAAGATTATTAAAAGATTATTAAAATCTTTAAAAAAAAAAGTTTCAACCTGAATTTTGAAATAGTAAAGGCAATCACCTTTTCAGGGGACATTTTTCAGTAGTAGCTTCTCTCAAAAGGCTGAGTGAGTGGCCAAAGTCCTTCTTCATTTCTGTATCACTGGTCAGATCTGTGAGGGACATTCAGCAGACCCCTGATATGCAGTCTTCCTAGAGTGGGAGTGGCCACAGCAGATGAAGAGCAGATGTTGGAGTGGCCTGATCCTGTATCGAATGTGGAAGGTCTTCCAACTGGATGGAAGTAATAAGACACAGCAAATGCTTTGGAAGGAGTAAAGCAGGAAGGAGGTGCTGCCAGGAGACACCTGAGAACAAATCAAAAAGCACAGGAATTGTTTTCCACAGGCGTTTTACACATTCATTAAGGAAAGTGATAAACTTATTAGATAAGCAGGTTCATATGATAAATATTTGTTTTATTGGTTCCTCTCGATTGCATGGCCACAGGTGCCATTCTGCTATGGGAGAATATTCTGAACTTAGAGCGCTGTCGTGGTTAAGCCTGAACTATGTGGGTTAAAGAACATCAAGGCTGAGTATTAAGAGCTATAATTTGTGAGCTGCCTTAGATAATGTTGGGCTGTCAAAGTCAAGGATTTGACCAGTATGAAAGCTTTTAAAAGTTAAAAAATAATCTTAATTCTGTTATATATTAGAGTGACATAATAGACCCAGTGTCCCAACCATGACTTTGAAGATCCTTAGCTACATGTAAGCTGCCTAGGCATTTTATTTTTGGTTATGGTGTACTTTCGTAGGCAGATTATATTCATTTAACTCACAGTTATTTCATATCTTTCCTTATACTTCAGCCTCTAGGATATGTTGCAAATGAAAGCAGAGAATGACCTGACAGGCTCATCTTAGAGTCACAGATAGCACTGAACAAAGTATTTAAATGGCATCCCGCCCTGCTCAGATGAGTCCTTGCTTTGTAATGAGGCGCCAGGAATGTAAAGAGGCAGTGTTTTAAAAGATGTCAAGATATGTTATGTCTTCATATTTGCAAATAAAAACAGGATAAATTAAATATCCCCAGACTATGTTAATGAATAACCTGGTATTCAAAGTACTGGTGCCAAGTTTGAAGAGTGTTTGTTCATGTGGAGATGAACATCACTAGGAACCAAATCCTGATTAAAATTAAATTTTCTATTCATCATCACTATAAACCCAATTTTTTCCAAACCTAGCTTCCAGTTTTTTCTTTTCTTTTCTTTTTTAGATGTCAATGGATCTTTATTTTATTTATTGATATGTGGTGCTGAGGATCGAATGGTGCCTCACACACGCTAGGCAAGCGCTCTGCCATTGAGCCACCACCCCAGCTCTCCCAGTTCTTAATATTCTGCCCTGAATTTAAGTGCAGACAAAAGATTTATCATTAATCTTCATCCTTTTTCAAAATTTGTATAATCTTGATAGGTTATAAAGGAATTCACAGAATAGCTTTCCTTGTGAGATGAAGGGGAGAGAGAAAAGATGTAAATCAAGTAAAAACACAACTCAAATGTTCCAGGTGCACAGTGAAAAAGTTTATTTATGACAGATTTCAAAACTCAGAAGAGAAGACAAAGAAATGCACAAAAGCATCACAAAACTGTTACATAATATAAAAACACTGAGAACTGAGCTATTTAAAGAACCATAGCTCAGGATCATCACTGTATCACAGCAACACACTCAATGCCACAGGGTGATAAAATATGGTATTGTAAAAGAAAAACCTCTCAGCAGGACACAAGACTCAAATACAATTTGGTACAGAGTTCTTAAATTATAGGAAATATAGGAAATATTGACAGCATTTCTCATGAGGGTGACATGTAAAACAAGTTGATAAATGATTAGTTAGGACACTTTTATATAAAAAAGACAAAACTGTGATACAGATTTCCTTCCAGACCCCTTTTGTAAAGTCAGCATCAGTGAATGATTTAGCACAGTACGGAAAGAACATCTTCGTGGTTGCCAATTGCTTAAATATTTATCAGGAAAACATGATCGCTTTTCAATCAACTGATAGATCTGAGTGATGGCACGAAAGCAGGACCTCCAGAAACGTGAGCTACATGCTGTGGAGCAGTGGTTTAGGAAATCTTCAAGCACCTCCCTGCACTCCCATCATCCATTCCCAGTCTGCTTTCTTCCAATCCATCACTCTGACTACACACATTTGTAAATGCTTTCGTTTTTTTACAAAGCATCCCAGCATTTCCTCTGGGAATTTCAAAATACTTCCCATTGTTATTAAGGAAATATGGATACACCAGAGTCATGGGTCATGGGATTGCTTTCTCCAGACTTGACTTGTTCTTTATCATAACTAAATAGAAATAACTCAACTGGATTAAATAAAAGCTAATTCACTTATGGGACAATAATTTCAAAAAGGAACACAATAGTATTTTTAACAGAGAATTTCTTAGTAAAATGTACTGTTCAGAACATGAGAGAAGGAATTAAGATAATGATTTCCAGATGATTCCTGGCTTGAACCTAAGAATCAACAATGACAACCAATAACAAGGAGCATTACGGACGAGGCATTTCAACCCTGAGTGATGAGGAAAGTTCAGGAAGAGCCCATTAAGTTGACAGTGAACTGTGGGCTCTTTGGCAATACTATGTACTATGATATTTCAACCCAAACTTCAGAATTCTTCATGAACCTGTATCAGAACTTTAGAAAATATGCTTTGTCCCTGAAAGTCATTTCACCTAATTTTTCATCCTCAAATAAGCCAAAACTGTCTGCTTAAAATGATACAAAAAACTGAAATTTCATCAAGTAGCCTATGTGTCTAGATTTCTAGGGCACCTTTTCATCATATATTTGTATCTGTGGCAAAAATGCCTTGGGCCTAGAAGAATTCAAGGTACATAAAACAGAAATCAGATGATGAGTTCAAACCAGTGGCCAGGACTACAGACAATGTCACAGCCAGTGTCTTGCCCTTGGACTTGATTTGTGAGGAATGACAATTTATAAATGAGCCATACCATCTATACTACTGCAGTCTGTAGACTATTCATTGTATTTCCTTAGCTTGGAGATAAGGGATTCAGAAAGGAGAGGTTCTATGTAACCTTCTTGGTTCAAGCAGGAACAATGAGACACTTCAGAGGGAGCAGTGATTCTGAAACCTGCTTAACAAAGTTTCTCTTTGGGTCACAAATTCTGCCCTAACATCACCACCTAAATAATGGGATGTACTTGGGAATGCCCAGAAGTGCTAGATGGATTAGACAGAGCAAAAGACAGCCACTGACCGTCACCTGACACACACAGCCAAAGCAGTACTCGCCTGTCTCCTCCCATTCCCATAGAGGTCACCAGAGGCAGAGCACTGGATCAGTGGAAAGCAAACCCTCCTTTTGTACCAGGGATCGAACCCAGGGTCACTTAACCACTGAGCCACATCCCCAGCACTTCTATGTTTTATTTTGAGTCAGGGTCTCACTAAATTACTGAGGTTAGTTTCAAATTTGCAATCCTCCTGGGATTACAGGCGTGTGCCACCGCACCTGGTATCTCATGACTGATTTTCAATACTCATTCCCTACTTCCTCCCAAAGAAGCACATGTGGTAGCTCCCTGAGCACAATCACAATGAATACAAGGACTTGCTCTTTGTCAAGCAGTCTTCACAAGCCTACCTCCTACCAACAGCAATGGAGTTACCTTCCTTCCTTCCACCAGACAGATTCGCTTTCTATCTTCAACCACCTTGACTCTGCAGGGGTGGTAGGCTTCTTTATTTCGACAAATTTTGGTTTCTAGGCATTCTTCACTTTGGGCAATGTGGAAAGAAACTTAAAGAGGTTGCTGTGGATCTTTTAGCCCCAGGAAAAACTCTTAAGTAGAAAGTTTAATGGGGAAGAATGAGAGTACCTGCTGTACTCGGTGCCCTGTGTCTGTCCATCCAATACAGGCGAACCATGCCCCTGCGGTCGGCCTGTGGGGGACTATGTGTTACCCAAACCCCCTCCTGTAGTTCTAGGCTCATCTGTGATGTTGGTCAAATGACTATCCCTTTCTTGGCCATATTCAGACCACATCTGGAACTGACTCCTCTCAGCCTCTCTCTAATTCTACCATTTTTTTCCATAGCACTAAACGCTTTTAAATCCCAAAGAACAGAGAGATGAAATGAATCCTCACGTCAGGATTACACTTAGCAGAGGAGACCTACTAGGTGGTCCTGTTGGAAAAGTCAGCAAATTGGGCTTGGGAATCCCCCAGAAAGCACAAGGAAACCAGGAAAGCTCCTGGCTTAGAGAACAATTCCAGTGAATGAAATGCAACTCAAACACTCAGTGAAATGGGATAGGAGTAAAATCCCGGGATATATTCCATAGCTCTGCTCTCCCTCCTGTTTTATCCTGATAGCACTCCTTTTGATCAATTTAAAAGGCAGTTCTCCAGCAGCACAAAACTGTTTACCTTGCACCCCTGCCACCCTCTGCTAGAACTAGTCTTTCATGTAAATACAGAGTCTCTTAGCTCCATACCTTACAACCACAGACTGAGGTTAAAGGCAACTTTTTGCAGAAAAGTGGTCTTTAAAAATAAATATAAAAACACAGACTTTAGGGCTTGGGTTTCACCTAATTCTCTCAAAGAGGGAGAGAATTAGGTGGGGCTTATCAAAATACAAAATTTGTATACTGTGAATTTCACAATATATAATCCCATTGATTAATAAAAGGCAGCAAGCTTATGAATTTAACTCTTCTATATCCCTACTAAAACAAAATAATAGATACTTTTTTAAAAGTTCATTTTGCTTTCCTAAATAGATTAAAATATTTTAAAAAGCATACAAATCAATTAATTAAAAAATAAGCATAGTCTAATTTCAAGTTGCTACCTACTTCAGTGATAAAGGAGGATTAAATTTGAATTTCAGAGTCCTGAGGGTGTATCATAAAGCAATAGAGATTAGAATCAAGTCTTTCCAGAGCAGCCTCCCAATTTCCCTCACACTGAAATGCCAGTTAGAGGGAAAGGTGGCAGAAATCATAGCCTGAGGGAAGGCAGAAAGACAGCATGAATTTTGAAAGATGAAAAAGAAGAAGAACCATTACTGTAAAGGCCACGTCTCAGGTAATTCATGTTGAATGAAACAGATCTGCTAAAAACCAGGGGCACCCTGACACAGGAGAGCTGGTGCTCTCTATGCAGGGAACATTCTCTAACTAGATACTTGTCAAAAGCACAAAAAGTTAGAATCATCTTTATTTAAAAATTAGCACTTTATGATTTTAAGATCTACATGGCATGTGTGTGTTTATATTTATTTTTTGTTTACTGAAATTTTTCATAGTAAAATGTTGGAAAAATCAACTTTAAATAGAACTTCCTTTCCAAATGCCCCATCTATCAACAAAGTAGGAAAATGAAATGGACTGAAGAAATTTTAGAACTCAACTATTCTGTGTAGAGAATTCCAAGATCTGCCCTACAGACTTTCTTCCAAACTGTTTGTTAATATTCACTTGAGCTCCGGAGAATAGAGTGAGAGTGACAGCCAGGGATCTTCATTTCACTGTTTGATAAACATGGATAAGGACAGCCTGAGGAAGTGGCCACCTTTTAGAATTTGCTGGGCTATGGGTTCTCAAGTAATTTTACCTGTGCTTTAGTAAATAACTTTTGTCTCTAAAGTTCAATTATTTCAAAAATTTAATATGAGAATAGTAACTGCATTAGACTGTGAGATTATCTTCTTTTAGCTATTTGTGCTAATGAAACCAAGAAACACTATGGAGGAAAAAACAGTAAGGAATGCCCAGGACTTCAAAATGACCAGACAATAGCAGGCACATAGAGGTGATGAAAACAAGTCCCTCAGGGTTCCCTGATACAACAGAATCAGGATTCCAAAGAAAATAAGCAAAGAGACTTTCGTGACAAAAATAAAAAAATAAATGGTGCATGTTATCCCTGGGAGCTTGCAACCTGTGACCTGATAGCTCCATATTGAGATAAAGTCATAGGTTGATAATAAACAGGAAAAAATAAGCAAGGTTTTCAACGACTGAAAAACAGCTCAGTAGAAAATTATTTTACAAAGACCATATTTGATTAGCTAAGGCATGATTCAACTTCATGATGAAAGAGTGGCCACAAAGCTATGTAAGGAATGACCCATGACATATTTGCTCTCCACTGCCCAAACGGTCACTAAAATAATTTCTTACAAGATATATAAATTTTGGCCAGTGTGATCCTCTACAAAACACATTTGCAATGATACAATAATGGAGGTATGATGCCACTCAAGAGAATGGAATGCCAATGGCAATCCACAACACCCTATCTTACTTTCGGCTTTGCTCCCAGGGGAACAGAGGCTTAGGACTCATGGTCCTTTGTTCCTGACAAAGACACTATTACAGACCTACTGGGAGGAGTCTTGCTGTTCAAGTGACCACTCCTGTAGGAGGATAGGCTTGGGGTGAGGAACCCACACAACAAAGGAATGAGCCAAAGAAAACATCATGAAAAGGTGTCAGAGGAGGCAAAAGACTGAAATCCTGGAATCACAGTGATTGGCTAGTCACTGATTGGCTAGTCAATTCCTCTGCACTCAATTCCCAGAGAACAAGTAGGCTCCCTCGCCATTTAGAACTCCTCATGGGAGTGCTGGTCTGCACCTACACGTGGGGCAGGCTGCAGTCATCCATCTCTGAAGGGGCAGTCGCCTCCCAGAGCATCACAGGACTGACCTGTAGGAATGAACATAGTCACCTCCCAAATTCTCCTACAATCATTTTTAACTCTATAGAAGAGGTGGCCTCAGTGGCTCAGAGCAGATGGGAAGCCTTCTGAGAAACAGAAGAAACTGTTTCAAAGGCAAAAATGAAATGTGCTTAAAAAAATAAATAAATAAATAAATCTGATTATTCAAAATTCAACGGGAGTAACAGACTTCACACAGAAACAAGAAACAAAGAGGAACAGATGACTGCTGGAGTCCTGGCCTCACCCTGTTCTCCTTCTCCCCCAGAGGCCCTGGCACCCGGGGGCTGCCCGCTGCAGCACCACAGCACTCTGGCATTCATAGGCCTCGGGGTAAACAGAGTGAGGAAGGCTGTCACCAGGGAAATGCAAGCTTTGGTCAGGTAAAGAACATGTACAATCAGCAGCAGTCCCTTTCCTAAGGGACTTCGAACACCAAAAGCTTTTAGCCCTCAATACAAAAAACCCTAAATCCAGAAACTTTGAAAATCTGATTGGGTTTCACTGCATTTAATTCCAAACCAAACCAAACAAACAAACAAACAAAAATGTGGTGGGGGAATCTGGAGTGGTTTTTTTTTTCTTTTTTAAACTTCTCTTTGATGATATCCCTCTTTCTTGGATTAAATTTTTTAAAAAATTGAGTAACACTAGAATTTCAAAGGTGGATTCCAAGATCAATTCAGTATCTAATTTCCACCCTTTCTGCATCAACTGCCAGTGTCCTTGGTAAGGGAAACTAGCTCTTGGAACAGAAAGTGATAGAGCCCATTTTTCCTCCCAGAAGATCTTAGGTTACACTAATCATCACTTTAGATTGCATGAAAGTTCTTGCTGTATGGCAAAAACACAGACTTAGGAAAGAGAAAAAAAAAAGGAGGGGTCTAGCCATCAGGGATAATAGTACCCCTCCAAGGCAGTGAGGTCTCGCAGCCTGTGCTAGAGAACAAGAATACCCAGCAGGCAGGAATATGGCAGTGGTGAGAGGATGGACAGAGTTTTCTCTGTCCAAGACACTGGGCTCCTTCATGGGCAATGTGCTTTTCCCTCTTCTGGCACCTTAAAAAGTAAAAAGGGTGGGTGCCACTGAACACACTGGCATTATAGGCTCTCAAGAGGAGCAAGCAGCAACCTGACTGATAAACCTTGTACCAACACCAATCTGTTTGTAAAAGACATCATCCTACTTCCTTTGAGGCTTTTGCCTGATAGGTGCCTTCAAAGAGGGATTTGCTGGCATCTGAAGCAACAAGAGCATGAGTCAGGGACCACAGAACAGGGGACTACACCACCACCTGCAGAAGCCAAGAAGGGGAAAAAGCTACACGGGGTCAACAGTCAGGCATGCCAGGCAGGACATGAGGCTCAGGAGCCTCCCGCGGAACTTTCAGCTCTTGTCTATCTAAAACAAGAGGCTCCGGCTGGCAGCCTGCGTCAGCCAGCAAATACAGCCTGCCCACTGGTCTCAGCAGTCCTTCAGCTAGTGTAGTAGATGTGGAAGTAGAGAGTCTTGTTGCGTAGCAGAGAGTAGGAGTTGTCAAACTTGAGCAGGTAGATACCCTCTCCAGGGTAGTCATGGCTGCCAGCCTGCACATCTCGGTGGCTATCCCGCCGGTACACAGGCATGACTTCCCCATAGCGACCCCGTAGGGAACTCCTGGAGCCTCTCTCCACATCTCCCACTGGGACAGGTTCTGCAGAAGCAAACAGTAGTATTTGGATATGAGTTCAGAGACTGAACCCATCCTACTGGATGGTGAGATGATGAGCCAGGTAACCTCATGATTTCAGTGAGAAGGGGAGGTGCCTTTGGCTTCCTATTATAGGGAACTGAAAAATGTCTGGTGATTTTTTTTTTTCTTTTTTTTGGTCAAAACAGTGACTACTGAGTGACACTGGCATTTAGTGCTCCAGGGTGCAGGAGTGCTAAAGTCAGGCTACCTCTATAACAAAGTAGTGACCCATCCCAAATGCCAATAATGTCTACACTGAGAAACAGTGAGTTGGCCTGATGAGCTCCAAACGTGTCTGGGTATTTCTGGGGGGTAGAATGACATATTTAGATGGAAATATCTAGAAATTCTTTCATTCAGTAGGTGAAAGGACTAGCCAACATGAGTAGGAAATGCAGATAAACATGTTGTACAGAGAGACCCCAAAACTTCCACTTGGTTTCCTAAAAAGTGGCAAATAAGACATAAGGTTCTTCTCTAAATACCTGTAGATTTCCTTGCAGACTCAAGCAAGCTAAGGAACTGATTTTAAGATTCTATAAAAAACTACAAAAAAACAGCTAAAGCTTAGAATCCCCCCTCAAAATATCTCAGGGCCATCCTGAGTAAACACTACAAGTAACAGCTAGAATGGAGCAGAGACTACTTTTTTCTTTTTCTTCTTCTTGTACACAGTACTGGGGATTGAATCCAAGGGCACTCTACCAGTGAGCTACACACTAGCCCTTTTTATTTTCTTTTTTATTTTGAGACATGGTCTCACTAAGTTGTCCAGGCTAACCTTGAACTCCTGCCTCAGCTTTCTGAGTAGCTGGGATTACAGGTGTGTAGCACCACACCCAGCTCAGATACTACTTTTAAACTGCTCTAGCCATGAAGTGAGCAGTCAGACAGCTAAGACAGTTTGCATGGAAGAAAAAAAGGGTACATTTAGCAAATTCACTAAGTTTGGCTCCATATTAAGAATAAATAGCCTGGGGCTGGGATGTGGCTCAGGCGGTAGCGCGCTCGCCTGGCATGCGTGCGGCCCGGGTTCGATCCTCAGCACCACATACAAACAAAGATGTTGTGTCCGCTGATAACTAAAAAATAAATATTAAAAAAATAAAAATAATAAAAAAGAATAAATAGCCCTAAAATAAGAGAGAAATGCAACATAACTTCAGGTTTCCACATGATGTGAAAAACCCAGCTTCTACATACAGAAGCAGTGACTCCTCTCTCTCTGCTCCAACCCTATAGCCACCCCCAGAAAAAGGTTGAGGAAACAATTAGGTACTGATTAAAAGGAAAGAAAACTATCAGCTAATGCATCAATACCAACCCTACTGGAATGTTCTCTGAGGGTCTGACTCTGGCCCACACCTTTTAACTTTAGCTTGTGATGCTAGATTCTGTGCCCAGAGTGCTGCTGGATCCCTTCACACCTGCATTCTAAGGAGAACTGCTACAACCCAGGAAGTAGTCACTAGAAGTCAGGCTAAGGTAGAAATAAAAACTGCAAATTATGTTAAAATTAAATTTACCTTCAATTTCCTCCTCCTCTTCTTCTTCTTCATCCTCTTCCTCACTGGAATCACTGACCTGCACAGTTATATCAGTGCTGGTTACAGGGGTCCAGTCAAAATAAACTCCAAAGCCAATGTCATAGTCATCAGTTGCAAACTCCCAGCAGACACGCTTCCCCTCTGGATGAGTGGGTACCCGGATGGTCACCACCTCACCCCGTTTCACCACCAGACGGCTGTTCTTCTCTTTGCCCAGCTTGTTTTTGAATTCCTTCACCTTGGCAAAGGTCCAGATGCATGGAGGAGCCATCAGAGGTGGGGAAACTGAAAGGACAGGAAGTGTGCTATTAGAAAACTGTGGGGAAATGCTCCCACACCCAGCATTTTGCTTAGGGAGGTTGCCACAAAGACATTCTTGCTACTGGCTTCTCTCACTTCTTTTCATAAGTCATTTTCTTCCCTTCCATCTGCCTACCTTTCTTTACATGTCTATTAGAAATTTAAAAAAACATTTTCTATATTTCTAGAGGTCTTACCTTTCCTGTGGTCCCCCAGAAGATCTGCAGATTCCAAATCAGCTGAAAGAACATCAATAGCTCCTGTATGCTCAGACTGGATCATAACAATGTCTCCAGACCTTTGTGGAACTTGGTACTTGGCCATCTGCACATCAGAACTCTGGTTAAAGGACACACTGAAGTGGCAGATTCCAATTAACCTCTTTCTAAATGAAAGTGAGCCCATCCCTCCCCTATTTCTCCCACTACCCTAATTCAAAGCTTAACATGCTATTCAATATTCCTTTTTTCCACAAGTACAAGTTGCTAATAAATTCTTCTTTTTCTAACAGGGACAAGGCATAGTTGAAAGAGCTCATCAAACTATTAAAATGTACTTATTAAAGCAAAAAGAAGGAATTGGGAAGGAGTATATATTCCCCAAAGATAAACTTAAAATAACCCTTTTTACTCTAAACTTTTTAAATTTGGATTCATCAGAGCTTGGTGCTGATAACGCCAAGGTCACGGGTTCGTTCCCCGTACGGGCCACCAAATGCCGCAGTCTGGCTGGGCACAATTCAGGAGCCACTTGTCAAAAGAAACTAACTTTATTTTTAGAACCACACAAGATAAACAAAACAGCTCCTCAGGAAAAAACCCTCAGAGCCCAACTGCCACCACCGGCTTCCCACAAGCCACACACCCCAACAACCTCTTCCTCCCACAATCCTCCTGCTCTTGAGGCCGATTGGCTGGGTCGCATGGGCGGAGCCAAAAAAGTCCCCCAATGAGCAGCTCCATGGTCTGAAAGGGCAGGGAAACAGCCCAATGAGCATCACCGCAGAGGAGCCAATCAGCTAGATGTTGCTGGGGCCGCTGTGAGCCAATCATCAGCTGGCAGTCTGAAAGTTTGCTGGGACCCCTTCGGCTGTGGCTCTTATTTTTTTTAAGTATGAGTAATTGAACCCAGGAGTCACACGTGCTAGGCAAGTGCTCTACCACTGAGTTATATCCCCAGTCCTTTTATTCTATGTTTTTATTTTGATACAGGGCCTTGAAAGGTTGCCCAGGCTAACCTGGAGCTTGCCATCCTCCTGCCTCAGCCTCCCAAGTAACTGGGATAGACACCACACCATGCTAAATTCTACTTTAAAAAAAAAAAAAATATTCCCTGGGTTAAAGATTCTTTCTTGTTCTTTCCTACCTTTTGCAATTTTACAGAAGTCTCTTTGATCCATACCCTTTGCACAATCCTTCCCCACAAACATCCTCTCAGCTTGCTCCTGCCTTTGGCATCCAGTGTTCTGGGCCATGCCTGGTCTCACCTTAGCCTGCATAGCACTGTCTGTGGCTTCTCTCATGCTAGTGCTCCCATCATCTAGTTCATCTCCCACTCTGCCACACAGCCCCTGGCTACAAGATTTACTTCTACACTGAGGCTATGTCCCACTCAAGGGTTACTTCTATATGACCATCAGCCAGTTCAACAAAACGCTGCATAGAGAAACTGATTTCCAGTCTCAGTCTGTTCCCCCTCCCTCTCATTTTCACTCTCCCTCTCTTTTCTTCTTCCCTCCCTCTCCTTCATCTACACCTCAAGCTCTCACCCTCATCATTACTTTGTTTTATAAACAATTTCATCTTAGAGCAGCCCCAGGATTTGCATTTGAAGAGTGCACTTGCTGCCCGATACCTGACATGCATGGACGAATACAAATGGCACTTGATACCCAAAGCCCTCGCTAAACCATACAATAGCCTACTATGTCTCTATGCTGGGTTTCCCTTCAAATCACTCAGATTATTTCATGGTATTATGCCTTATTTCCTTCTCCAGCTGGGACACACCTACTGAAATCTACACCTACTGCCCACTGGGGAAAGTGCAGCAGCGAGTCAGCAATACAGTTAGGAGGCTGGAATTGTATTTGTGAGAAACAAATAAATCAAGTTTACAACACATCCAGGCTAGGTTTTCACAGTATCTGTTTTGGCAGAAAAAGCACTCCAGTTATTATCTCCATTGCTAGATGAAGTGAATCAGACTTTGACTAGTGTGCTGAAGGAATTCTTCCTTTTCCAAAAGGTTAAGCAACAGATTTCATCTGCAACTCATTTAGCTGCATAGCCGTGTCCTCAGTTTCCTCATTTGGTAAATGGGGTCACAATGGTACCCATCTTACAAGGCTGTTCTCAGAATAAATAGTGTTGTAGATAAAAAACTTATGTAAACTATAAAGCATTATACAAATGTTATTATAATGTTTGCTGTTTTTATTAAATAGTAATTGTTATTATAATACCTATGCTAATGATAATATAAACAATCCCTACCATCCATATCTCTATGGCAAGAAGACCTCTGTGGCAAGAGGACCACTGCTTATCAATACCACTTTTATAGAATCTTTACCATAAATACTAAGTAAAACTTCCACAGAAAAGTGAGACTAAAATAGTCCAATGCCAAGGTCCTTCACATCAAGAGGATTTTAGAGAACACTGAACACTTAACATTCCTTCCAAAACTTCAGTTTTTGAAAAGGTACCTATTATGTGCTAATACAATAACAGGCCCTGTGGGAGATACAGATAATCATTCACAAAACAATTAAGAGTGAAATGCTATAAAGGGAACAAAGAGAGAATTCTGGAAGAGAGGTCACTATGGTTTCTAACTCCAAACCTTCCATTATGTATCTAAATTTTGGTGCCCCAAACTCCTCTGTATGAGAGCGAGCCAGAATATGCTCCCTACCTGGTTGTGGATGTGGGCCTGGTCTGCAGGCAGCAAATGCTGTTCCACCAAAGCTGGAGCCTTGGAGGGATTGGTTGCTCCCTGCAGATCTTCTGTGGCATCCTTACTCACTGGATATACCATCTGTGGCCTCTCAGAAGAAGAGAGCATGTCAATTCAAGGGCTCTTCAGAAAGGCACAACAGTCTTGGAGAAACTCTGGAATAAAACAGCGTTCAAAGGACACCCCACCCCCACTCTCTGCCTTCTGCATTTAGGTCCATTGTCACTTCAGCTCCCCGCTGCCAGGGGCTGAACTGGCCCACAGTAAGGCATTGACCACGAGTGGGCACATGGACTGACAAAGCTAGGTCCCAGGCTCTGAGAACCATAGAAAACAGCTCCATCATCTGACATGGATTTCCAGTCTGATTTTCTTTGTTGGTGTTATTTCTATTATTTATTTTAACAGACAAATAAAAATTGTACATATTTATGTGTAAAATATTATACAAACATACACACACACACAAACACTGTGGAATGATCAAATGAGGCTAATTAATATACCCATCACCTCACATAATTTTTTTTGTGTGAGAACATTTAAAATCTATTAGCAATTTTTAAGCATAAAAAATTATTATTAACCATAGTCACCATAGTATGCAAAGATCTCCAGGACTTACTCCCCCCATATCACTGAAGCTTTGTACCCTTTGACGAGCACCCCCCCATTCTATCCCGTGCCCTGACCTGTGCATAACCACCATCCTACTCTCCGCTTTCATGAGTCTGACTATTCCTCACTCTGGGACGTACTCCACAAGATTTCAACAGAAGTTAGACTCTGATTTTGGTTCTATACAGTCACCAGAAGGAAGCAAGGGGTGGGAGGCCTGCCTAAGTCAGAGGCTGATGAACAGCAGTGCCAGATGATCTGCAAGGCCGTCCCTCTCCACAGTTACCTCAGGGGCAAAGTCTTTCAGCAGCTCCATTTCATACCCAGGATATCCCAGTTCACTGCCAGAGGCAATTGTTTTTTTGTTTGTTTGTTTGTTTTGTTTTGTTTTTTGCTGGGGATCAAACCCAGTGCCTCATGCATAACCAGCAACCACTCTCCCACTAAGCCACATCCCAGTCTTTCCTTTTAAAGCCCAATAATCAACTATCCTAATGATTGAAAACACAGCTATGTGAATAATTGATTTTGAAGAGGCAAAGGAATGATTCATGCGTCCCTCCATTTCTCTGGCTTCTGAGAGACTAGAAAATGAATTAAGTATCAGGCCTGGAGCACAATACCCCAGGTCTTTTGAAAATCTGCTGCCAATAAAAAGTGACATGGCAGGTTGGGGTGTGGCTCAGTGGTAGAGTGCTCGCCTAGCATGCATGAAGCCCTAGGTTCAATCCTTAGCACCACATAAAAATAAAATAAAGATATTGTGTCCACCTAAAACTAAAATATAATTTCTTTTTCAAAGTGACATGGCTTTTTAGAGCAACAGTTATTAAAGATAGTCTGGGGATCCCTGCGGTCCTTAGGACCCTTCAGGGAGTCTGTAAAATCAAATACAACTAAAATCTGTGTTTTCATACTAATAATAAAATATTATTTCCTTTTAACTCTTACTGTCAAGAGTGGGCAGTGGAATTTTCCAGAGACATCTGACATTGCAACTTGAAGCAGAGATGAGAATCTAATTGGGCTTTTATTAAATCCAGGCATTAAAGAGATTTACAATGTCTACATTACTATTACTGTGGAAATTAATTGCTTTTCTTTTAAAACGTGTTATTTAAACTAATACATATAAAGTTAAAAACTTTGTTGTTTTTAAGTGAATGAATAATTATTTTCCAATTTTTCACTTTAATTTCTAATATAGTAAATATTGATAGATAAAACTTGTCAGGTCGATGAAGGTGACTTAGGAACAAAGCACCAGGCAGCCCACACGTGAAAGAAACACCCATCAGGCACTGAGGGAACCGCAGGGTCTCCTGGCCAACCCTGGATCTCAGCCAGTTCCCCAGACCAACTCCAGTGGGACAAGGGACTCTAAGAGCCCCTTTTCCTGTCCCAAACCCTCCCTTCCTGCCCTAAGCCCCATCAAATTCCAGTCCTGTGGATCCCCTAGGCGGTTTCTCCACAGATCCTCTTATCCACTCTGTCGGTCTGACAGAGTTCCGCCCAGGAGTAGGATCTCAATAAATCCTCATAAGAGGCTTTTTAAATCTGCCTCCTTTTGGTCACCACCATGGCCTGACCTTACAAAACTCACATAAAAAAAAGTTCTTTGGGATCCACAATAATATTTTAAAGTGTAAATATTTGATGCCCTATTTTAGGGCAACATTTCTTTATTTCTTCTTTTCTCCTTTGGTAATGTAAACAAGAAAAGTAATTCTTAGTTTATAAATTATCTCTTCTTCAGATAAACAGAGCCATCTTTTGGATTATCCAAGGCCTTCCACCTATATCAGAGCAATCAAGAGAATCAGACTTGCTTGAGTGATCCAGTGTAAGTTTTAAATTGGTCTGCGAGTCTATTTTAATACTTTTTAAAATACTTTTAATTAAACTCAGTAAACTTTTAGTCTGTTTCTGCTTCTTCTGTCCCCTCTTCTAGAAGGCAAGCCTAATGTCAGGGTCTGGGCCTCGATCTTTCTGAATGCATAGTATGTAGAAGCAAGCCCCGCCCCCAGCACGCTCACCTCATCTCCTAGAATCCCTAGTTTGTAGAGGGTCACTCCAGCCACTGCGGCCTCTGAATCTTTGATGCTCCTCAGTCACATCCAACACTCTCTTACTCCTCTCCACTCCTGCTGTATCCCCTGCCTGCAGCAGTCTTCCTCTAGCTCACTTATGGCTGCCTTCTTCCTTCAGCTTTCTTTACCACTATTCCATTCCATGAGGTTCCCTAGATATCGGGTGTGAAATGGCTCTTCCTTCCCTGACCCTTTCACTCTTCATACCCTTACCCTGATTCATGTTTCTTCACTTAGTGCTGCCTGACATACTATGTAACATATTTTGTTGACTGCAAGATACACATTAGTTTATTGTGTAAATATTTTGTTAATATTTATTTTTTAGTTGTAGTTGGACACAATATCTTTTTATTTATTTATTTATTTTTATCTAGTGCTGAGAATCCAACCCAGGGCCTTGCACGTGCTAGGCGAGCACTCTACAGCTGAGCCACAACCTCATCCCTCAGTTTTTGGGTTTTAACAGAACTGAAATATAGGATCTCTTAAAAACTGATGATGTCTTAAAAATACCATAGGTCTAGACTAACACTGAGTTCTCCCACAGGAGGGTTGTGTGTGCTTCTCCCAGTGCAGGAACGTTACCAGCCTGAGACACCCTGAAATTAAGTTCTCTGTTTAAGGGTTTTGTTTATACCACACGAGCAGAGTGAATTAGACAACAAACTGATGACTACGATTTGTGGTTCATATTCTCAGGGAAGGTATTTTTCCTCCCCTTAAACAGTGCCAAGTTTGAGACATTCATATTTTCTTGCTGAGCTTTTCTGTGTCTCTATTTATCTCTTAATTGAAGATGCAGGCTGTTGGTGTCCCTATTAGACTCTCTTTCTTGGTGGTACATCATATAACAGCACATCTTACAGGTGAGATGACAACTCAGATTCTACGAAGCATGCTACATATTTGTTTTCTTTTTGCCTCCCCCACTATGGTGTAAGATCTGTGAGACCAGTGACTTGGACTGTTTTATTCATTTGTAGTACCTTCAATACCAGGTATATAGTAGATGCTCAACAAATATTTAGTGAATATTTGTTGAATTAATAAATGAATATGCTAGCTGGGCACAGTGGTGCATGCCTGTAATCCCTGTGGCAGGAGGAGGCTGAGGCAGGAGGATTGCTGAGGTCAAAGCCAGCCTCAGCAATTCAGTGAGGCCCTAAGCAACTCGGTGAGATCCTGTCTCTAAAACACAAAAAACGGGCTGGGGATGTGGCTCAATGGTTGAGTGCCGGTGGGTACAATCCTTGGTACGAAAAAAAAAAATTAACTAATTAATATGCTAATTTTAACTTGGGAACAAAAAAGGAATTCTGGATCATATTATCATTTATAATATGGGATGGGGGGACTACACGAGTCAATCTGAATTATTTCCTTGATTTTATTGTGGCATCTAAAATTGAGTGTCAGGCTGGGGGTACAGCTAAATGGTAGAGGGCTTGCTAGCATGTGCAAGGCCCTGTGTTCAATTCCCAGGATAGCAAAAATAAAATAAAACTAAGTCTTTGCCTTTGAATATGTTATTTTGAACATATGGTTCTACTTATAAATTTTTTTAAAACTGGACATGCAACAGCCACATAAATTTATGTTCACATTAGCGTTTTATGTCCTGGAGGATTACTGAAGGGTATTTTGGGAAAGAAAAATTGCAAATCACTTGATGGTGGTGATAAGTCACGTAGAGGAAAAATCTCCAAGTTAATTTAAGCTTTTTGGTCTGTGCTGAACTGGAACAGGGAGGACAGCCCAAAGGGTGGGGAGAGCCTGGCCAGCCTCACTAAAACGACAAGAGTTTTGTTGCTTCCATTTCCTGTAGACACAAAATACAAGCACTAAGCTTCCAGCATCAGACCTGCTGAATTTTTTTCTTGACTCCCAAGATTTTAAAATTAAATTTCCTTTGGTCTAAGAATGTTCTGTTTCTACTTTAAAAAATATATTTATTTTTAGGAGGATAAAACCATTCTGTGCCAAAATCTACCCTCCAAAGAGCCTTCAAATCAACATATGCAAAAAAGGAACAGAGGCAGGAAGATAGAAAGGAGTCCTGGGTGGGGGGGCTTGATGAGAATGTGAACTGTCTCACATAACCAAAGCCTGGAGGAAGGTTGTTATATACAATAATTTAGCAGCTCTAAGCACAGAACTCAAAACCTCTATTTCTGGGACTGGGGTTGTGACTCAGTGGTAGAGCACTCGCCTCACATGTGTGAAGCACTGGGTTCAATCCTCAGCACCACATAAAAATAAATAAACAAAATAAAGGTATTGTCCATCTATAACTAAAAAGAAAATATATACATATACACATATATAAAACCCTCTATTCCTAGTATGAGGATAAGCTATAGTTATGGAAACTTGGGCAAATTATTGAACTCACAGTTTCACTTCTTCATCTTAAAAAAAAAAAGTAGGTATTTATTTCATTAGGGTTGAAGATTAAATGAGATAATACACTTTAACACCTGGTATAGTATTTAGCAAATAGGAATATTTGATATTTTGATATTATCATTACTGTTATTATCATTATTACAGATAAATGTTTAATAAAGTATGAGTATTATTATCACCAACTATATTATAATATTAACCAAATTATTTCATACACAAAAAAAGAAAAAACTTCTAAATATAACTCAAAAAGTTAAGAGATTTTTAAAATGCCTTTTGTGTGGGGCATGGACACCACAGATTTTAAATAACATAC